>NC_056441.1:23491026-23803526 GCF_018296145.1 Oncorhynchus tshawytscha
GAAAAATTAGAGAGTGAAAGGAGAGCGAGAGACAAAATGTCAAAGTAATAAAGAGAGATCTTTCCTGTGTTGATCCCAATGCTGATATCAAAGAGAAAACACACACAGCCTACACTTTCACAGAACAAGGACTGTGTGTGTATGTGGCACTAGTCTGTTCCCATGGTATAAGTGATGTCTGCCTCCTACCTGTACAGCACATTACCGTGTGGCCCACTGCAGCTGTACTGACCTCCCTTACAGACATTAACACAGACACGCAATTGCGTCACCACCTTGCAACAAGATAAGGAAGCAGGTCAACTGATAAGGTGTGATAGTGATATGTAGGGTGTGTACAGTCCTGATTAAGCAGAGAGAAACAGAGGCTATTAACATCCCAGCAGGTGTCAATGTATTTCAAGTCCTCTGTTCATTAATCTATATCAATCATTTAAGCAACCGATCAATAAATTCAATTCCGTGTAGCATTACTCAAGTGATTTGTTTGTGGTAGTTAGTGTGAATTTTGCAGTCTGCTAAATTGGCATCGCACACATACGACACACACAGACCTTTCTCTCACCAAAAAGAGGTCGTCCCACTTTCTTTCACTAATTTCTCTGGTGTGGGCTTGGGGGCTTGGGGAGAATTTGAGCTCTGGCTCAGTTTCTCATGCTGGGAGAAGAGAGAGATGCAGTTCCTTATAGTTATGTAGTTATGCTCTCATCGTGTTAGTAGAATGTTATTACCATGTTATAGTTGTGTCATAGGCTAAACACAATAAAGGTGAATTATATGTCACCTTTGTTCATCATGTTTTATTATAGTCATCCTGTCATGTTACAATGATGTTATAGTCATAGTCATGTTATGTAGTGAGAGACATCTCATGGTCCTAGTTACAGCTCTGCTCCTATAGCTCAGCGTAAAGGTAAGTGAGTGTGTGAGCTCATCCATTCACAGATCAAAGATAACTATTATCCTTTACACATTCTTGTACAACGATCATAAACAAAAGTCTGGGGCGGTTGAGTGCTTTTTACACGTAAGGCTGGATCCTCACAACGTCTGAAACGAGAGAGAGTGAGACAGAGTTAGAGATAGAAATGAGCGAGAGAACAAGAATGAGACAAACAAAGGGAAGACAGAGAGAGGGAGAGTGAGGATAAAAACATACCCGATGGCTAGGCACTACTAAGCAGGCAGGTCTTAAACCTGTACATGTTGGAACCTGTACACGATGCCCCGATGGAGATGCAACTCAATATTAGGAAGGTGTTCCTAATGGTTTGTATACTCAGACTATATTATGAATTCAGATGAGGACGTCGTAATAGTACACACAGTTCCTTGTTTCACTTCACTTGAACTATCTCTGTTCCTGTAGTATTGCTGCGTATTATAGAGATGATTTCAGACTGTAGAGTGAGAGGGCTTGAATCTTCTCCAGCTCCAATTTGCATGCATCCACACACACAAATACAAACACAGACAGACACAGACGCACACAGAGACGACTCAACCTGAGCTCAGCTGTCAATCAGAGCTTGTTTGCCCGCAGTGATAACAGGGCACAGCTCTGCAGCTTACCAAGAACTCTCCCTAGGGGGATCAAAACACTGCAATGACACCCCATAATAATTACCCATAATAATCCAGCCACAAAAGATGACACTAGACACTGATCTAAGGTCAGCTTTGAGTTTTTCCCCCTAAAAGTTGGGAGGGAAGGTAAGCTGATCCTAGATCTGTGCCTATGGGCTACTTCTACGAGAGCGCCAAAACAGCTGGTACAGACAAACAGCTAAAGGAAGCACAAATGAACATTTTAACCGATCTCCATAGGAAGTTTTTCAACTCAAAAGAAATAGGGGGTAGGGTGTGGGTAATGGTTAAGGTTAGGGTAGACAAGTGGTTTAGGCAACTCTTACCCTATGAGGTCCGGAGCCTGCTGGTTTTCTGTTCTACCTGATAATTCATTTCACCAACCTGGTGTCCCATGTCTAAAATCAGTCCCTAATTAGAGGGGAACAATGAAAAACTCCAGTGGAACTGGCTTTGAGGTCCAGGGTTGAGTTTGAGGGGCCTGGTGGTTAAAATTGGATGTGGTTGTAGACTGGGAATTTCTATCATGTCTCCCTCAAAGCAGGAAGACTGGATCCATCTTCACAGAGGAAGTAACTGCAGTCATAATGAGGATCCAGCACTTCCCATGTGGCCTATTATCTACAGACACTGAGTGGAGTCAAAGGCTTCCCTTTTAAAATGTATTTGACCTTTATTTAACTGGGCAAGTCAGTTAAGAACAAGTTCTTATTTACAATGACGGCCTAGGAACAGTGGGTTAACTGCCTGTTCAGGGGCAGAACGACAGATTTTTACCTTGTCAACTCGGAGATTCGATCTAGCAACTTTTCGGTTACTCGCCCAACGCTCTAACCACTAGGCTACCTGCCGTCCATTACCTTCCCCCTTCATCTCCTCACACTGAGGTTTAGCCTGACCAGTGAGCCATTGACCAAACACACAAAGGGTTAATGTCACCCTCCCATCAACCCAAACGCCACCCTTTAATTGATCGAAGTAATAGATTTTTTACAGTGGTAGTTTAGTGCAATACAGTAGTCATGTAGGCCTATAATGCAGCACCAATACATAGAACCAATCTATGAAATCATCAAGCTATAATGATAAGTCCCATTTGATTTTCAGCATATGGTTGTTGTTTCATTTCATTCCTCTTAAGATTGGGATAGGTGGTTGATCCACCTAACGTTAGCTGTCACAGTAAGTACATTTTCCTCAATGTAGCTATCAGCAAAGTCAGAGCCAGTAAGGTAGAAAAAAGTCAAGTGCGAGTGTTAGTTCACAAAAGGCATGGGGTGTATTCATTACGGAAACAGTTTAGCGTTTAAGAACCAAACGGAAGCAAACAGAACAAAACTGATGTTTTTAAATGGACAAATTCAGGTACATCCCTCACCGTTTTATCAGTCTGCTTGTTTAACAGACGTTTTGCAACAGAATCGGCAGAATGTCGGATACCGTTGCACAACATTTCGTCTGTTAAAAACTTTTGCAATGGAAACATTTACTCCAAACAGAAAACATTTTGCCACAAAGTACAGTTGCCATTGGACAAATTCAGGTAGGTCCCTCTCCGTTTCGTTCAGTTTACTGTTTTTTCCGCTTGGTTCCTACAGTAAAAGGTTTCCATTGCAGAACGTTTGCAACATAATCTGACTAATGAATACACCACAGATGATAAACACTAACCCCAAATGAGCTCCTTATTCAAAGCACATAAATGATCTTCTTCAGTCTAGAATTCAGAATTGAATAATGGAATAGAAATTGAAGAATGTCAAATATCCACGGGCGAGCTGTTATCCATCTACTGATCAGGATAGATCCAGAAATGATGATTGCTCATAGCTCACTCAGCTAGCTAGCATGACTAACGTTAGCCGAGAAAATGACTATGATCATATTTAATCTATCATGAAATCACACATTGTGCAGTCACTACTACTAATTTAGCAAATAGTACGTTACCTGAACTGTTTAAGATATGCATTGCAATATAAATCAAATGCATGCATCATATGATCATATTGGGTCATAGGGGAAACCGTATAACTAGGTAGCAAGCTAACCTAGCCACAGTTCAGATTGAGTAATGCATGCCACGGTATTGTTTACATAGCACGCTCGATTGTTTCCTATTTTGACAGCACGGAAACTATACATACGTTACATACGTTTTAGGTAACAATCAACTAACGTTCGGCGGTTTCAATGAAATATGTCTCTAACGTTATAGCTAGCAATCAGACAGTGAGCTGTTTGTGATTTCCCAGTCCCTTGGTTACCTAGTTAGCGACCTAGCTATATTTGATTCTGAACATAGCCAGCTAGCGCACCTAATGTAGTTATTTATCTATTTTTATAAACGTCAATGGTAGTACACAAGTATATTGGCTATCTATCTAATGTGGCTATTGTCTTTGTCTTTGCCCAATGTAAGCACGATAGCTAGCTAATTTCGGGGTGAGTCGGTTATAAAAGCCAACCAAGCTAACATTATTTAGCATATGTCTGTGGACGGAGTTGGGCTGCTAAGGGAGTCGAGAGCTCTCATGGCTGGTTGACATGGTTAGTTACATTTTAATGACTGTGTAACAAATGCACGACAGCCCTCACCATTATGTCTGCATAACAGCCACCCATTTATGATCCATTGTCGC
The DNA here is from genome assembly GCF_018296145.1 of Oncorhynchus tshawytscha. Taxonomy (NCBI): domain Eukaryota; kingdom Metazoa; phylum Chordata; class Actinopteri; order Salmoniformes; family Salmonidae; genus Oncorhynchus; species Oncorhynchus tshawytscha. The sequence goes on from NC_056441.1 coordinate 23,495,256, forward strand.
TTCTACAAACGAATAAGGACACCTGGGCGAATGTTTAGTTGAAACCTCCCCCACCCCACAATTGCACCGAAAACACAGTGCTCAACCGGGAACAATGCCCCCCCACCCCTATGTCGCCTTTACGGGACGGCTCTTTTGCTCTCTCCGATCCGTTTTCGGGCTTACCAGATTTAAAGAACGCCGCTATATCGGCTGCGTCCTTTGACGTCTCATCAGCTCCTTCCCCAGAGCTCATGATGGTGGCCACCAACAGCCGCGATCCCAACTAAATTCCCAATGCGGTGGAAGACAAAAATCAGTTCGTTCCTCGGAAAAGCGTAGGCCAAGAGACACCGGGACTGACAGAATCGTTCCTAGATGCTAGCGCCATAAGCAAACCTCCATCTTGGGTAATGCAAACGCACAGCCGGGCGGCCGCCGGGTTCCTCCTCCGAGTCGAGCCGAAAAGAGAGTCGTTGTAGACGCGAAGAGGGGGGCAGGGGGGCATGGTATTCGGGAGGGGCTGGGTCTCTGTTCGGTGACTCTCCGGAAGCATTCGGAAACTGCCAGAGAGCGGGCGAGCACGGGTTGACCGGCAACGACTGTCTGTGAGTCATTAATGAACATGACAGTGATTTGTGCTTTTTTTTAAATACAGCATCATACTGGCTGTATTTCTGTATTTTGAAAGTTATATCAAAGATTTTTTATAACTAACCCAAGATAGACAAATCAAATCAAATCAAATCAAATGTATTTATAAAGCCCTTCGTACATCAGCTGATATCTCAAAGTGCTGTACAGAAACCCAGCCTAAAACCCCAAACAGCAAGCAATGCAGGTGTAGACCACAGCCTTTCGTCTCCAATGGGAACAAATTAGTAATAGTGGGCAGAACAAGCAAGGAGGTGGGCAGAGCCAAGCACAAGCTAGCAAGATCCTATTGGCCATTCTGGCAAATATTTGCATATTGCCGTTAGCGAACGCATACTCTGTGAAATGCACGTGCGCAATAACTCAATTTTCATTTGCACTCCTAAACAACGGGACTCTGTTCATAACAGATTCTAGATCAAATGTTTCTTTGATGAGAATGCAGAATATCGGTCAAAATCCATCTTGTTCCATCTTCACCCAGTGCCTGCCACTTGGCTTCCTCTCACAAGTGGAAACACCAAGCGGATGCTTCACATTTATACTTCCGGGGAAATATATGTCTCATTGTTTTTTCTGTGGTTATATATCTTGAGAACTTGATTGCTAACATGCACATCATTTTGGGACTATATCAACAATGCACTAATGAAACAAATACCAAAATATCGTTTTTGGGTGGAGTTTTCAAATTCAAATGTCATGGTGCAGAATAAACTAATTCTGATTTGGTCATAGGCCTAAAGTGTGTAGTCTAACCAATAACCAATGGTTAGGCCTAATGAAGACCCTACAGACAACTGAAAGAAGATCATGGGCCTACTTACACCCTGCTGTAGAGGCATCTGCTGAACATAATCTGCTCAAAAATCCATGAATTCCTTCTTACTGTTATCAGAAGTAGAATGATTAGTAACACAACCTATTATCATTGTGTGTTTAAGGTTCAAATGAGTTTGTATACATATATGTAGCCTCAGAAACAAAATTCATTTGCTAATCTTAGATAATATTAATATATTAGCCATTTCTGAGACTCACTTAGACAGCACCTTTGATGATACAGCAGTAGGAATACAAGGATATAACATCTATAAATAAGACAGGTATGTCTATGTGGGAGGTGTTGCTGAATATATTCAGAGTCATATTCCTGTTAAGCTCAGCGAGGATCTCATGATAAATGATGAAGAGGTGACATGGCTTCAGGTTCACCTGCCTCATCTGAAGCCTCTTCTTTTAGAATGCTGCTATAGTCCACCAAGTACAAACTGTCAGTATCTGGACAATATGTGTGTGATGTTAAATAAGGTGCTAACAGAGAAATGTATTTTCTTGTTGACCTGAACATTGTTGGATCGATGATCAATTGAAAAACTGTATGGTTCAAATAAATGGTGCAAACAAGTCAGGCTGCTCAGCTGATTGGTTGACATACTGTACATTGAGACATTTTGTGGCTAAATTTAACAAACAAAAATAAACAATATTACCATAACAGTATAAATGACATAAAAAACTGTGTTCAACAGATTTCACTCAAAACTACAGGAAATAAAAAAACATTTTTTATACATTTTTTTAAATATATCCATCACTTTAACAGCCAATCATTAAAAAAAAGTTTAAATGGTAATTTGACCTTTAGCTTAATAGATTAATTAAGATCATTTGATTAAGTTTCTTTATGACATCAGGCCCACTGAACTACCTTTAGGGCACAAAATGGATGCGTTTTGAATAGTTTGCAAGAGAAAATGAAAATGAGTGTTTCTTATTGGACATGTCCCAGGTAGTCCCTCCCTGTTTCAGTCCATTTTCATCTATTTGGTGCCCAATGAAAATGAAGCAGTGTCTTTTTGTAACACCATATATTATTCCCTACAGAATATGCCCCAGTGTTTTATTGAAATGGCCCCTCTCCTTTACGACTTAATTCATGTTTTAGTGAATACATTAGCAATGAGAGGCCTTATTATAGAGGCCGCACAGTGGTAAATTATAGGAATACTTACAGTATCAGTCGTGTTTGGACACACCTACTCTGAAGAGTTTTTATTTAGTTTGACTATTTTCTACAGTGTATAATAATAGTGAAGACATCAAATCTATGACATAACACATATGGAATCATGTAGTAACCAAAAAAAGTGTTAAACAAATCCAAACATATTTTAGATTTTAGATTCTTCAAAGTAGCCACCCTTTGCCTTGATGACAGCTTTGCACACTCTTGGCATTCTCTCAACTAGCTTCACCTGGAATGCTTTTCCAACAGTCTTGAAGGAGTTCCCACATATGCTGAGCACTTGTTGGCTGCTTTTCCTTCACTCTGCGGTTAAACTCATCCCAAACCATGGGATGGCGTATCACTGCAAAATGCTGTGGAAGCCACGCTGGTTAAGTCTGCCTTGAATAAATAAAAAAATCACAGACAGTGACCCCAGCAAAGCACCATCACACCTCCTCCTCCATGTTTCACAGTGGGAACCACACATGCAGAGATCATCCGTTCACCTACTCTGTGTCTCAAAAAGACACGGCTGTTGGAACCAAAAATCTCGAATTTGGATTCATCAGACCAAAGGACAGATTTCCACCGGTCTAACATCCATTTCCAAGCAAGTCTCTTCTTATTATTGGTGTCCTTTAGTATTGGTTTCTTTGCAGCATTTCAACCATGAAGGCCTGACTCACGCAGTCTCCTCTGAACAGTTGATGTTGAGATGTGTCTTACTCAAACTCTGTGAATAATTTATTTGGGATGCAATCTGAGGTGCAGTTAACTCTAATGAACTTATCCTCTGCAGCAGAGGTAACTCTGGGTCTTCCATTCCTGTGGCGGTCCTCATGAGAGCCAGTTTCATCATAGAGCTTGATGGTTTTTGCGACTGCACTTGAAGAAACTTTCAAAGTTCTTGAAATGTTCAGTATTAACTGACCTTCATGTCTTAAAGTAATGATGGACTTTTGTTTCTCTTTGCTTATTTGAGCTGTTCTTGCCATAATATGGACTTGGTCTTTTACCAAATAGGGCTATCTTCTGTATACCACCCCTACCTTGTCACAACTGATTGGCTCAAACACATTATGAAGGAAAGAAATTCCCAAAATTAATTTTTATCAAGGCACACATGTTAATTGAAATGCATTCCAGGTGACTACCTCATGCTTGAGAGAATGCCAAGAGTGTGCAAAGCTGTCATCAAGGTGAAGGGTGGCTACTTTGAAGAATCTCAAATCTAAAATATATTGTCAGGTATGCGTAAATGGCTGTAAGGGAGTCAGGTGCAGGAGAGCAGATATTGGGTAGCCAACGGAGCCTTTTATTTAGGGGAACCAAAAGCACACGGCAAAGTGAACACGAAATAACAATTCGGGTTAACATAACCCAGCACAACAGACTAACGTTTGCATAACATGAAACAGAATAAACAATACCACACAAAGACATGGGGGAAACAGAGGGTTAAATATGCAACCCACAATGAGGGAAATGAGAACCAGGTGTGTGGAAAAACAAGACAAGACAAATGGAAAATGAAAAATGGATCGGCGATGGCTAGAAGACCGAGCACCGCCCGAACAAGGAGAGGCATCGACTTCGGAAGAAGTCGTGGCAGTACTCCCCCCTAGACACGTGACTCCAGCAGTGCGTCAACACCGGCCTCAGGGACGACCCGGAGGATGAGGCACAGGGTTATCCGGATGGAGATGGTGGAACTCTCACAGCAGGGAAGGATACTACACGTCCTCCACCGGAACCCAGCATCTCTCCTCCGGACCATACCCCTCCCAGTCCACGAGGTACTGGAGGCCCCTCGCCCAACATCTCAAATCTAGTATGGAATGAAGGGGCGGAGGAACCTCCCGCACCTCAGACTCCTGGAGCGGGCCAACCACCACTGGCCTGAGGAGAGATACATGGAACTAGGGGTTAATGCGCTAATGGGGGGAAGTTGTAACCTGTAACAAACCTCATTCACTCTCCTCAGGATTTTAAATGGCCCCACAAACCGTGGACCCAACTTCCGGCAGGGCAGGCAGAGGGGCAGGTTTCGGGTCGAGAGCCAGACCCAGTCCGCCTCACTACGGGGACGGTCTGCACCAACTTTCTGGCGCAGCACGGCGTGCTGAAGGTGAACAGGGGCGGCGTCCCATGTTTCCTCCGCACACTGGAACCAGTCGTCCACCACAGGAGCTTCAGTCTGACTATGATGCCAAGGAACTGATGCCCCAAATACACACTGAAAGGGGGAGAGGTTAGTGGAGGAGTGGCGGAGTGGCGGAGCGAGTTCTGGGCCATCTCTGCCCGGGGCACGAACGCTGCCCACTCCCCCGGCCGGTCCTGGCAATAGGACCTCAGAAACCTACCCACATCCTGGTTAACTCTCTCCACCTGCCCATTACTCTCGGGGTGAAAACCTGAGGTAAGGCTGATCGAGACCCCCAGACGTACCCCTGAACGCCTTTCAGACCCTTGAAGTGAACTGGGGACCTCGATCAGACACTATATCCCCAGGCACCCCGTAGTGCCGGAAGACGTGCGTAAACAAGGCCTCCGCAGTCAGTAGGGCCGTAAGGAGACCAGGCAGAGGGAGGAGACGGCAGGACTTAGAGAACCGATCCACATGACCAGGATCGTGGTGTTTCCCTGTGATGGGGGAAGATCGGTCAGGAAATCGATCGACAGGTGTGACCATGGCCGCTGTGGAACGGGTAAGGGGTGTAACTTACCTCTGGGTAGGTGCCTAGGAGTCTTACACTGGGTGCACACCGAACAAGGAGAGGCATCGACTTTGGCAGAAGTCGTGACATATACTATGATTTGTTTAACACTTTTTTTGTTACTACATGATTCCATATGTGTTATTTCATAGTTTTGATGTTGTCACTATTATTCTACAATGTAGAAAATAGTACAAATAAAGAAAAACCCTTGAATGAGTAGGTGTGTCCAAACTTTTGACTGGTACAGTATATGGATTTTTAATGAGTAATTGTCGAGGAAGGATAATGGCTGAAATGACATGCTACTGATGTATTAATCAGTACAGATGTAGGATCTTAATTTGAGCCAGTTTGCTACAGCGGGAAAATAGTTATGCAGCAACAGGATATGTGAATTATTATGTTGATCATGATCAATATTTTTTTTTATAGAGGTTGATACATTTTTTGTAATTGAAAATCAATTCTGAATTGTGGAAATAATCAAATTCAGAAGCCTTTTAAACCTCAAACACACTATACGTTTAATGCTCTCCTGCAACAGAGTGATCAAATTAAGATCCCACATCTGTAGGACTTTGGTTATTAATGACACATAGAACTTCACACCATTTCCCCTCCATGGGTCATGCTTCAATTCACCTCCCAGCAATGTCTTCAGATTGTGATGGTCATAGGTCATCATGATTTATGAGGTAAACTAAGCTGTGTGAAAACATTGTAACAACTGAACCAGTGTAATAAACATATCAGTGATCAGTAACAAGCCCTTCTTTTTATATGTTTATTTGCGCAATAAATAATCTGACAAGCCTTTGTTAGCAGTTATTGGATTTATTATCAACCAATAAACCTGCCTGATCAGTACAGTAGATTAGTGAATGGACCTGATGCATGCACTGCCAAAAGCAGACAGAAGAGGGCACACTAACCATACTGAATCACTGCTCTTCTTAGAAGTGCATGAAACAGATGCATGTGTATGAATGACATGTCATTGTGGGTTCGACATGTGTCTGTGTGCGTGTGTCCGTCCATCTGAGTGTGAGTGTGCATGACACAGTGTGTGCATGTGTGTGTGTGTGTGTGTGTGTGTGTGTGTGTGTGTGTGTGTGTGTGTGTGTGTGTGTGTGTGTGTGTGTGTGTGTGTGTGTGTGTGTGTGTGTGTGTGTGTGTGTGTGTGTGACAACTGAATGACCTGAACCCCCAGGTGTTCCCCTCCCACAGGGAGAGAGAGCGAAAGAGAGAAACTAACCAAATATCACCATCTCCCTCTCAAATGTCAGACCCATAATTGGATTACTCCTGGGTTTCTACTGGGCAGAGAACACACTGAAACTAATGAAAGAAAGAAGGTCTCTCTCAATTCAATTCAAAGGGCTTTATTGGCATGGGAAACATGTTTACATTACCAAAGCAAGTGAAGTAGATAACACAAATACAGATAGATAATAAACAATCAAAAATGAACAGTAAACATCAAACTCACAAACGTTTCAGAGGAATAGAGACATTTAAAATGTCATATTATAGCTGTATACAGTGTTGTAACGATGTGCAAAGTACAAAAGGGAAAATACGAGTGTTTGTTCTTCACTCTTTGCCCTTTTCTTGTGGAAACAGGTCACAAGTCTTGCTGCTGTGATGGCACACTGGTATTTCACCCAATAGACATGGGAGTTTATTAAAATTGGATACGTTTTCAAATTCTTTGTGGGTCTGTGCAATCTGAGGGAAATATGTGTCTCTAATAAGGTCATACATTTGGCAGCAGCTCAGTTTTCACCTAATTTTGTGGGTAGTGTGCACGAAGCTGGTCTTCTCTTGAGAGCCAGGTCTGCCTAGCTATGCTCAGTCTGTACATAGGCAAAGCTTTCCGTAATTTTGGGTCAGTCACAGTGGTCAGGTATTCATCAACTGTGTACTCTCTGTTTAGGGCCAAATAACATTTCAGTTAGCTGTTTTTGGGTAAATCTTTTCCAATGTGTCAAGTAATTATGTTTTTGTTTTCTCAATATTTGGTTGGGTCTAATTGTGTTGCTGCCCTGGGGCTCTGTGGGGTCTGTTTGTGAACAGAACTCCAGGAATAGCTTGCTTCTCTAGGTTAATCTCTCTTGTTACGGGAGGTTTGGGAATCGCTTCCTTTTAGGTGGTTGTAGAATTTAACGTCTCTTTTCTGGATTTTGATAATTAGCAGGTATCGGCCTAATTCTGTTCTGCATGCATTATTTGGTGATTTACCCTGTACACAGAGGATTTTTTTGCATTCTATCTTCACTCTCCTTTATCTCTTTCTTTCCCTCTCTCATAAGATGGGATCTATTCAAACAGGTGTATGCTGCCTTTCATGGGCTCCTGAAACAGCCAGACGTCTATCAGATTGAATGGCCAGTAGTTGCATCACCATCTGTGATGTCTTTCTGTGGGAGCCTGGGACATTAACATCTTAGAGCTTTGTTGAATGATGAGATAGAACATTTCTCTTTCTTCTTTTTTTATCTCTCTTTCTCTCTCTTTGGTTTTCTCCTCTAGAGTAAATGTGTGTGTGTGTGTGTGTGTGAGGGTGTGTGTCTGTGTCTGTGTGTGTGTGTGTGTTTGAGGGGGTGGGGGTGTGTGTCTGTCTGTGTGTGTGTGTGTGTGTGTGTGTGTGTGTGTGTGTGTGTGTGTGTGTGTGTGTCTGTGTGTGTCTGTGTCTGTGTGTGTGTGTGTGTGTGTCTGTGTGTGTGTGTGTGTGTGTGTGTGTGTCTGTGTGTCTGTGTGTGTGTGTGTGTGTGTGGGCTCCCCGTCTCCCTCGCGAGTGTGTGATACCCCATCCCAGCTTGCTGCACAGTGTGTCTTTTATTGGCCTATCTCCTGTTGTTCCTCTGTAATTATGGTAGACAGAGAGAAAAACAACAGCAGGTGGAGAGAGAGAGAGAGAGAGAAAGAGAGAGAGAGAGATCGACAGGGGGTGAGATGGACACACATACACAGATAGGGCATCTGTGTATGTGTGTGTGGAGATTGATGGAGATATTGATGTATCTGTGTATGTGTGTGTGGAGATTGATGGAGAGGTTGATGTATCTGTGTATGTGCGTGTGGAGATTGATGGAAAAATTGATGTATCTGTGTATGTGTGTGTGGAGATTGATGTATCTGTGTATGTGGAGATTGATGGAGAGATTGATGTATCTGTGTATGTGTGTGTGCAGATTGATGGGGAGATTGATGCATCTGTGTATGTGTGTGTGGAGATTGATGGAGAGATTGATACATCTGTGTATGTGTGTATGCCCATTTGTATGGGCCCATATTTTTTACACCTTCTTATAGTGCGTTATCATATGTGCTTTTTGTGCGCCTGTGTGTGTGTGTGTGTGTGTGTGTGTGTGTGCAGAGCCATCACTTTGAGTTGTTAGGATTAACTAGGATTTCCAATTGTGCTCCTGTCGCTCCGTGTCAACTGGTTAGAACTCACACACCACTCTGATATGTCCCAACATACAGGACAGGCAACCTGACCATTAGTGTTATTACACACACACACACACACACACACACACACACACACACACACACACACACACACACACACACACACACACACACACACACACACACACACACACACACACAGGTGACAGAGACCTGAACCAGAAGCTCTCTAAAGGAGAGGTGACAGAGACCTGTACCAGAAGCTATCCAAAGGAGTGGTGACAGAAACCTGTACCAGAAGATCTCTAAAGGAGAGGTGACAGAGACCTGTACCAGAAGTTCTCTAAAGGAGAGGTGACAGAGATCTGTACCAGAAGTTCTCTAAAGGAGAGGTGACAGAGACCTGTACCAGAAGTTCTCTAAAGGAGAGGTGACAGAGACCTGTACCAGCAGTTCTCTAAAGGAGAGGTGACAGAGACCTGTACCAGCAGCTCTCTAAAGGAGAGGTGACAGAGACCTGTACCAGAAGATCTCTAAAGGAGAGGTGACAGAGACCTGTACCAGAAGATCTCTAAAGGAGAGGTGACAGAGACCTGTACCAGAAGTTCTCTAAAGGAGAGGTGACAGAGAGTGATGATATCGATGTGACTGACTCTGATCTGTACTTTCTCTCAGGGCTGGAAAACACTGGAACACACACACACACACACACAACACAACACAACAGAGGAGGCTGGTGAAGGGAGAGCGGCTCACAATAATGGCTGCAATGGAGTGAATGGAGTGGTATCATGTGTTTGATACCATTTCATTCATTCCGTTCCAGCCATCTCTATGATCCTCTCCTCCCCAATTAAGGTGCCACCAGCCACCCGTGACACACACGCACGCCGCCTGTTCCACAAGCAATCAGAGCTGGGGTGAGCTGACCACACATTGGACAGACAGACTGCTAGCTCAAAGCAATCAGTGGACCAGGCAGAGGACAGGACTGGTCATTATGTTAGCTCATAATCACACCCATTTAGCACTCTTTGGGGCATTATGTTCTTTGTAGAGTTGGAGAGCTGTCATTGCCTCACAACTAAATACTGTCTATTTTTCCTTTTGATCAACACTTTTTAGGAAATTTGGCATAATATCAGTTACTGTTAGTCATTTTTGTAATGCATTTTCATGTGATTTTGTAAAGGTGCATATCACCATTTTGCTTTCAAGTAACTATTTTTAGATTGATCAAGTGCAGATGAAGGAGATGGGATGAAAAGAGAAAGCCACGTTTAGATCATTGAGCTGCAGCGATCTATCAGGTGATATTGCACCCAAAGATCTGTATAACTAACCCAACATAGACCACAATCTGTCATTTCCATTGGGAGCAAATGAATGGGCAGAACAAGCAAGGTGGTGGACAGCCAAACATGAGATAGTGGAAACCTACAGTATAGGCATGTTCTAGCATGCATTTTTCCATTAGGGAACGCTTGCTATGTGAAGTGCCCGTGTGCAATAACTCAATTTGACCTTGCACTCTTTCTAAACAATGCCATTTTTTTTTAAACTTGGCAAACGTAGTCTACAAAACTTAGTCCATTCTGTTCGTAACATATTCTACTATAGATCAAATGTTTAATTGAGAAAATTTGCAGAATGTTGACCCAAATCCATCTCACACCATCTTCTCCCACTGCCAGGCACTGGGCTTTCTCTCGCCACCATATTTGATAGTGAGTGAAAACGCCAACCAGATGCTTCACATTTATACATCCGGTGAAATATCTGTGGTGTACCTGTGGAGTGTGCACTGGATTCGAATCTTATTAACCATACACGCCCCTTGTAGCTATTTTGTTTTAGGTTAGCTAATTAGTGAAGATTAGCTGTTTTAGCTGTGTGGAAAGTTCTTTGTTTAGACCTAGATAGCTATAGTCTAAACTTGATTTGTTATCCTATCTGTGTATAGTTACATTCCACCACGACGAACTGAACCAAAAGAGAGAACATATCCTAACGGTGACTCCAAGGTATGGATGGTTGCTAAGTTACTTGCTAGCTAACGGTTTAGCTAACTTCCTTAGCTAGCTAGTTATAAAATATATCTATCTATTTTTTTGTCCATCTTACCCTCACCTTTTCTCTTTCTCTCCCTAAACCCCTTTGTCTCCCCCTCTCTCTTTTCTCTCTCTCCCTTCACCTTTCCTCTCTTCCTCTCAGTACGGTAGTTTTGAAAACCCGACCCAAGGCGATACTAGGGTGGTGTTTTCAAGACTAATGTTGCTCCCTCACCCCCTCTTATCTATCACACCTCTTGCTGTAACATATTTAGCTGGCTAGCTACAGTATATAATCACTAATGTTGTATCCCACTGTCTTCCACGTCCTCCCTCTGTGTCTGTCTGTCTGTCTGTCTGTCTGCAGCTGCCTCCCTCCACCCTCCTCTCTGTCATACACACACACACACACACACAAACACATCCAGCAACCTATAATTAATATTTCTTATCCAATAATCCATAAGCACGAGAGGCAGCCTTATGCGACTGCATATACCTACGGTGGAGGACGATGACAACAAACTACACCGCAACGATAGAGAGCACTCCAACAGCAGGGGACTAGACATGTACTCTAAGGTAACTACCCACTGGGCACACACTGGTAAAATCAATGTTGTTTCCACATTATTTCAATGAAATTACGTTTAACCAACATAGAATAGACGTCGAATTGATGTCTGTGCCCAGTGGGTAGCTAGCTAATTTGGTCATCCTGTTGTTGCAGGATAAAACAAAAGGTTTCTAATGATTACAATTTCTACTTTAAAATGTCATACTTGATTTGCCCTAACAGAAAACCTATCAATCTCGAGAATTATTTTTTTCTCCATTAATTGTAATCCACATAATAATTCATATTTTCTGTTGCTGCAGGATTATTTTCCAGCTGTGAGTAACTGGAGCAAATTAATATACTGCAGCTGTACAGTAACACCTGTTGCTCCTACGCTGATCTAAGTGGGTGGTGTTAGGATTTGGGGAGGGTAAAGGGATGCAGCCTCCCTGTATGCCATGATACGGTTATTATGACCACTATGTGTACTTGAACCATAGTGTGTTATAACCTCTGTCAATGGGTTTGGACCTTTATGGCACAGGTGTTAATGCGCTCACTCTGAAACCACAGAGTTTTGGCCCCTAGACGTCTGTCTATGACAATTCCTACCAGGCACATTTGAATAGCCTGTTATTAGACCAGTCCAAATCTAGCTGTAGTTTCATGAAACTAGCCCTACACTTTCCCTGTTGACAGTGTGTTTGACTGGAGGCAGGTGTGGCAGCATCTGCTCTAGCCGGCAAGTGCGTAGTTAGGTCGAATGGAGTAAATAGCTACAGCTAACAGCTGGCTGTCAGTATGCCACTGATGGTTGTTAGCGAGGTGGATGTTTCCCAACGCCTGCTGTGCTGCAACTATGTCAGAGTGATTAGGCTTGTCAGGTAGGAAGCAGCATCAGTGGTTGGTCTATTTTCTGGGACAGTGGAAAAGCTGGCTAGCTAAACGAGTGGATGCACACACACATACATACAGTACGTACACATCCTTGTAGAGTTACAGTAAGGTTAAGTGTTATCTTTCTGAGAGTGGTGTGAACTGGGGGAGATAGATACACAGTTATGATCAAACTCAGTTACAGCATCAACCAACCTCCAATTACAGTTGTAAAACACAGAGATTCTGGGTCGTTCCACCAATTCGGTACCGTTTGAAAGTGTAACTTGGTCAAAAAAAACTTTAGATCTCACCTAATTTTAACATTCTGTAAAAAAGAGCACATTTTCCCATCTCAAGAGGTTAAATAAAAAATAAAAAATACTATAGTAAGTGCCTATTAAGTGGCAAAAAATAATTACAGCCCAGCTAACAATTCTAGGGAGAGAGGACATTTTTGTAATGTTACCTGTAATATTCCCCAAGTGGCGACCCGGGATTCAGGTTTTGAGCCCCAACTGTTTAGCAAACAAATATACAGTAACAGTCAAGGACACATCTACTCATTCATTCCCTCAACCAGCTTCACCTGGAATGCTTTTCCAATAGTTTTGAAGGAGTTCCCACATATGATGAGCACTTGTTGGCTGCTTTTCCTTCACTCTGTGGTCCAACTCATACCAAACCATCTCAATTGGGTTGAGGTCGGGTGATTGTGGAGGCTAGGTCATCTGATACAGCACCATCAACACAATGACTGTAGTACTCGAGCTGCTAAAACACTCGACCACTGCTACTACAACTTACGGGATATTTTGGCATGAATACGTGTCACATATCAGTTTGTAAACAATGTAAAAAATATATTTATCCTTGAGTTAACACAAGCCACATACAAACATGGTCTCTTTTATGTTTTCTTGAGTAAGGCAGCTTCAAAATGCAGGTGTTTCAGCCTAGCTCAGTGTTTTCTGTGGTGGTGGGGCAAGCCAGCAGAAAATACGGAGTGTTGCGCCGTGATTGGCTCAGTATTCTGTCACTCATGGGGACACTTCGTCACCGCCAAGTCTAAGGTTAGATCTCAACATTTTCTAGCCCCTTGGGTGCTGCCATAGAGTTACATGAGAAGTGCCCATCCACGAAGGCTCAAGGTCATTGGCCACAGATAAAATGACGTCAAATCAAGTTATATGTACAGCAGCTTTGATTGGATTGATCATGTAAACATCATACATTCAAAAATGTAGATAGCAGTCATCATCACGAATCAAGTCGTCAATCTACTGACAAATCCTTTTTAATCCTAGTCATATGAAAATAAATAATGAAGAGAAAATATGGATAAAACGTATCGGTGCTCATCAGCCATTGGACATAAACATTACACAACATGTTGGAAATCGCAAATTCAAAAATGAGTGGTTTGGAATGAATCGGTTGCTAACTGCAAGCATTGTAAAGCAATTAATATCCTGCTATTCAGTGGAATGGGTGTGTGGTCCAAGTCTGCGTTTAAGGGTCTCTTTTCCAAGCTTAAAAGGATAAACATTCAACATTGGCCATGCTGTCAATCCATCAGACTTCTACCGCAATCAAAACAACTGGAAACTCGGAACTGGGAAATCTCAGACTTCAGTGAGTTCAAGACAACTGGGAACTCTGAAAAAACAAGCTCCTACTGGGAAAATATGTTTTGAACAGTCATCCAACTTGGAATTGCAAGTCGGGAACTCTGGCCTCTTTCTAGGAGCTCTGACCTGAAGATCACTGACATCATGATTCAACCTTGTTTTTTTCTGAGTTCCCAGTTGTCTTCAAAGCACCATAAATCCAAAGAATGACAGACTTTGATGACAAAAGTAGCCCACGAAGGAATGCCACACCACCTTCCTGTTCAAGTGAGCACAGCATAACAATGTGAGTCCAAAAATGTATTGTATGTTGCTGCATAAATGATGTTATATTCCAGGGAGATATGTAGACTGTAGCTAAGAAAGTAATACTAAGTTTATGTTGTGTGGTAGGTTGTTAATAGCCCATGTGCCTCATCCTAATAATTTGGTCTCTTTTCAAATAGTTATATTGACTATGTCCATCCTTGCTCACTCATTATTGTCTTAATCGAAATGACGGATTACCTCTTATCCACTCATCTTCCCTTTATGCCATAGTTTGTACATCTCAGTTGTCAGTAGAAACCACATTTGTTTAAGCAAGTCAGCCACATCAGCTATGTTCTTTTAAAAGGCAGTAAATGAGGCTGAATGAACTGTTGCCAGACAAGGCTCCGCTGATAGCCAGGTGTAGCAGTGGTAAGGTGTTGGTACTGCTGTTGAGACAGCTTTATGTCGGCCCTAACACTTTGTGGGCACTGTTTGTCACCGTTATCGTGTAATTCATGTATTGTTTAGTGTTGTGTAGTGGCGTTGCTGGCATGCATATACAATTATTATTTTTTTTGCCCCACCAAGATTTACATGCTAATATCGCCACTGCACCAAACATACAAAGGAAATGGTTGCCAGGTTCTCAGAATATATGATATTAATGTTCTAGACACGTTTCATAGGACGTTGCAAGAACATTCATGTGTCCAGTTTTCTGCGGAAAATATTCCATCAACATCCCACCAAACACGCACATGACATGGTATTTAAATGAGGGGCTATGTGTCCAATAGAAAAGAATGAACTTCCACAGAGTTGCATTCTTTTCCAGAGAATGCTTAGAGCCCCAAGTTGATTATCTCTTTTATACCATTACTATAATTTAACACATTTACCACAAGAAATGTGTTCAACATCCACTGAAGTAGCTGGCAAGTTTAGCTACAGTAGTTGCCTTGGTAACCAGAAAACCAGACCTGCTAAGTGTAGCTAACCAAACCATCAGTCCTAGCTCGGTATTATGAAAATCAAATTAAACAAAACCCATAGTGTTTTTACTTCGACTTTTGTTTTAAAATGCTGCTCAAACAAAACATGTAAAATGAACTATAGCCATTGAATTCTAATATGGTAAAATTTGTAATTGAGTTTGTATTTGACTAAAATGTTGTTCCCTTTCTCCTCTATTAACTCAAAATAATGGGAGCATTTCTACAAGGAAAAGGTTATAATAACACCGCTGATATCCTTTCTTAGATTTTTGGCTTTACAATAGCTTATTGAAAAAAGAGTTAGCCTACAGCACGAATACCGTTAGCATTAGACAAAGGTTTAAAAATATATACAGTAGGGAGAACAAGTATTTGATACACTGCCGATTTTGCAGGTTTTCCTACTTACAAAGCATGTAGAGGTCTGTAATTTTTATCATAGGTACACTTCAACTGTGAGAGACGGAATCTAAAACAAAAATCCAGAAAATCACATTGTGTGATTTTTAAGTCATTAATTTGCATTTTATTGCATGACATTAGTATTTGATCACCTACCAACCAGTAAGAATTCCAGCTCTGACAGACCTGTTCGTTTTTGAGGGGAGGATGGATGGGGCCAAGTATCGCGAGATCTTGGCCAACAACCTCCTTCCCTCAGTAAGAGCATTGAAGATGGGTCGTGGCTGGGATTTCCAGCATGACAACGACCCGAAACACACAGCCAGGGCAACTAAGGAGTGGTTCCGTAAGAAGCATCTCACGGTCCTGGAGTGGCCTAGCCAGTCTCCAGACCTGAACCCAATAGAAAATCTTTGGAGGGAGCTGAAAGTCCGTACTGCCCAGCGACAGCCCCAAAACCTGAAGGATCTGGAGAAGGTCTATATGGAGGAGTGGGCCAAAATCCCTGCTGCAGTGTGTGCAAACCTAGTCAAGAACTACAGGAAACATATGATCTCTGTAATTGCAAACAAAGGTTTCTGTACCAAATATTAAGTTCTGCTTTTCTGATGTATCAAATACTTATGTCATGCAATAAAATGCTAATTAATTACTTAAAAATCATACAATGTGATTTTCTGGATTTTTGTTTTAGATTCCGTCTCTCACAGTTGAAAATTACAGACCTCTACATGCTTTTTAAGTAGGGAGACCTGCAAAATCGTCAGTGTATCAAATACTTGTTCTCCCCACTGTATATAACATGTTGGTAGAAAAATGCTTCTGAACGTAATAAACAGGTCATTTGAAGACAGTAATTTGTTTTATTACTCCGTTAAATCATAAAATGAATATATATCTGTAAGTAATATATTACCCCAAACATTGGTCCCAATTGATTCTGTTGTAACTTGTCCACATTACATTTGTTCACATGTTGTGTTTTTCCACATTAAAACTTTGAGATGTAACTATGTGTTTTTGTTTTGTTTTGGTATAACTGGCTTCATCATTGCTACTGTAAATATATCAATTTCTGATATTCTGAGAACATGGCAACCATGTTCTGGGTATGTTTCTATCAGAAGCAACACTACAACCTGAGCCATGTTTCAGAAACATGTTAGGCCCGAGACGAAGTCGATATATCCTCCAAACATCGGCTTTGAGGGCATTATCACTTTAATTCAACAGGTTACGAATATATTCAGATAATGATTGACATATTTTCATTAAAAACGTTATTTTGTTTAATTTATTAATACTATTTCATCGTCCTCAAGATATAGTCCCAACACAAATCTAGCATTGCTACCCAAGCCGGCTGGTGGTTAGTTCTATCAGTTCGGTTGCCAGAGATGCGACCCAGTCGTTTTCTCTTTTTGTTCTGTATCTACTGTATGGATGCAACGCAGTCATTCGTTTCAAATGTTCCATGGCCATACTAGCTGGCAACTTTCTTATCCCTTGCTTGCTAGCCAACTACGGCTAACTTAGTCACATCAAACAGTGCAGCCAGAATAACAACAGTACCTGCATTTGCATTTGTTTAAGCTGTTTTATAGTGAAATTTATTTGGATACATCCATAACAATGAGTTAATGAGACACGATTTTGCCTGGCATAGAAAATGTGCTCTCTCGCCAGGAACATGTTGTTCAGAGGAGCTAGCCAACAACACAGCTAACACAATCACTTCCAACTGAAGCTGAAAGACTGCAAACTAGCTGCACTTTGTTTCGTTTTACCTTTTTTCAATTAACATTTCTATGTATATATCCATAAAAACGATGCCAGCTGATTTATGATTTTGACTGGTTGAGAAACGCTGTCTCGTCGCGACTCACGATAAGGTTCATTACTATGGGACAGCTGGAATCAAATTTGAATATTGAAACAATGTTGCAAATGTCGGAGAGACAAACAGCAAGGTTTATACAAATCTCCGCTGTTGAAACTAAATGTTAGTCTAAAAGAAATGTGAGATCATGTCTAGATGCTTTTTATAGTGGAGATAAAGTTTATAAATCGCCTGGCTAGGCTGATGAGACAGTGGATTGTGCAGTTAAATGGAACAGAGTAAATGGGCATTTAACATTAAGCAAAAAGGCACAAGTATGTGTGGCATATGGCCAATATACCACGGCTAAGTGCTGTTCTTGGCCATATACCACAAACCCTGAGGTGCCTCATTGCTATTATAAAGTTACCAACGTAATTAGAGGAGTACAAATAAATATTTGTCATACCGTTGGTATAAGTTCTGATATAGTGCGGCTGTCAGCCAATCAGCATTCAGGGCGAGAACCACCCAGTTTTATAATTTATTTAGATCAGATAGGTACGTATGTTGTAACTGTTGCCAAATAATGACACTAACATATGCTGAAAATAAATATAAATCTAGCATGCAACAATTTCAAAGATTTTACTGAGTTACAGTTCATATAAATATATGTCAATTTAAATAAATTCATTAGACCCTAATTGATAGATTTCACATGACTGGGAATACAGATATAAATCTGTTGGTCACAGATACACTATATATACAAAAGTATGTGGACATCCCTTCATATGAGTAAATTCAGCTATTTCAGCCACACCTGTTGCTGACAGGTGTATAAAATCGAGCACACAGCCATGCAATCTCCATAGACAAACATTGGCAATAGAATTGCCTTACTGA
This sequence comes from Oncorhynchus tshawytscha, assembly GCF_018296145.1. NCBI lineage: Eukaryota > Metazoa > Chordata > Actinopteri > Salmoniformes > Salmonidae > Oncorhynchus > Oncorhynchus tshawytscha. The sequence continues at coordinate 23,513,531 of NC_056441.1, forward strand.
AGAGCTCAGTGACTTTCAAAGTGGCACTGCCATAGGATGCCACCTTCCCAAAAAGTCAGTTTGTCAAATTTCTGCCCTGTTAGAGCTGCCCCGGTCCACTATAAGTGCTGTTATTGTGAAGTGGAAACGTCTAGGAGCAACAGCGTTTCAGCTGTGAAGAGGTAGGCCACACAAGCTCACAGACCGAGACCGTCTAGCACTGAAGCACAGCTCGCGTAAAAAATAGTCTGTCCTCGGTTGAAACTCTCTACCACGTTCCAAACTGCCTGTGGAAGCAACGTCAGCACAGTAACTTTTCATGAAATGGGTTTCCATGGCCGGGCAACAACACACAAGCCTAAGATCACCATGGACATGCCAAGCGTCGGCTGGAGTGGTGTAAAGCTCATTGGACTCTGGAAACGCGTTCTCTAGAGTGATGAATCACGCTTCACCATTTGGCAGTTCAACGGAAGAATATGGGTTTGGCGGATGCCAGGAGAACGCTACCTGCCCTAATGCATAGAGCCAACTGTGAAGTTTGGTGGGGAGGAATAATGATCTGGGGCTGTTTTTCATGGTTTGGGCCAGGCCCCTTAGTTCCAGTAAAGGGAAATCTTAACGCTACAGCAATGACATTCTAGACGATTATGTGCTTCCAACTTTGTGGCAACAGTTTGGGGAAGACCCTTTCCTGTTTCAGCATGGCAATGCCACAGTGCACAAAGCGAGGTCCATACAGAAATGATTTGTCGAGATCAGTGTGTAAGAACTTGACTGGCCTGCACAGAGACCTGACCTCAACCCCATTGAAACACTTTTGGGATGAATTGGAATGCCGACTGCAATCCAGGCCTAATCGCCAGACATCAAAGCCGACCTCACTAATGCTCTTGAGACTGAATGGAAGCAAGTCCCTGCAGCAATGTTCCAGTGGAAAGCCTTCCCAGAAGAGTGGAGGCTGTTGTAGCAGCAAAGGGGGGAGAAACTCCATATTAATGCCCATTATTTTGGAATGAGATGTTTGACGAGCAGGTGTCAACATACTTTTGGTCATGTAGTGTGCCTTTAAATAAAAGGTAGGGACGTGGATCAGAAAACCAGTCAGTATCTCCCGTGACCACAATTTGCCTCCTGCAGTGCGACATCTCCTTCACATAGAGTTGATCAGGCTGTTGATTTTGAACAAAGGAATGTTGTCCCACTCCTCTTCAATGGCTGTGCAAAGTTGCTGGATATTGGCGGGAACTGGAATACGCTGTCGTACACATCGATCCAGAGCATCCCAAACATGCTCAATGGGTGACATGTATGGTGAATATGCAAGCCATGGAAGAACTGGGACATTTTCAGCTTCCAGGAATTGTGTACAAATACTTGCAACATGGGGCCGTGCATTATCATGCTGAAACATGAGGTGATGGCGGCGGATGAATGGCACGACAATGGTCCTCAGAATCTCGTCACAGTATCTCTGTGCATTGAAATTGTCATCAATGAAATACAATTGTGTTCATTGTCTGTAGGTTATGCCAGCCCATACCACAACTCCACCACCACCACCACGGGGCACTCTGTTCTCAACATCAGCAAACTGCTCGCCCACACGACCATATACACGTGGCCTGCTGTTGTGTGGCCGTTTCAATGTACTGACGTTGGAGGTGGCTTATGGTAGAGAAATTAACAGTTGGTTCTCTGGCAACAGCTATGTTGAACATTCCTGCAGTCTGTATGCCAATTGCACGCTCCCTCAAAACTTGAGACATCTGTGGCATTGTGTTGTGTGACAAAACTGCACATTTTAGAGTGGCCTTTTTTTGTCCCCAGCACAAGGGGCACCTGTGTAATGATCATGCTGTTTAATCAGTTTCTTGATATGCCGCACCTGTCAGGTGGATGGATTATCTTGGCAAATGAGAAATGCTCACTAACAGGGATGTAAACAAATGTGTGCACAACATTTAAGATAAATCATATTTGTGTGCCTATGGAATATTTTTGGGACATTTGATTTCAGCTCATGAAACATGGGACCAACACTTCACATGTTATGTAAAGAAAATTGTTCAGTGTACAGTCGTGGCCAAAAGTTTTGACAATGACACAAATATTAATTTTTACAAATTAATATTAATATTTTAATATTAATATTTTAATAAACTGCTGCCTCAGTTTGTATGATGGCAATTTGCATATACTCCAGAATGTTATAAAGACTGATCAGATGAATTGCAAAGTCCCTCTTTACCATGCAAATGAACTGAATCCCAAGAAAACATTTCCACTGCATTTCAGCCCTGTCACAAAAGGACCAGCTGATATCATGTCAGTGATTCTCTCGTTAACACAGGTGAGAGTGTTGACGAGGACAAGGCTGGAGATCACTCTGTCATGCTGATTGAGTTCGAATAACAGACTGTAAGCTTCAAACGGAGGATGGTGCTTGGAATCATTGTTCTTCCTCTGTCAAGCATGGTTGCAAGGAAACACGTGCCGTCATCATTGCTTTGCACAAAGCTTCACAGGCAAGGATATTGCTGCCAGTAAGATTGCACCTAAATCAACCATTTATCGGATCATCAAGAACTTCAAGGAGAGCGGTTCAATTGTGAAGAAAGCTTCGGGGCGCCCAAGAAAGTCCAGCAAGCGCCAGGGCGTCTCCTAAAGTTGATTCAGCTGTGGGATCAGGGCACCACCAGTACAGAGCTTGCTTAGGAATGGCAGCAGGCAGATGTGAGTGCATCTGCACGCACAGTGAGGCAAAGTCTTTTGGAGGATGGCATGGTGTCAAGAAGGGCAGCAAAGAAGCCACTTCTCTCCAGGAAAAACATCAGGGACAGACTGATATTCTGCAAAAGGTACAGGGATTGGACTGCTGAGGACTGGGGGTAAAGTCATTTTCTCTGATGAATCCACTTTCTGATTGTTTGGGGCATCCGTAAAAAATCTTGTCCTGAGAAGACAAGGTGAGCGCTACCATCAGTCCTGTGTCATGCCAACAGTAAAGCATCCTGAGACCATTCATGTGTGGGGTTGCTTCTCAGCCAAGGGAGTGAGCTCACTCACAATTTTGCCCAAGAACACAGCCATGAATAAAGAATGGTACCAACACATCCTCCGAGAGCAACTTCTCCCAGCATGATGGAGCACCATGCCATAAGGCAAAAGTGGTAACTAAGTGGCTCGGGAACAAAACATCAATATTTTGGGTCCATGGTCAGGAAACTTCCCAGACCTTAATCCTATTGAGAGCTTGTGGTCAATCCTCAAGAGTCAGGTGTACAAACAAAACCCCACAAATTCTGACAAACTCCAAGCATTCATTATGCAAGAATGGGCTGCCATCAGTCAGGATGTGGCCCAGAAGTTAATTGACAGCATGCCAGGGCAGATTGCAGAGGTCTTGAAAAAGAAGGGTCAACACTGCAAATATTGACTCTTTACATCAACTTCATGTAATTGTCAATAAAAGCCTTTGACACGTATGAAATGCTTGTAATTATACTTCAGTATTCCATAGTCACATCTGACAAAAATATCTAAAGACACTGAAGCAGCAAACTTTGTGGAAGTTAATATTTGTGTCATTCTCAAACTTTTGGCCACGACTGTATATACAGTGCTGTATTCTACACCATCTATTGCATCTTAGTCTATGCAGCTCTGACATTGCTCATCCATATATTTATATGCTCATATTATATTCCTTTACTTAGATTTGTGTGTATTAGGTATTTGTTGTGGAATTGTTAGATATTACTTGTTAGATATTGCTGCAATGTTGGAACTTGAAGCACAAACATTTCGCTCCACTCACAATAACATCTGCTAAGCATTTGTATGTGACTAATAAAATGTGATTTGATTTGAAACGTGTCTAGAACATTCATATATTTTGTTATGATAACCGGGCAACCATGTTCTGTGCATGTTTGGTGGGACATTGATGGAATATTCTCCTAACCGTAACAGGGTTGATATCTTCTTAAATCAGCCATGAATCCCCTTGTGACAGGTAGAATGGATGTTGTGTGCAACAGGGAGTGGCAAATGAAGGCAAGTGTAGCTGAAGTTCTGTAGCTGAAGTGGCCTGTCATAGTAAAAAAGAACGGACTCAAGTGTACGTCTACAAAGTTCTGGTGCTTTCTTATTCTGAAGAATGATGCGTGCGCTTGGCCAGAACTTGCTGTTTCTCCTACTACCACGTTGCAACATCGCCATCTATTGGCCTGATGGACTACTAATGCTAAAGCATGTAGAATATAAAATGTAGATTAATTAAGACAAATACATAAACAAATGAGTTAAAAATATGAATAATAAAGGGCTGTCTGTTTTTAGTGACTTTGTTTTCAACCCATTACACTCTCCCCTCCTCTCTTTGATGACTCCTGGCATCTATTTGTTTGTCTGTCTATAGTCAAGTCAATTTCTAGTCAGTGTCTAGCATGTCCAGACAAGTGTTTTTCCTTCGCGCCAGTAACCTCCTTGTAACACTGGATAAGTCATCATGTTTCCATGCACCTTGTAAGAATTGAGCACAACTGTGTTTGCTCCTTGTCTCCATGACTGGTATGACGGTTGTCCCAGACTCTCAGAGCTAAAAATGTATCTTGGCCTTCCAGTGCGCATGGATCTTCTCACAGGTAAGTCTTCCTTTCCATTGACCTCTTGCTGCTGTACTATAACAACATCCTGGAGTTCCTCCTACACTATATCCTCCACTCCATGCTGTTCAGGTCCTTCAGACTGTTGCTAGATCTGTTCTATATCCTGTGCCGCTGAATGTCTGAGCTCCTGTAGCTTGCAGTCTGGTACGCCACTCTGGTTGACTTGGTTGTGGTCTGACATTGCCCTGATAGACCCGAGGACTGTGCTTGTTAGTATAGTAGCTTTCCTCTTCATCTGAACTGTAAGATTCTTGGTCAATTAGGTTACTGTTTGTTTTTGTTTTTGTCTTGGTGTTTACACAGGTTTGGTTGGAGTGGCTTGATGCACTGGCAAGTCATTTACAGGTAACAGGAGGTTCCAGTGCAGCACACGAGGAGCTTTGTCTCCAGATTCTGACTGGATCTTATACACTGGACCCTCTCCAATTCTTTCCACAACTCTGTGTACTGTCTTCTCCCAGTAAGCACGGAGTTTCCCGGGACTACCTCTTTCCGGCAGGTTCCTCACAAGGACTCGATCACCTGACTGTAGAGCTGCACCTTTTACACCTTTATCATAGTACTTCTTCCCTTTCGGGGAGGACTTTTGACTGTTCTCAGAGCGATTTTGTATACGTCTGGCATTTTGTTGCCCACTTCTCTGCTAATATTTGTTGGGTTCTTGTCACTGTTTCTGGTTCGAGGTTGAACAGTAGGTTGATAGGAAGGTGTTGGGCTCTGCCATACAGGAGGAAAAATTGTGAGTATCCCATTGCCTCGTGCCTTGTACAGTTATAGGCATGGACGATGTTTAGTAGATGGTCTTTCCACTCTGTCTTCTTCTCTTCTTGCAGAGTACGGAACATCTGTAGGAGTGTTCTATTCATCCTTTCAACAGGGTTACCTTGTGGATGGTATGGGGTAGTTTGAGAGTGTGAGATCCATGCAAGCTGCTGGAGTCTCTGGAACAAGATGTTCTCGAACTCTTTCCCTTGGTGGTGGTGAAGCTTACTAGGATAGCCAAACCGAGGAATGAAGTCTTGGAATATCTTCTCGGCTGCAGTTTTTCCTGACTTGTTCTTCGTTGGGTAGGCCTGTGGTAAGCGTGTGAAATGATTGACCAGTACAATAATATATTCATAGCCTCCTTTGCTTGGCTCAAGGTACATGTAGTCAATGGAAAGAAGCTCAAAGGGTGCCCTGGTGATGATAGAAACCATAGCTGCTTTCTCTGGAACACAGGGACGTTTCTGCTTGATACATTCGCACTGTCTGATCACATAGTCTTCTACATCACGCTGCATGAATGGCCAGAAAAATGACCAGTTTGTTCCACTCATAGACTAGTCTCCTCATTTCTGATCCCATGAGCTTTTTCTCTTTCTCATTTGGATTCCATCTTTTGTTTTTCAGCAAGATGATTCTCTGATTGCAGCATAACTCGTGCTGTGCTCTGGTAATACAGTAGTACATATAAAAAATATAAATAATAATAATAAAAACAGTACAATGTGGAAGGTATCAAGAGAACTGGAAAATAAGTTGTTGAAATTGTAGGGTACTAGCTATAGGTAAGCACCATCTGTATATAGCTTTTATTGTGTGATGGCAGGCACGTCTTCAGGTGACACACCACCCTCTCTACAGTTGACTTGCAGCGCAGCCCCCCATGGAATATCCTCATTTTCCACTGCTCTGCTTCCTTGCCATACCGCTGAGATGACTTCTGGTGGCATAGATTCTGTGTATTCACCCAAGTGGTTGTGGAGAACGACAGGACAACGAGACAGTGCATCAGCGTCTGCTTTCATTTTCCCAGGCCTGTATTTCAGGTCGAAGTGGAAGTCGGCCAACTCTACGAGCCAGCGGTGACCTACTGCGTTGAGTCTAGCTGTGCTCAGAACAAAGGTCAAAGGGTTGTTGTCTGTATATATGGTAAAGGTGGGTGCATAGTACTATAGGTAGTCTCTAAATTTGTCACAGATTGCCCATTTAAGTGCTAAAAACTCAAGTTTGCCAGAGTGGAGGTGGTAGTTTTTCTCTGTTTGAGTTATCGTTCTGGACCCATACCCAATTACACGTAGTCTCCTGTTGGTAAAGGACAGCTCCTAGACCCTCATTGGAAGCGTCAGTGTGTAGCACAACTGGTAAGTCGCAGTCTGGGTATGCTAGTATGGGTGGATTGGTTAGCATGTCCACCAACTTAGCTACAATGGCTCTGTGTACAGCTGTCCACTGGACTGGATTCTTGGGATGCCGTTGTCCATTGCTAACCTTTTTGGCCTGGGTTTTCCCTCTGGTTGATTTGGGCTTGGCAGTTTCCCCCTTTTCTTCTGATGGACTTTGTAGCAGCTAAAATAGGGTTTGGCCATCCTGGAGAAATCTTGGATGAATGACGTGTAGTAGCCAAAAAATCCCAGCAGTGTTCTGATGTCTCCAACTGTCTGTGGCTCCCTCTCCTTTAGCCGCAACACAGCCTCCAAAAGTCTTTTGGGTTGATTTGTACTCCCTTGCTGGATACGATCCGACCTATAATAAAGGGCTGTCTGTTTTTAGTGACTTTGTTTTCAACCCATTACACTCTCCCCTCCTCTCTTTGATGACTCCTGGCATCTATTTGTTACACAAGCTTCACAAATGGTTTTTTAATTGTTTTCTAGCCTGTCTATTTATAACTGGGTTGACATGTTATGTTCGACCTGCTCAGTTTTCCACAACATAACACCAGAAAATGTCCAAAAATAGTAGAACCAGCCCAGCTAGCAGATTTGTTTCCTTTGACGTTTTGGGAATGTACGTTTTTGGTTTCCCATTGATTCTGTGAACAAAGCCACACGTTTCTCGACCGGTAAAACGGAACATACATTTTTAGGTTGCAGGTTCTGAGAACCTTTTACTATGTCTTCCTGAAAGTTATCCTGGGACGTTTTATTAACATTGTAGGTTATTTCAAGTTAATTAGATAGCATTCTGAGAACATGTTTCAGTAAGACTTTTAATAACACTGCCAGTTTAGTTTGGATTAACCATTTTGAACTCCAAGCATAGATAGAACACTGTGACTGTGTTTAGACAGGCAGCCCAATTCTGATATTTCTCCCACTAATTGGTCTTTTGACCAATCACATCAGAACTTTTCAGAGCTGATCTGATTGATCAAAAGACCAATTAGTGAGAAGAAAAACAGAATTGGGCTGCCTGTCTAAACACAGCCATGGAAATGTGTTTGTTTAGGCATTAATCATGCAAACACATTTATTTTTTATTGTGACATGGCAACAGTGAGATTCAAAGCTGTGATCTTCTGTATTCTATCTGTGGAACTAGTCCACTGCGCCAACAGGATGCCATGCTGGCATAAAAATCAGTTCATTTTAGTCTATTCAAATAGACCACATTTCAAAGGAAACAAGCACTCATTAAGATCAAACGTGGCCAATTAGTGGGCGTGGCCAACACATCTGAACACACTTAACAATATAGAGGATATAGAGAGTTTTGTTGACACTGGGAACAGGGATTCCTACTAAGCTATACATAATTGTTTTAAGAAGGTCATACAAAGGATCACTTATCTATTTGAGTTTGAATTTTAAGACCCCTTGAAATATAAAAAAAAAGAAAATAATTATGTGATGAAAAATGTTATTTGGTCTTACTGCTATTAGCCTATACAAACGCAATGAATAATAGATTCACTACATGAAACAACAGATAGTTTAGTGCTAAAAAAAGGGGACTACCTCCATATACAGTATACTTCCATTCATTTTTTCAACTGGTACCGAGGGACCATCAGATGAGTCTTGTGAGGCTTGTGGGCATCCTAGAGCAAAACAACCAACATGTACAGTACCAGTCAAAAGTTTGGACACGACTGCACTTGAAGAAACTTTCAAAGTTCTTGAACTTTTCCAGATTGACGGACCTTCATGTCTAAGTAATGATGGACTGTTGTTTCTCTTTGCTTATTTGAGCTGTTCATGCCATAATATGGACTTGGTCTTTTACCAAATAGGGCTATCTTCTGTATACCAACCCTAACTTGTCGCAACGCAACTAATTGGCTCAAACGCATTAATGATGAAATAAATCCCACAAATTAACTTTTAACAAGGCACACCTGTTAATTGAAATGCATTCCAGGTGACTGGTGGTTGAGAGAATGCCGAGCGTGTGCAAAGCTGTCATCGAGGCAAAGGGTGGCTACTTTGAATAATCTCAAATATCAAATATATTTTTATTTGTTAAACACTTTTTTAGTTACCACATGATTCCATATGTGTTATTTCAGTGTTTTGATGTTGTCACTATTATCCTACAATGTAGAAAATAGTAAAAAAATAAAGAAAAACCCTTGAATGAGTGTCCAAACTTTTGACTGGTACTGTATGTGTTGTTGAGAGACGCACTTTCCATAGAGGGGTCATATTAGTGTGTAGCCCAAACTGTGCGGACGCACAGGCAATGCTACCAAATACTAATTGAGTGTATGTAAACTTCTGACCCACTGGCAATGTGATGAAAGAAATAAAAGCTTAAATAAATCATTATCTGTACTATTATTCTGACATTTCACATTCTTAAAATAAAGTGGTGATCCTAACTGACCAATGACAGGGAATGTTTACTAGGATTAAATGTCAGGAATTGTGAAAAACTGAGTTTAAATGTATTTGGCTAAATGTATGTAAACTTCCGACTACAAATGTACATAATAAAGTACAATACTTGATCAAACTACCTCTTTATCAAACTACTTAGTGGACTTTTTCAGTGCAGTCATAAATAGTTGACTTTCAATGACAGGAGGCACATTGGTTCACTTATATACAAATGTTTTAATGAGTAAGAAAATTATGGCGTCAAAACATGGAAACATTCTCCTGTTGTTGATATTGTTTTCTCGTTTTCTTACAAAAGTCCAGTAGCTCTTGATTCCCCGACTGCTCTTGAGGTCCACGTCGCTTTCAGCTCCAGAGCCGTAGAGAGAGGCTAGCCATAGACAGTTTGGAAAACAACCCTTCATGTTGGCACCACATTTTAAATAGAATTCTGACTAAAAGTACTGTAATAGTGAAAGGACTATCGGTGCCAAGATGGCTTCGACTATCTGTGTCTGCACTGCACCACTCGCCCGCTCAGGTAGTCAATGAAATCCACTCCAGGTTGAAATTTCCCTTGCGCACAGATCTAAGATCAGCTTACCCTAAACACATCCTAACCTTAACCATTAGGGGAGAGGGGAATGCAAAACTGACCTAAGATCAGTATCTAGGGACAACGTTACCCTGTGAAGTTCAGTTACTACTGTGTCCAGCTAAGGAGGGACGATGCAGGTAATACTGTATGTACAGCCTTCTGTTTGTTGTTCTAAATGTTGTCTGTCTGCCATTCTGTCTGGTTAGATGAAGTGGTCTGGAGTTACTGTTGTAAACAAAGTCTGTTGTTTGATATGTTCTACTACAGCAGGCAGTACTGTGTGCGTGTGTTACGTGTGTGTGTAAGTCCTCGTATGTTTGTATGTGCTTTATTTGTGCATGCACGTATGTGTGTGTATGTGCGTGCAAGTCTATCCGTGTGTATGTAGATACATTTGTTTGTATAGTTTAAGTGTGTTTGCATGTGTGTGTGTTCATGTGTATGTATGTGTAATGTTCAGTGTATGATGTTCAAGGCATCACAGTCCCTTGAGACAGCGATCTGGTCATCTCCGTGTGTACGAAGAAGGTTTTGAGCTCTCCCTTCCCCTTCACGTTGATGATGCCTCGACATGAACACATGTAGCCCAGCGTCGCTAGGATACGACTTGTCTCCTCAGTTACCTGCAAGCAAGGAAAACATACAGTTATGAATATAACTACTATTCCCTGAAGGAGGGAACGAGGTATAACATATTATGGGGAGTCAACGACCAGTCCTATTCACCAGAGGAAAACTGAAATCACGGAAGCTCCGCCTCCCTAGCTATAATAACGGGGCTCGCATTTATTCCTTCAATTTAGTACCGCTCAGGCACTTGCGAAAAGGCACAGAGTGCCCCAGCTGAAACCGTGCCAGACAGAGCAGTAATGCCAGAACCGTCCACTGGACGGAGCACTCTGCCAGTCTCTCTACATTATGTCCTGAAGGGACCGAGCACCACCATGAGGACTGGGATCATTTTTGTTGTTGTTGTCATGCTTGTTTTCAAATCCATCACTCTTGACAACCGTGTGTCTGAACGTGCGGAAGGAACTGTGTTTATTATGCCCACATCTGGACGATACCGCTCTCCCAATACCCCTGAACACCAAGGAACCTTGGGTTGAAACAATGTGCTTTCATGGTACCGCAATTCTCATACCACACCGGGTTTGGGGACTTCGGCAACCAGTAACTTTCCCCGACAGCCAGGATAGTACCGCGGGACAGACGCAGCACAAAAACAGCCATAGCACGGATTTTGTAGAGAAAAGCTCTGAATCCGACTCTACGCCTCCACGGTCTTATTCAGCTCATACAGCATAGCGATATGATGATACCGCTGCAGCATTGTTACCACATTCAACGACCGATCCACCCTCTACTTCAGGGATCATCAACTAGATTCAGCCGCGGGCCGATTTTCTTCTTGAGCTGGTAGTCGGGGCGCCGGAACATAATAACGACAAATTTGTACACTGCAAATTGAGCACAAGATGCCCAAACATATATAATATTTGACTAAAACATAACATTTTCAAACAATACTAACATTGTTTTACCATCACGTGTCTCTCTATTATGCGTAGGAACACTTTGGAACATATTTACAAAATGAAAATCACTTGGAACAGGTTTCCTGGTGCTTTAACAGTCTTTTATGTCCAACAATTAAAAATAAATATACAGTTGAAGGCGGAAGTTTACATACACTTAGATTGGAATCATTAAAACTCGTTTTTCAACCACTCCACAAATTTCTTGTTAACAAACTATAGTCTTGGCAAGTCGGTTAGGACATCTACTCTGTGCATGACGCATGTAATTTTTCCAACAATTGTTGACAGACAGATTATTTCACTTATAATTCACTGCATCACAATTCCAGTGGGTCTGAAGTTTACATAAACTAAGTTGACTGTGCCTTTAAACAGCTTGGAAAATTCCAGAAAATTATGTCATGGCTTTAGAAGCTTCTGATTGGCTAATTGACATCATTTGAGTCAATTGGATGTGTACCTGTGGATGTATTTCAAGGCCTACCTTCAAACTCAGTGCTTCTTTGCTTGGGAAAGTCAATAGAAATCAGCCAAGACCTCAGAAAAAAATTGTAGACCTCCACAAGTCTGGTTCATCCTTGGGAGCAATTTCCAAACACCTGAAGGTACCACGTTCATCTGAACAAATAATAGTACGCAAGTATAAACACCATGGGACCACGCAGCTGTCATCATCATTATCTCCTAGAGATGAACGTACTTTGGTGCGAAAAGTGCAAATCAATCCCAGAACAACAGCAAAGGACCTTGTGAAGATGCTGGAGGAAACAGGTCCAAAAGTATCTATATCCACAGTAAAACAAGTCATACATCGACATAACCTGAAAGGCCGCTCAGCAAGGAAGAAGCCACTGCTCCAAAACCGGCATAAAAAAGCCAGACTACGGTTTGCAACTGCACATTGGGACAAAGAACGTACTTTTTGGAGAAATGTTCACTGGTCTGATGAAACAAAAATAGAACTGTTTGCCTATAATGACCATCGTTATGTTTGGAGGATAAAGGGGGATGCTTGAAAGCCGAAGAACACCATCCCAACCGTGAAGCACGGGGGTGGCAGCCTCATGTTGTGGGGGTGCTTTGCTGCAGGAGGGACTGGTGCACTTCACAAAATAGATGGCATCATGAGGCAGGAAAATTATGTGGATATATTGAAGTAACATCTCAAGACATCAGTCAGGAAGTTAAAGCTTGGTCGCAAATGGGTCTTCCAAATGGACAATGACCCCAATCATACTTCCAAAGTTGTTGCAAAATGGCTTAAGGACAACAAAATCAACATATTGGAGTGGCCATCACAAAGCCCTGACCTCAATCCTATAGAAAATTTGTGAGCAGAAATCTGACTCAGTTACACCAGCTCTGTCAGGAGGAATGGGACAAAATTCACCCAACTTATTGTGGGAAGCTTGAGGAAGGCTACCCGAAATGTTTGACCCAAGTTAAACAATGTAAGGGCAATGCTACCAAATACTAATTGAGTGTATGTAGACTTCTGACCCACTGGGAATGTGATGAAAGAAATAAAAGCTGAAATAAATCATTCTCTCTACTATTATTCTGACATTTCACATTCTTAAAATAAAGTGGTGATACTAACTGACCTAAGACAGGGAATTTTTACTTTAAGGAATTGTGAAAAACTGAGTTTAAATGTATTTGGCTAAATGTATGTAAACTTCTAACTTCGACTGTATATATGTATGTACTGTATGTATGTATTTATGTATATTGTGTATGTATACTTTATTCAGAAAACTTAGGGGGCCGAATAAGACAACCCGTGGGTTGCCAGTTAGGAAACCCTTGTCTACATTCAAGAAATCACTACAACCTGGTAGCACCAGCCTGGCTGAATGAGTGGAATCCCAGATCACCTTTATCTCATCTGCAAAATCTTTAAACAGGAGTAACCAACGCTTCCCTTCCCCCAAACCTGGAGGAGCTGCTCTGCGGGGGAGAAGACACCCAGGTGATCTGCCGCCCTACGACACAGCTCCATCAAAGGCGCATTAACCACCAATGGTTCCCTCTCCCCCGCCAAATCCAAAGCTGGGGCTTAGGCTGCCCCGAACTGATGTCATCCGCTTCACACTCTGAAAACCCTGCAGAGCCAACCAGGGGTACATCATCCCCTGAACACTGCCACTGCCACAGAAACCAGAATGATCCCTTACATGGGCTGTGATGACACGCCTGTCAACCCACCGCTGCTGCTGCTCTCTCCCAGCCTCAGACGACCCCGTCCCCGAGGTCACTTCACCGGAAGACCCTTCGCCTGCAGCCCCAATCTTTCTCACAAAGTCAACCCGACGCAAAATGGAAGTTGAACCCAGCCGGGGACAATGGTCACATGAGCGTGTTTCCACCCCAGGCAAACATTACAGCACTCATGAGTATCTTTCATTTTGATTGTGAAACATGCCCTTGGGCACGGTCGGAGATTCAAACTCGGCTGGTTAGCCATTTTTAACTTACTCTTACCACTGGCCATCTTACTCAAGCAAGGAAGCACAGTCTACACAAGTGGAGCGGAAAGTAGTGGGTTTTTAACAAACACAAAAAACAATACCAAGACCAAAAACTCATAATATCTAGAGGGACAAGTACTCTCTCCCCACCAACAGACACCTAAGTCGGAGCCGAATCTCGTAGCCTCGTGTGCTTGAAAAGTTTGTAAATTGCGTGACACGTTCTTACTTCAGGCGAGATGAAGAGCGAAGAATAGAGGAAATGAATGCGCGCCCTGGTATTATAGCCAGGAAGGCGGGGCTTCTGAGGGTGGTCTCGACATTCATTAGACCGTTGGGCGTAATTTCTTCAGGTGATTATGATTGGTCGTTGGCTCCCCATAGTGTGGTATGTCAAGTGACTGAAAGGGACCTCAAAGCAGCATGTCCAAAACATCACATGTAGGCAGAATATTCTATAGACGTACATATCTAACTCAAATTCATTTAATGGATCTCTGTGGTAAATTCATATTAATAACTGGAGACTTAATCAGGAAAGGAGAATAGTCAAAGAGATAAGTTCATAGTGGCTTCGAGTATATTGTATAGTTCTGCATTATTATATGTCTACATTTGCTCTGTACCTGTATACCGTTCTCATTAACCTTGATCTATTTCTGCAGCGACCCCTAGTGGTATAACATAAAACTGCACGGGGCTATTATTACTGTAGTAGTGTTTCCCCAAGGGTGCACATTTTGGGTTTTGTCCTAGAACTACACTGCTGATTCAAATAATCAAAGCTTAATGATGAGTTGATTATTCGAGTCAGGTGTGTAGTGCTAGGGAGAAAAAGAAACAAGATAGAGTTTGGGAAACTGCTGTAGCATTACTATTCGTATAACTGTATTAATTGAGTACCTGTATTTTTCCCAGTACCCCAGTACTCTCCATCCTGCTGGCCACATTAACACTGTTACCCCAGATATCATACTGAGGCTTTTGAGCTCCGATCACCCCCGCAATCACCGGACCATGGTTTATCCCTGACACAACCAGGAAGAAGGGTTAGAGGTCACATGTAAGACAGAGTCGGACTGTACCAATTACACTATACCTCTCTCTCTCTCTCTCTCTCTCTCTCACTCTCTCTCTACTCTCTCTCTCTCTCTCTCTCTCTCTCTCTCTCTCTCTCTCTCTCTCTCTCTGCATGCTGGGAGTGATTGGTGCATGCTGGGAATTGTTTGAGTGAAGGAGTGCGTGTGTTGTGGAGAGTTAGATATTTACAACTTTCTTTCGGTTTGCTATTTCTTGGTGGCATTTTTTTGTTGATGCATGATTAACGTTATTATTTTTGTTGTGGTAGAATTAAGTATTTTGTTTTCGTATCGAAATTACCCTGATTTTGGCGGGGATGGCAGCCCGAATGGGGATGCCGTCCCTGTCACTTCGGCATGGCTTTAGGTGTGTTACTGAAGCTGCTGTCACAGTGGAGGAGTTTCTGGTCGCCGTAGGAGAGAAGGTAGGCTATGAGAATATTGCGTATGCATCCCAGATGAATAAAGCTGTGGTGGTATTTCTTAAAGAAGAGTGTCTAGTTGATCGGATGGTTGAGCATGGTGTACTTCTTAAAGGAATGTTTATTCAAGTTACGCCGCTTTTTTCTCCGTCAACAAGGGTAACGATTTCAAATGTACCACCGTTTATTCCTAATGAGCTATTGGAGCGCGAGTTATTGTGCTTTGGGAAGTTCGCCAGTTCAATTAAGGTTGTCCCGTTGGGTTGCAAACACCCGGCGTTGAAACAGGTAATGTCATTTCGGCGACAGGTGTTTATGTTTTTGGACTCACCGGAGCAGACTTTAGAGTTATCGTTTAAAATCAAGTATGACAATAGATTGTATATGGCTTATGCTAGTACGGGTAGTCAACAGTGTTTTGAGTGTGGGGATGTTGGTCATAAGCGACATGCTTGCCCGAAAAGGGAGAAGGCAGAGGGAGGGGCACAGGTGGTCATCGTAACGCCTGGGCCCACTGATGTAGGGAGAGGTGAGCTGACAGCGGTAGAGCAGCCACAAGCACCTGTTGCTGAGGAACAAGTTATCCGTGTTGAGGGCACGGGGTTGCAACTTGTATTAGAAGGAAATGTTATGCTACAGAAAAGTATTGTTGTAGAAGGTAAGGATGTATCTGAAGAGCCAGTTCCTCAGACTGGTGAGCAGGTGCCCAGTATGAGTGCTGGGGTAAAGGAGGGGGTTCATGTGGAGCTAGGCTCCCAGGGAGTGGAGGAGATGCCCACTACGAGTGCTGGGGTTCATGTAGAGCTAGGCTCCCAGGTAGTGGAGGAGTTGCCCACTACGAGTAATGAGGTACAGGAGGGTTTTCATGTGGAGCTAAGCTCCCAGGTAGTGGAGGAGATGCCCACTACGAGTAATGAAGTACAGGAGGGTTTTCATGTGGAGCTAAGCTCCCAGGTAGTGGAGGAGATGCCCACTACGAGTGCCCACTCCCAGGTAGTGGAGGAGATGCCCACTACGAGTAATGAGGTACAGGAGGGTTTTCATGTGGAGCTAGGCTCCCAGGTAGTGGAGGAGTTGCCCACTACGAGTAATGAAGTACAGGAGGGTTTGCATGTGGAGCTAGGCTCCCAGGTAGTGGAGGAGTTGCCCACTACGAGTAATGAAGTACAGGAGGGTTTGCATGTGGAGCTAAGCTCCCAGGTAGTGGAGGAGATGCCCACTACGAGTAATGAAGTACAGGAGGGTTTTCATGTGGAGCTAGGCTCCCAGGTAGTGGAGGAGATGCCCACTACGAGTAATGAAGTACAGGAGGGTTTTCATGTGGAGCTAGGCTCCCAGGTAGTGGAGGAGATGCCCACTACGAGTAATGAGGTACAGGAGGGTTTGCATGTGGAGCTAAGCTCCCAGGTAGTGGAGGAGATGCCCACTACGAGTGCTGGGGTTCATGTGGAGCTAGGCTCTCAGTTAGTGGAGAAGATGCCCACTATGAGTAGTGATGTTCAGGTGGGGCTAGTCTCCCAGATAGTGGAGGAGATGCCTGGTACGAGTGATGAGGTGCAAGTGGAGAGTGTTGAAAGGGATGTGGTAGAGGGGAGTCAGTTGTCTGTGTTCTCAGCTGAGGAGGATCAAGAGAAGGATATGGATATCTCTTTAGATATGACAGCTGCTGGTGCGGACTCAGTTTATGATCTAGAGGAGGTAAATGAGTTTCTGGATCAGACTTTTGGGAAATCTGTCAAATTGGCAGATTATTTTGATGTTGATAAGTTTGTGAGGTCAGCTGTGATGTTACAGAAGACGGTGGGGTTAGACCAGCTGAGTGAGAAGAAGCGGTTTCGCTTGAGGAAATTTATTACTGCTGTTGCAGCAGCAAAAGGTGGTGGGAAACGTGTTCAGGTTAAGAGAAGAAAAAAAATAATGATGATGATCATGCTTCATAGGGTGTCTTTTTTCTCGTTGGTTTCTCTGTGGTTTCTTCTGCTTTTCTTTTCTCTTTTCTACATGGAGGTACTAAGGGTAGGTTCTCTCAATATGAATGGGGGAAGGGACAGGAATAAGAGGGCTTGGGTATTAGAAGTAATAAAACAGAAAAGGCTTAATGTAGTTTTCCTACAGGAGACACATAGCGATGAGGAAAATGAGGTTGACTGGGGTATGTGGTGGGAGGGGCAGCATGTACTCAGTCATGGTACTAATTTCAGTGCTGCGGGTGGCAATATTGTTTTCCTCAGGCTTAGGGGTGACTGTGGTATCTACAACAGAGATTGTCAAGGGTCGGGTTTTATTGGTCAAGGTGGATGTTATGGGGTTTTTTTTTTTTTTTTGAATGTTTATGCTCCTAATGAGGGTACAGAGCGTATTACTGTATTTGATCAACTAAAGGAAACGTTAAGACAGTGTGACCAAGAGGGGTGTATGGTTTTAGGAGGTGACTGGAACTGTACAGTGGATTTTACTGTTGATCGCACCGCTGAAGAACCTCACCTGCGGTCAGCCACTTGCCTGTCTGGCCTATTAACTGAGTTTGAGCTTTCTGATGTGTGGAGAGTAAGGAATGCCAAAGTTAGGCAGTACACATGGCTAAAAATTAATGAAGGTCGTGTCAGTGCAGCACGGTTAGACAGGTTGTATGTATCTGAGCAATACTGTAGTAGGGTTGGAAAGTGTGCCATTACTCCTGTGGGTTTCTCTGATCATCATATGGTTACTGTTGATATTCACTTGTTCTGTCCACGAAGGTCATCACCTTACTGGTATTTTAATGTTAAATTGTTACATGATGTCATGTTTTGTGACAGGTTTTTGTTGTTTTGGGAAAAATGGAGGGGTATAAAAGGGAATTTTGAGTCCTTGAGACAATGGTGGGAGGTTGGGAAGGCCCAAATATGAGTTTTTTGTCAACAGTATACTGCTCTGTCTCAAACTGAATTTAAAGAGACTATCAAGGCCCTTGAACAGGACATCAAATCTATTGAATTGAAGCTGCTCACTCAGAATGACCCTGGACTAGTCATGAACTTACAGGACAAGAGACATGAACTGAGGTCGTTTCTGCATGAAAGAGTGAAGGGTGCCTTGATTAGGTCTCGTTTCGCTTCCCTCAAGGATATGGATGCTCCTAGTGCTTTTTTTTTTAACCTAGGAAAGTCGACATTTCAATGTAAACAGATGGTCTGCCTTCGTCTCCCTGATGGGAAGGTGACCACGAATGATATTGAAATGCGTCAACATGCCGTGGATTTCTACTCGTCCCTTTATAAGGCGGAGGATTGTGACTCTATGTGTACTGAACAGTTGTTACATGGTCTTCCTAAATTGGGACCTGAGCAGAGAGTCGCATTGGACGCTGACATTACACTGCAGGAGCTGTCCACAGCAGTTATGCAGCTCTCAACAGGCCGAGCCCCTGGCATCGATGGTTTACCATCTGAGTTTTATAAGCACTTTTGGGGGTCTATTGGGGAGGACTTTTATGAAGTGATGTGTGAATCTTTTCATGAGGGTTCTCTTCCTGTATCCTGTCAACGTGCAGTGCTTTCACTGTTGCCAAAAAAGGGGGATTTGGCTCTCATAAAAAATTGGAGACCTGTTGCTTTGCTGTGCGCAGAATATAAAATTGTTTCTAAATGTCTCTCAAACAGGTTGAAAGAGTATCTGGGGTTGTTGATCCACAAGGACCAGTCCTACTGTGTACCTGATTGCTCTATTGTTGACAACTTGTTTCTGATAAGAGATGTTTTAGACATTTGTAAACTGTCTGATGTAAATGTGGGTTTACTTTCGTTGGATCAGGAGAAGGCTTTTGATCGTGTGGACCACCAGTACTTGTTTAAAATAATGAAAGCCTTTGGGTTTGGGGATGTTTTTCTGTCTTGGGTGAATTTACTGTATGCTGGAGCCTCGTGTATGGTGAAGGTGGGTGGTGGTTTAAGTTGCCCCATCCCTGTCGAAAGGGGCATCAGGCAGGGATGCCCAATTTCAGGGCAGTTATATAGTCTGGCGATTGAACAAATGCTTTGTTTTTTAAGAGCGAAGCTTACTGGTTTCTTTGTGCCAGGTGTAACGAAGGGTCCCACGATAGCACTGTCTGCGTATGCAGATGACGTGATAGTTTTTATTACAGGGGGTGAGGATGTTAAGGTTCTCTCAAACGCTTTAAAGGTGTATGAGGGGGCCTCCTCAGCTAAAGTCAATTGGGGAAAGAGTGAAGCGCTGTGGGCAGGTCAGCTTCAGATGGGGTCTACTCCATGGTTACCAGGGGGGCTTCAGTGGGGCAGAGATGGAATGAAGACTTTGGGGGTTTTTCTAGGCTCCGATTTCTTTCAAAAAAGAACTGGGAGGGTGTAGTGGAGAAAGTGTGTGCCAGACTGTCAAGGTGGAAATGGGTGTTGCCCCAGCTGTCTTATAGGGGACGGGTCCTGGTAGCTAATAATCTTGCTGCTTCTACCCTGTGGCACAGACTAATGATTTTACAGCCACCAAAGGGTCTGATACAAGAGCTTCAGAGGACCCTTGTCAATTTCTTCTGGTCTGGGCAACACTGGATTAAAGCTGCAGCCCTGTACCTGCCACTGCACGAGGGTGGGCAAGGCCTGGTGGACATTTCCTCTAGGATCATGGCTTTCAGGCTCCAAGCAGCCCAGAGATTGTTGTACAGAGACTGTTCTAGCTGGGTCGAAACAGCCTACATATTGATGAGGAGAGCGGGCTGTTTGGGCTTCGACAAGCATCTTTTCCTCTTAAAGCTGGAGGGGGTGATTTGACTGGCCTGACTCCATTTTATGAGTCTGTTATGCAGGCTTGGAGAGTCTTTGTCAAGTCCCGTAAGGCCTGCACGCCACCAGGGATGTGGCTTTTTGAAGAGCCTCTTTTTCACAACACTGCCATCCAGTCCCGTGTTCTGGGTTCAGCTAGCCTACGTTCATGCCTGTTAGGCGTGGGGTGTACCAAGCTGGGTCATCTGATGCAGAGCAGGAGCAGATTGGAGGAGCTGGGAGAAAGAGCGGGGATCCGATCATCTCGTCTACTGAGGAAGGTCGTCGATGAGGTCTGCGATTCCTTGCCAGTGCTTCTTCTGCAGTATGTGACTGACACTTCCAATTCTGATCGGTGGAAGGAGGGTCTGGATTATGTGTTCCCTGCACTGATTGTTAGTGCTGCGATGGGGGCATTTGAAGAGGATGTGGGGACGCTGCTTTCCTTTGATACCCCGGAGCTGGGGGAGTTCAAGGAGGTGGGAAAGAAGGCCATGTACAGAATATGTGTAAAGGTGTCCCATGCCTCTTCCCTGGAAGGGGTAAAATCGACGAGGTGGGCGGATGTGATTGGTCCAGGTGCCTCTCCAAAAGGCTGTTGGCGATCATTATATAAACTGCCTATTGATAAGAGGACAGCTGACCTCCAATGGAGGATAATACATGGAGCTATAGCCACCAATATGCATCTGGTACACCTGGATCCTACTGTTGGGGAGGGGTGTCCATTCTGTGCTGGGTCTGAATCTCTGGCACATCTGTTTTTATTGTGTCCCAGGTTGGTTGGGATGATTGAACTGATCACTGATTGGTTCTCAACGTTGGGAGAGGTTTTCTCTTCCCAACTGTATATATTTGGGCCAAAGTACAGAGTCAGTCAAAAGGGTGTAGTTGTGTTGCTTAATTTTGTGTTAGGGGCAGCAAAATTAGCGATATGGAAGACCCGAAAGAACAGCATTCGGGGACAGGGGTCTGTGGATGTGGTGGGAATGCTGGAGGGAATGTTGGCAGCGAGACTAAGGATTGAGTTTGCCTATTACAAACTTGTCAACAATATCGATCTGTTTTTGAGTATATGGGGTATACAGAGGCTGTTATGTGTAGTTACTGTGGAGGAGGAATTGGAGTTGTGTTTTTGTGTCAACTGTGGTAACTGTGGTTTTGTATGAGTATTTATTGTGTGGTGGGCCCCCAGACCCAATAAAGAGTATTTAAAACTCAATCTCTCTCTCTCTCTCCTCTCTCTCTCTCTCTCTCTCTCATACACAAACACACACACACTCTCTCTCTCTCTCTTACCGACTCGTAGCCTGAAGTCATTGAAAGAGTGTTTGTTGATAACGTCTAGTTTCCCGACCAGAGCGAAGGCAAACTCCATCATTGTGCCGATGTGCATGTACTGACGGTCATGTTCCTGAGAGAGAGAGTAGAAGATTGAGTGAGGGAGAAAGAAAAAATGGAAAGGAACAGAGAGAGGAAAGAGAGACGAGGAAGACAGAAAAGGACAAGAGAGAGGAGGGGGGTAGAGGAATGGAGAGAGAGGGAGAATCATTCAGTTGTTTAGCACCATCACACAACTTTAAACCTGTAATTTCTGTGGGTTTAAAATACAGTATATGTCATCCAGTTCCCACCGTGTGTGTATATGTGTGTTTGTGAATTAATTCATTAATTACATATTTTTCTTCTGGTGTTCTCTGCAGTGTGTGTGTGTGTGTGTGTGTGTGTGTGTGTGTGTGTGTGTGTGTAAAAGATGTACCTGTGTGTATTCAGGTCCAGGTGTTGCGTTGAGACCAGTAGCAGCCATATAAGTGCTGCCAATAGTCTTTATCTTCTCCACCCCGCTGAACTTAGGCTTGGACAGCAGCTGTCACACAGAGAGAGAGAGAGAGAGAGAGATGGTAGAATTTAGCCTTGGACAGCAGCTGTCACACAGAGAGAGAGAGAGAGAGAGAGATGGTAGAATTTAGCCTTGGACAGCAGCTGTCACACACACAGAGAGAGGGAGAGGGTAGACAATTAGCAAGAATACTGTAACGAGGATGTACAGACAGTTCGGTCACAGATTTGTTCCTGTTATCAGTGAAGATGCTCTTTATTGTCTAACATCCGGTTATGATCAGTAGTAACGGATGTAATATTACTGTGACACATTCTACAACAGCCCAACACACAGATGTGATTAGCAGCCAATAAGGACAGAGTAACTCACCTCGTCAAAGTCAGCGATGATCTCGTTGAGGAGTCTGAGACATTCCAGGCCCTCCTTGTTGACATCTGACTCTGTGTAGAACTCCTTAAAGTCTGGGATGGAGGCGAACATCACACACACCGACTCATATGACTGGTGGTACAGATCCTGGAGAAACAATCACACAGACACAGGTCAGTGGAATGGATCTATGCTACTGGTTCCATATAGGGTTAGAATGTGTGGTTCTAAAGTTAGTTCTAGAATGCATTTACTTTGTGTCTTCTTTGAAGAATTTTAGAATGGGAATGTGCTTCGATCTATGATTCTGAGTTCTCAAGGTTCTGATGTCCTGTGAATGGTTGCTGCCTCACCTCGTTCTTCCAGTTACGTCCCAGGAAGTGTTCTGCAACATGGGCCGGTAGAACGTTCTCTAGTAGAACCCTGTTCAGGTTCTCCATGGTCTCAATCTCCTCACACTCTCTCTTGAACTTGTCCCTCCACAGGAAGTCCAACCTACAGTAATATTCATTCTGTTAACAGGAGGACACAGAGACGGTAAAGACGGTGGTCATAAAGTATTTATAAATCATTTTACTTTACTCTCTGAAATGACTACGCTTTCATTTGCTCAGTGCTGACTAGACTTCTGAAACAATTAAAGAATTGAAAACGGAACACAAGGGTCAATGTGCTGCTAGGTCAAACACATCGTTCTCAAAGTGTTTTTTAAAACGTTTATTGTCCACTTGGAGAGTCACTGCTTCAAGCTACACCTGTAATCTATAACCGTTCCTGTCACACATTCTCCTAACTTTAATGACATGGGAAAAAATTTGGGGCATTTTCCTCCCCCATAGACCTACAATACTCCTACTGTCAACTAATCATCCCCCTTCCATCCAAAATTGAGATAATCTGATGGCAGAATAAGAGACTCTGTCCCGAATGGGACCCTTTTCTCTATATAGCGCACTACTTTTGACAAGGGCCCTGGTCAAAACTACTGCACTTTTATAGGGATTAGAGTGCCGTTTGGGACATAGAACTATCTCACCAACTGGCCCTTGAGCATGATTTGTATTGATGGAAAATGAGCGCTCCGGTAAAAAGACAACGAAGCAGAGGATAGCAGCTTCACTCCAGGAAACGCTGAGCACCAAGCCTGATTAGCATAAAGTATATGTGTTGGTTTCTCATTGGTTATTTGTGAGATGGTGGTCAAAACACCCCGGTGTGTGTGTGGGTGTATGTGTGTATGTTTGTGTCTGTGCCCTGTATTAGAGCTTATGGCTACCTGTGGGCCGGCGTTTATATACGTGTGTGTGTGTGTGTACTAGTTAGGTCATCCTTGCGAAGAGTTGAGAAAGCCTAGTAACTAGGTCAGGCAGGAACAGTGGTATTATGAGAGGCTGTTTAGAAGGCAACTACTGATGATGCTTAATTAATGAATCATTAATCTGTTTAATTCATCATTACCTCAGGCTTAGAGCCAGATCCTGCAAGGGAGAGACTATTTAACACCCCCGGAAAATATTTGAAATAAAGGTTTACAATTGTAAAATCGTTTAAAATACAGCTAACCAAATACTGCAATTAAATTAAACATGTACTTCATCCCCAAAACACAGCCCCTACCCTACTGGTGACTATAACCCAGTTTGACAACAGGGGGAACTGTATGGGCTGGCTATGGTCCACTGGGAATGGTATATCTGGGTACACAAAACTGTCTCTGAAAACCTCTGATGGATGGTACTCCAGAGCAGTGGTTTTGGCAAACATACGATGATGGCAGGGCCAGATTAAGGCACTCAAATCATCATTTCATTATCATAAAAGCATAGCCTATCCTATATCCTAGACAGCAAATTCTCCAATGTTAAATTATCACTGACATCAGGCCTTAAAGTTACATTATGCTGGCTTGTAAAGTGATATGTTATTCCTATTGAAA
This sequence comes from Oncorhynchus tshawytscha, assembly GCF_018296145.1. Classification (NCBI taxonomy): domain Eukaryota; kingdom Metazoa; phylum Chordata; class Actinopteri; order Salmoniformes; family Salmonidae; genus Oncorhynchus; species Oncorhynchus tshawytscha. The sequence goes on from NC_056441.1 coordinate 23,537,779, forward strand.
TACAGACAGAGTTAGCACATCCAACATCTTTATTCATCTGCAGCCTGTTTCCAAAATAACTGTCAGGGTAAGGAATATTAAGAAAGGAGACGGCCTAAACCACTTCAACTGTAACAGCCACTTCAGTAACGGATGCAATAAATCTAACTAACTGATTGAATTAGTTGAGAAAACTCTATGTTATTTGTCTTTCTGTAGAATAAGATTAATAAATCAATCAATGTACATGTAAAAACACAGATACTAATTCAAAACAAAATTCTAGCTGCAGTAGAGCACGCTGTGAAATTAGATCATGATGGGCGAAGTTTTGATGGGAACATTTTACTCTCCACTCAACACTGGTTATTAACACTAACACTAGGGTTCTTTTACACCTGAGGGTTCATTTAACTCCTGAATCAACACTAGAAATGTTACACTGAAAAATCCATACAAGGTAACACTGGCCAATTTGCTGTGTACTTCAATCGATCGCACACAACAAACCATCTAATAAGTGATTTCACATTACGTTAATCCACGAGTCTTGCTCTTAAAATGCGACTCACATAGACCTACACATAATAAACCATAAGTCTATAATTAATAGACTGAGACTAGAACATAATGTCCTGATATAACAGTAATAATCACAATGGGCAGCCATAGACTACAGTGCCTTCAGAAAGTATTCATACCCCTTGACTTTTTCCACATTTTGTTGTTACAGCCTAAATTCAAAATGGATTCAATTGCTTTTTTTCCTCACCCATTTACACACAATACCTCATAATGACAAAGTGAAAATGTGTTTTTAGAAATGTTTGCAATTTATGTTAGAATTACTTTTGGCAGCGTTTACAGCTGTCTTTCTGGGTAAGTCTCAAAGAGCTTTGCACACCTGGATTGTACAATATTTAAAAATGTTTCTTTAAAAAGATCTTCAAGCTCTGTCAAGTTGGTTGTTGATCATGGATAGACAGACATTTTCAAGCCTTGCCATAGATTATGAAGCTGATTTAAGTCAAAACTGTAACTAGGCCCTTCACGAACATTCAATGTCGTCTTGGTAATCAACTCCAGTGTATATTTGGCCTTGTGTTTTAGGTTATTGTCCTGCTGAAAGGTGATTTTGTCTCCCAGTGTCTGTTGGAAAGCAGACTGAAACAGGTTTTCCTATAGCACTTAGCTCTATTCCGTTTCTTTTTATCTTAAAAAAAACGACTACTTGGTGATGTGTTGAGTTTTGCCCCAAACACAACGCTTTCCATTCAGGACATAAATGCCAATTTTTTTTGCAGTTTTACCATTAATTTAGTATTGTGGAGTAAGTACAATGTTGTTGATCCATCCTCAGTGTTCTCCTGTCACAGCCATTAAGTTCTGTAACTGTTTTAAAGTCACCATTGGCCAGTTGGTGAAATCCCTGAACGGTTTCCCTCCTCTCCGGCAAGTGAGTGTCTTTGTAGTGACAAATACTTGTATGTTTGGGGTACAGAGATGAGGTAGTCATTCAGAAATCATGTTAAACACTATTATTGCACTCAGAGTGTTGTCCATGCAACTTATTATGTGACTTGTTAAGCATATTTTTACTCCTGAATGTATTTATGCTTGCCATAACAAAGTTTAATACTTATTGACTCAAGACATTTCAACTTTTAATTCTTAATTAATTAGTAAAAATTTCGAAAAACATAATTACACTTTGACATTATTGGGTATTGTGTGTAGGACAATGACACAAAACCGCATTTTAATCCATTTTAAATTCCGGCTGTAAAAGACAACAAAATGTGAAAAAAGTTGAGATCACTGAGCCAAAATGCAAGCCGAGTGCAATTCTCTGCTGGGCGCTGGAGATCAAGTGTGCCTACAATGTATTTTAAATGACCAAGAGCCTATAGGGCCTAACTATAATGCATGGGCAGAGAAGCACAGGGCAATGATCTATTTCCAATTAAATTAAATTCCACAAAATCATAGGCTATTTACATTGACTGTAAATAAATATTGTTTCAAGCATTTGCCCATTTTCTCCATGTAGGTCTACCTCTTATTATAAATAACATAGAGTCCCTTATATTTCAAAACTTCTCAAGCTGGGCTATATGATAACACTGGTCAGTGGTCAGTTGTTGTATCTAGGTAATATGATAACACTGGTCAGAGGTCAGTTGTTGTAGCTAAGCTATATGATAACACTGGTCAGTGGTCAGTTGTTGTAGCCTACTACTTGCGAGGCACAATTCGGGGCTCCCGAGTGGCGCAGCGGTCCAAGGCGCTGCATCTCAGTGCAAGAAGCGTCACTACAGTCCCTGGTTCGAATCCAGGCTGTATCACATCCGGCCGTGTTTGGAAGTCCCATTGGGCGGCGCACAATTGGGCCAACGTCGTCCAGGTTTGGCCGGGGTAGGCCGTTATTGTAAATAAGAATTTGTTCTGAACTGACTTGCCTAGTTAAATAAATAAATAAAATAAAAATGTTGCTGAAGTAACTGTTTTTTTATTTCACTGGAGTGGAGGATGGGACAGAGTGCGAGTTGAAGTGGGGAGGCGTGTTCCGTGGTTTCTAACAGTGTGGAATTAAAACAGTGTTGTAGTGCTGATCGTTGTCTCTGAATGTCCTGAAACTCTCTTTAAGGCCCCCGATTAGATCAAAGCAATCAATCACTGATATCCAATAACTTGGAAAATGCGAGAACATCCTCTCCATACACAGTCTCTAGAAATGTTTTTACTGTGAGATTTGTTTGGCCATTTTACTTGTTTTTGCCAGCCAAGTTGGCTAGTGAGTCTTAGCTAGCTAGCTAACGGTGTGTAGCCCACACAATGTACCCTAGACTACACAGGGGGAGCTACTGTTTACTGCACATGGTATAACTGCAAAGTGACACGTGCCAGAAGCCGACCATTCTTCTGAAATTGATATGCTGATTGTTTCGTCCCCCCCGGTAAACAATTACAAGCATAATAAAAATGCCTTACATAGGCCTAAATTAAATAGATTTGATTTAAACATGTCCTTGAGTATCCTGAAAAGCATCTGCTAAATAAAATGTATTATTATTATCAATATACAGTGAGCTCCAAAAGTATTGGGACAGTGACATTTCTTTGTTTGTTTTGGCTGTGTGCTCCAGAAATGTGAAATGATACAATGACTATGAGGTTAGTGCAGACTGTCAGTTGTCATTTGAGGGTATTTTACTCCATATCGGGTGAACCGTTTAGAAATTACAACTCTTTTTGTACATAGTCCCCCATTTTAAGGGACAAAAAGTATTGGCACAAATTCACTTATACAGTACAGTGTCTTGCAAAAGTATTTATCCTCCTTGGTGTTTTTCCTATTTTGTTGCATTGCGACCTGTCATTTAAATAGATTTTTATTTGGATTTCATGTAATGGAGATACACAAAATAGTCCAAATTGGTGAAATTAAATGAAAAAAATGACTTGTTTCAAAAAATTCAAACAAATAAAAAACTGAAAAGTGGTGCGTGTATATGTATTCAGCCTATTTGTTATGAAGCCCCTAAATAAGACCTGCTGCAACCAATTACCTTCAGAAGTCACATAATTAGTTAAATAAAGTCCACCTGTATGCAATCTAAGTGTCACATGATCTGTCACATGATCTCAGTATATATACACCTGTTCTGAAAGGTCCCAGAGTCTGAAACACCACTAAGCAAGCGGCACCATGAAGACCAATGAGTTCTCCAAACAGGTCAGGGACAAAGTTGTGGAGAAATACAGATCAGAGTTGGGTTACAAAAAATATCAGAAACTTTGAACATCCCACGGAGCACCATCTAAATACATTATTAAAAAATGGAAAGAATATGGCACCACAACAAACCTGCCAAGAGAGGCCCGCCCACCAAAACTCACGGACAAGGCAAGGAGGGCATTAAATCAGAGGCAAGAAAAAGACCAAAGATAACCCTGAAGGAGCTGCAAAGCTCCACAGCGGATATTGGAGTATCTGTCCATAGGACCACTTTAAGCCGTACACTCCACAGAGCTGGGCTTTACAGAAGAGTGGCCAGAAAAAAGCCATTACTAAAATAAAAAAATAAGCAAACACGTTTGGTGTTCACCAAAAGGCATGTGGGAGACTCCACAAACATATGGAAGAAGGTACTCTGGTCAGATGAGACTAAAATTGAGCTTTTTGGCCATCAAATAAAACACTATGTCTGGTACAAACCAAATACCTCTCAACTTGAAGGAGCTGGAGCAGTTTTGCCTTGAAGAATGGGCAAAAATCCCAGTGGCTAGAGGTGCCAAGCTTATAGAGATATACCCCAAGAGACTTGCAACTGTAATTGCTGCAAAAGGTGGCTCTACAAAGTGTTGACTTTGGGGGGGAAGAGTTGTGCACGCTCAGGTTTTCTTTTTTAAATATTTGTTTACTTATATCTTGTTTGTTTCACAATAAAAAATATTTTGCACCTTCAAAGTGGTAGGCATGTTGTGTAAATCCAATGATACAAACCCCTCCCAAAAATATATTTTAATTCCAAATTGTAAAGCAACAAAATAGGAAAAATGCCATGGGGTGTGAGAACCTTTGCAAGCCACTGTGTTCATACGCTTAGCATTTAGTCCCATGTTCCAATTACGCCATGACTACATCAAGCTTGTGACTCTACAAACTTGTTGGATGAATTTACTGTTTGTTTAGTTTGTGTTTTAGATTATTTTGTGCTCAATATAAACTAATGGTAAATAATGTACTGTCATATTGAAGTCACTTTTACTGTAAATAAGAGTATAATAAGTTTCTAAACACTTCAACATGGATGATTACGGATAATCCTGAATGAAGCGTGAATAATGATCAGTGAGAAAATTACTGAGGCATAAATATCATATCCCCCAAGAATGCTAACCTCCCCTGTTATTGTAATGGTGAGAGGTTAGCATATCTTGGGGGTATGATATTCATGCCTCTCTAACTTAGGTAAAAAGACAAATAATGTCCCGTTTGGAACACTGACACATAGAGCAAACAATCAGATTGGTTGGGCCTGGCTCCCCAGTTGGTGGGATTGTGCCCACCCAGACCCACCCATGCCCACCCCCAGACCCAGACCCACCCATGCCCACCCAGACCCACCCATGCCCACCCAGACCCACCCATGCCCACCCAGACCCACCCATGCCCACCCAGACCCACCCCCATGCCTACCCAGACCCACCCATGCCTACCCAGACCCACCCATGCCTACCCAGACCCACCCATGCCTAAGCCCCTGCCTCAGTGAAGAGACAGTACAACACCCTCCATCTTGCTGTCTCTCTCTGTCTTCCATCTGTGTGAATTACTGAGTTCTATTTTCACCTGCTACCATTGAAGCAGGCAGAAGTCAGAAGTTATATAGTCAGTACATAGCTATCACATAGATACTACATAGTTAACACATATTTAGTACATGGTCCATAGCTACTGGTGATTCTCTGATCCACCTCTACGCAGACGTCCCCATTCTGTATACTTCTGGCCCTTCTTTGGACACTGTGTTAACAAACCTCCAGACGAGCTTCAATGCCATTACAACTCTCCTTCCGTGGCCACCAACTGCTCTTAAATGCAAGTAAAACTAAATGTATGCTCTTCAACCGATCGCTGCCCGCACCTGCCTGCCTGTCCAACATCACTACTCTGGACGGTTCTGACTGTGTGGACAACTACAAATACCTAGGTGTCTGGTTAGACTGTAAATTCTCCTTCCAGACACATATTAAGCACCTCCAATCCAAAACCGATGTCATTTACAAAATAGCCTCCAACACTGTACTCAGAAAATTGGACACAGTCTATCAGAGTGCCATCCGTTTTGTCACCAAAGCCCCATATACTACCCACCACTGTGACCTGTATGCTCTCGTTGGCTGGCCCTCACTTTATATTCGTAGCCAAACCCACTGGCTCCAGATCATCTGTAAGTCTTTGCTAGGTAACGCCCCTCCTTATCTCAGCTCACTGGTCACCATAGCAGCACCCACTCATAGCGCGGGCTCCAGAAGGTATATCTCACTGGTCACCCCCAAAGCCAATTCCTCTTTTGGCCGCCTTTCCTTCCAGTTCTCTGCTGCCAATGACTGGAACGAATTGCAAAAATCACTGAAGCTGGAGACTTTAAGCACCAGCTGTCAGAGCAGTTCACAGATCACTGCACCTGTACATAGCCCATCTGTAAATAGCCCATCCAACTACCTCATCCCCATATGTTTTTTTGTTGCTCCTTTGCATCCCAGTATCTCTACTTGCACATTCATCTTCTGCACATCTATCACTGCAGTGTTTAATTGCTAAATGGTAATTATTTCACTATGGCCTATTTATTGCCTTACCTCCCTTAACTTACCTCATTTACACACACTGTGTATAGACTTTTCTATTGTGTTATTGACTGTATGTTTGTTTATCCCATGTGTAACTCTGTGTTGTTTGTGTCGCACTGCTTTACTTTATCTTGGCCAGGTCACAGTTGTAAATGAGAACTTGTTCTCAACTGGCCTACCTGGTTAAATAAAGGTGAAATCAAATGTTAAAAAATTGCTATAACAGGTACTGTACCTGTCGTGCTAACACCAGTAGAGTGATGAAGAAGATGAAGAGAGAAACAGAACCCATCGTCTTCAGATCCTTTAGAATGCCTGGCCTGAGGAGAGAGGGAGTGAGGAATAGAGAAAAAGAGTGAGGAAAGAATAAAAACAAAACAATTAAAGTCTTTCACCACCATGAAGTGCAACTTACAATCAATGTAATCTCTCTCTCTGTCTCTCTCTCTCTCTCTCTCTCTCTCTCTCTCTCTCTCTCTCTCTCTCTCTCTATCAGCAAAATAAATTCCACTCTATGAAGACAAAAACCCAATATCATAGAACCTGTCAGTCATGATCCGAACAACAATTACCCCGGCAACCGAGTTCTATTCCATAGTGACAACTTTTGATTGACAGTTGAAAGGAATATCGCTTTGACAGACATTCCCTAATGACTTTGTCTGTGGCTCTGAATCCTGGCCTATTATTGCACAAATCACAGTAAGGGAAGAAACAGTGTTAACGGTGGGTGGGTGGGTTGGTTGGTTGGTTTGTGTGTGCATGTGTGTGTGCCTCAACCCTACACACACATGCACAGTCATTCCCTGAAGGCTGTATGTCTATGGCTTCTACCCTATATATTACATCAGGGCCGAAGGAAAGGACTATTGTGTTAATAACAGGGTTTTCATAAAAGGAAAGCTGTCTCTCTAGCCTGTTCAGTGTGTGTGCATGTGTTTGTGTGTTTACCTGTCCAGTGTCTGTGTGCTATAGAGTGCAGTACTGTATCCATCCAGCAGGTGTGCGTGTGTCTGGAGGATGATGATGTTGTAGGTCACCACGGCAACTAGCATGACAACCATCTTCAGCTCGTAGTTGATCCTCAGGAACACAGAACATGACACCAGACCCAGGATACAACAGTAGATAAAATACTACAGTGAGAGATACAGAGGGGTGGAGAGAGAGAGAGCAAGAGAGAGAGAAAATGAGAGGAGGGTGAAGAAGGAGGGTGGGAGTGAGAGAGAGAGAGAGAAAAGGGGGAGAGGGGAGAAAGAAAGAGGAGGCGGGAGAGGGTGGATGGGACAGAGAAGAGAGGGAGAAAGAGGAGGGGAAAGAAGGGATGAGAAGTAAATAAAATATTTTATATCCAATCTTTTGAGATGATATACAGTGCCTTCCGAAAGTATTCACACCCATTTCGATTTTGGATTTTGATTTTGGATTTTGATTTTGTCACTGGCCCTACACACAATACCCCATAATGTCAATGTGGAATTATGATTTTAGAAATTCTTACAAATTAATTAATAATGAAAAGCTGAAATGTCTTGAGTCAATAAATATTCAACCTCTTTGTTATGGTAAGCCTAAATAAGTTCAGGAGTAAAAATGTGTTCAATAAATCACATAATAAGTTGCATTCATTCACTCCGTGTGCAATACTAGTGTTTAACATGATTTTTGAATGACTACCTCATCTCTGTACCCCACACAATAATCTGTAAGTTCCCTCAGTCGAGTAGTGAATTTCAAACACAGATTCAACCACAAAGACCAGGGAGGTTTTCCAATGCTTTGCAAAGAAGGGCACCTACTGGTAGATGGGTAAAATAAAAAACAGACATTGAATATCCTTTATAGCATAGTGAAGTTATTAATTACACTTTGAATGGTGTATCAATACACCCAGTCACTACAAAGATACAGGTGTCCTTCCTAAATCAGTTGCCGGAGAGGAAGGAAACCGCTCAGGGATTTCACCATGAGGCCAATGGAGACTTTAAAACAGTTACAGAGTTTAATGGCTGTGATAGGAGAAAGCTGAGGATGGATCAACAACATTGTAGTTACTCCACAATACTAACCTAAATGACAGAGTGAAAAGAAGAAAGCCTGTACAGAATACAAATATTCCAAAACATGCACAAGGCACTAATGTAAAATTGCAAAAAATGTGACTAAGAAATGTACTTTATGCCCTGAATACAAAGCATCATGTTTGGGGCAAATCAAACAGAACACATCACTGAGTACCACTCTTCATATTTTCAAGCATGGTGGTGGCTGCATCTTGTTATGGGTATGCTTGTCATCGGCAAGGACCAGGGAGTTAAAATAAATGGAATGGAGCTAAGCACAGGCAAAATCCTAGAGGAAAACCTTGTTCAGTCTGCTTTCCAACAGACACTGAGAGACAAATTCACCTTTCAGCAGGATAATAACCTAAAAGAAGGCCAAATATACACTGGAGTATATTACCAAGCCAACATTGAATATTCATGAGTGGCCTAGTTACAATTTTGACTTAAATCCGCTTGAAAATCTATGGCAAGACTTGAAAATGGCTGTCTCGCAATTATCAACAACCAACTTGACAAAGCTTGAAGAACTTTCAAAAATAAGAACGTGTAATTATTGTACAATCCAGGTGTGCAAAGCTCTTAGAGACTTACTCAGAAAGACACAGAGCTGTAATCGCTGCCAGAGATAATTCAAACATGTATTGACTCAGGGGTGTGGATACTTATGTAAATTAGATATTTCTGTATTTCATTTGAAATAAATGTGAACTTTGTCATTATAGGTTATTTGTTGGAGATAGGTGAGAAAAACATGTATATCTAATCCATTTTGAATTCAGGCTGTAACACAACAAAATGTGAAATAAATCAAGGGATATGAAATCTTTCTGAAGGCTCTGTAGGACAGATGGAGAGAGTCAAACAATAGACTAGACTCTACTTTATGAGTCTACATTAGCAAGCCATAACAACAGTTCCTCCCAAAAATGTCCAGTCAACATTTCTCCCCCAAAACTATAATGGATATCATATATCCTATAAAAAAATGGAATATGGCTCTTTAGTGTCACTTCACTGAGGAAGTATTATGGTCCATTAAGGGAGAGCTGGGCCAACACAGAGCAATGGATCAGAACAAGTTACTGAACTAGAGGAAGGAAGGAAGGAAGGAAGGAAGGAAGGAAGGAAGGAAGGAAGGAAGGAAGGAAGGAAGGAAGGAAGGAAGGAAGGAAGGAAGGAAGGAAGGAAGGAAGGAAGGAAAGAAAGAAAGAAAGAAAGAAAGAAAGAAAGAAAGAAAGAAAGAAAGAAAGAAAGAAAGAAAGAAAGAAAGAAAGAAAGAAAGAAAAGGAAGGAAGGAAGGAAGGAAGGAAGGAAGGAAGGAAGAAGGAAGGAAGGAAGGAAGGAAGGAAGGAAGGAAGGAAGGAAGGAAGGAAAGAGTCAGCAATAAAGAGTGAAGTATATAGTATAACTGAATATGTGGAGAGCAGTGAATCAGGACTAGCTATTACTGGCTGAAGAGGGTAAACACCATTCATTTAGAAGATATGAGAAATGGGTCCGGGCTATTAGCAAGGAGAGGTGTCTCTATTAGCAAAGAGAAGTGTCTCTATTAGCAAAGAGAAGTGAAAAAAAAGAGAAAAAAAATAAAGGAATAATACTGATGCAGAAAATAGAGGGAATTGGCTCCCAGTCAAGACTAATGGTGAAGGGAGATGTGTGAATGAAAGCCTGAACTAGAAGTAGGGGCCACATTAAATCAGATTGCGGGCTGTGAATGGCCACAGGGGCATATGCATCAGTGGTGAAAAGTAGATAACCACAATTATTCAAAAGAAATGGGTCCAGTGTATAAAGAAAAACTATTTATAAAATTGGGTAATGAGATTGAGGTGTTGGACACTATGGAGGAGGATCATGATGTGTAAGATATTATTGTTAACTATTAGATAAAGTTGTACACAGAAGGTAAAAAATTAAAATTAAAACTGTATGAAAATGGACTGGATCTGTTCATTAATTATTTCAGTTCACATGAGTTCCATGAGGTGTAAAACATCAGTAATGAGCTTGTCAAGCCCGATTCAGCAAGGGTCTTCTCTAGTGCTGATAAACACTAAATCAATACAAAATCTCAGGAGGACAGAGTTTTTGTTTCCTACAGACAGAGATGATCTTGCCACAGACGTAGCTAGGAGTGAGTGATTATGTAGGCTGTGTGTGAAGTGTGTGAAGCAAGGCGGGAAGACTAGGGCTGTCGCACAAGTAATTCAAATGCAATTGAGGGAAAAACAGTTGCGACACCACACCAGATGCGACACCACACCAGATGCGACACCACACCAGATGCGACACCACACCAGATGCGACACCACACCAGATGCGACACCACACCAGATGCGACACCACACCAGATGCGAGCCAGTTTCCCATGAACTTGAACTACTTTTAGCTATTAAGATGAAGGAGAGGAAACACGGAGAGGAAGCCACTTTATACTATTGAGATACTATCCAAGTCAAAAAAACAAGTCCACTTCTAGAGCCCTCTCAGTGTCACCACGACACATTGACAGCAGCACAGTGTCTCTCAGTTCTCTGTCAGCTGTTGTAAGCCTGCTGTGAAAACACACCGAGTAGATCAACAGTCAACAGTCTACAGTCACACACAAACACAAACGGATTGATTGTGATTGATGTACCGCAACGTTTATGATAGACAATGTAAACAAACATTACTTTTGTGACCCTGGTTAAAGACATATGAGTGTTGACTTCAAATGGTTTACAAAGGAGGGACTTTTCTACTGTGAACTAATAAAAACAGAACGCTAGTGACGAACACGAACTTAATGAAATCCAATATTGGAACCATGGAATAATCCCCAAAATTCAGACTCTTCCTGAAAGGAAAGCGAAAGCTCATTTTTCACCTGAAGTAATTATAAATATTTGAAACCCAGGTATGACCCAGAGTAGATGTTAGTAGCGTAGCCAGACATTTTCACTATATATTTTACCTCTTGGGGATGTTATTCGAAAACATAATGTTAACTTTCACTGCTATGCGGATGACACACAGCTGTACATTTCAATGAAACGTGGTGAAGCCCCAAAATTGCCCTCGCTAGAAGCATGTGTTTCAGACATAAGGAAGTGGATGGCTGCAAACTTTCTACTTTTAAACTCGGACAAAACAGAGATGCTTGTTCTAGGTCCCAAGAAACAAAGAGATCTTCTGTTGAATCTGACAATTAATCTTAATGGTTGTACAGTCGTCTCAAATAAAACTGTGAAGGACCTCGGCGTTACTCTGGACCCTGATCTCTCTTTTGAAGAACATATCAAGACTGTTTCAAGGACAGCTTTTTTCCATCTACGTAACATTGCAAAAATCAGAAACTTTCTGTCCAAAAATGATGCAGAAAAATTAATCCATGCTTTTGTCACTTCTAGGTTAGACTACTGCAGTGCTCTACTTTCCGGCTACCCGGATAAAGCACTAAATAAACTTCAGTTGGTGCTAAATACGGCTGCTAGAATCCTGACTAGAACCAAAAAATTTGATCATATTACTCCAGTGCTAGCCTCTCTACACTGGCTTCCTGTCAAAGCAAGGGCTGATTTCAAGGTTTTACTGCTAACCTACAAAGCATTACATGGGCTTGCTCCTACCTATCTCTCTGATTTGGTCCTGCCGTACATACCTACACGTACGCTATGGTCACAAGACGCAGGCCTCCTAATTGTCCCTAGAATTTCTAAGCAAACAGCTGGAGGCAGGGCTTTCTCCTATAGAGCTCCATTTTTATGGAACGGTCTGCCTACCCATGTCAGAGACGCAAACTCGGTCTCAACCTTTAAGTCCTCACTGAAGAGTGGGTCATATGATTGAGTGTAGTCTGGCCCAGGAGTGGGAAGGTGAACGGAACGGCTCTGGAGCAATGAACCGCCCTTGCTGTCTCTGCCTGGCCGGTTCCCCTCTTCCCACTGGGATTCTCTGCCTCTAACCCTATTACAGGGGCTGAGTCACTGGCTTACTGGGGCTCTCTCATGCCGTCCCTGGAAGGGTTGCGTCACCTGAGTGGGTTGATTCACTGATGTGGTCATCCTGTCTGGGTTGGCGCCCCCCCCTTGGGTTGTGCCATGGCGGAGATCTTTGTGGGCTATACTCAGCCTTGTCTCAGGATGGTAAGTTGGTGGTTGAAGAAATCCCTCTAGTGGTGTGGGGGCTGTGCTTTGGCAAAGTGGGTGGGGTTATATCCTTCCTGTTTGGCCCTGTCTGGGGGTGTCCTCGGATGGGGCCACAGTGTCTCATGACCCCTCCTGTCTCAGCCTCCAGTATTTATGCTGCAGTAGTTAATGTGTCGGGGCGCTAGGGTCAGTTTGTTATATCTGGAGTACCTCTCCTGTCCTATTCGGTGTCCTGTGTGAATCTAAGTGTGCGTTCTCTAATTCTCTCTCTTCTCTCTCTCTCTCTCTCTCTCTCTCTCTCTCTCTCTCTCTCTCTCTCTCTCTCTCTCTCTCTCTCGGAGGACCTGAGCCCTAGGACCATGCCCCAGGACTACCTGACATGATGACTCCTTGCTGTCCCCAGTCCACCTGGCCGTGCTGCTGCTCCAGTTTCAACTGTTCTGCCTTATTATTATTCGACCATGCTGGTCATTTATGAACATTTGAACATCTTGGCCATGTTCTGTTATAATCTCCACCCGGCACAGCCAGAAGAGGACTGGCCACCCCACATAGCCTGGTTCCTCTCTAAGTTTCTTCTTAGGTTTTGGCCTTTCTAGGGAGTTTTTCCTAGCCACCGTGCTTCTACACCTGCATTGCTTGCTGTTTGGGGTTTTAGGCTGGGTTTCTGTACAGCACTTTGAGATATCAGCTGATGTACGAAGGGCTATATAAATACATTTGATTTGATTAGTTGGGTGAAAAAAAGTAACAATATATACAGTACCAGTCAAAAGTTAGGACACACCATTCAAGGGTTTTTCTTTATTTGTATGATTTTCTGCATTAAAAAATAATAGTGAAGACATCAAAACCATGAAATAACACAAATTGAATCATATAGTAACCAAAAAGTGTTAAACAAATTCGATTATTCAAAGTAGCCACCCCTTCCCTTTGATGACAACTTTGCACACTCTTGGCATTCTCTCAACCAGCTTCATGAGGAATGCTTTTCCAATAGTCTTGAAGGAGTTCCCACATATGCTGAGCACTTACTGTCTGCTTTTTCTTCACTCCGCAGACCAACTCATCCCAAACCATCTCAATTTGGTTGAGGTCGGTTGATTGTGGAGGCCAGGTCATCTGACGCAGCACTCCATCACTCTCCTTCTTGGTCACGTAGCCCTTACACAGTGTGTTTTGGGTCATTGTCCTGTTGAAAAACAAATGATAGTCCCACGAAGCGCAAACCAGATGAGATGGCGTGTTGCTGCAGAATGCTGTGGTAGCCATGCTGATTAAGTGGGCCATGAATTCTAAATAAATCACCAACAGTGTCACCAGCAAAGCAAACCCACACCATCCCACCTCCTCCATGCTTCACGGTGGGAACCACACATGCGGAGATCATCCGTTCACCTCCTCTGCGTCTCCCAAAGACACAGCGGTTGGAACCAAAAATCTCTAATTTGGACTCATCAGATCAAAGGACAGATTTCCACCGGTCTTATGTCCATTGCTCGTATTTCTTGGCCCAAGCAAGTCTCTTCTGATTGGTGTCCTTTAGTAGTGGTTTCTTTGCAGCAATCTGACCATGGCCTGATTCACGCAGTCTCCTCTGAACAATTGATGTTGAGATGTGTCTGTTACTTGAACTCTTTGAAGCATGTATTTGGGCTGCAATCTGAGGTGCAGTTAACTCTAATGAACTTATCCTCTGCAGCAGAAGTAACTCTGGGTCTTCCTTTCCTGTGGCGGTCTTCATGAGAGCCAGTTTCATCATAGCACTTGATGGTTTTTCCAAGTTCTTGAAATGTTCAGTATTAACTGACCTTCATGTCTTAAAGTAATGTATGTTTCTCTTTGCTTATTTGAGCTCTTCTTGCCACAATATGGACTTGGTCTTTTACCAAATAAGGCTATCTTCTGTATACCACCCCTACTTTGTCACAACACAACTGATTGGCTCAAACGCATTAAGCTGTCATCAAGGCAAATCAAATCAAATCAAATTTTATTTGTCACATACACATGGTTAGCAGATGTTAATGCGAGTGTAGCGAAATGCTTGTGCTTCTAGTTCCGACAATGCAGTAATAACCAACAAGTAATCTAACTAACAATTCCAAAAAAAACTACTGTCTTATACACAGTGTAAGGGGATAAAGAATATGTACATAAGGATATATGAATGAGTGATGGTACAGAGCAGCATAGGCAAGATACAGTAGATGATATCGAGTACAGTATATACATATGAGATGAGTATGTAAACCAAGTGGCATAGTTAAAGTGGCTAGTGATACATGTATTACATAAGGATGCAGTCGATGATATAGAGTACAGTATCTACGTATGCATATGAGATGAATAATGTAGGGTAAGTAACATTATATAAGGTAGCATTGTTTAAAGTGGCTAGTGATATATTTACATCATTTCCCATCAATTCCCATGATTAAAGTGGCTGGAGTAGAGTCAGTGTCATTGACAGTATGTTGGCAGTAGCCACTCAATGTTAGTGGTGGCTGTTTAACAGTCTGATGGCCTTGAGATAGAAGCTGTTTTTCAGTCTCTCGGTCCCAGCTTTGATGCACCTGTACTGACCTCGCCTTCTGGATGACAGTGGGGTGAACAGGCAGTGGCTCGGGTGGTTGATGTCCTTGATGATCTTTATGGCCTTCCTGTAGCATCGGGTGGTGTAGGTGTCCTGGAGGGCAGGTAGTTTGCCCCCGGTGATGCGTTGTGCAGACCTCACTACCCTCTGGAGAGCCTTACGGTTGAGGGCGGTGCAGTTGCCATACCAGGCGGTGATACAGCCCGCCAGGATGCTCTCGATTGTGCATCTGTAGAAGTTTGTGAGTGCTTTTGGTGACAAGCCGAATTTCTTCAGCCTCCTGAGGTTGAAGAGGCGCTGCTGCGCCTTCCTCACGATGCTGTCTGTGTGAGTGGACCAATTCAGTTTGTCTGTGATGTGTATGCCGAGGAACTTAAAACTTGCTACCCTCTCCACTACTGTTCCATCGATGTGGATGGGGGGGGTGTTCCCTCTGCTGTTTCCTGAAGTCCACAATCATCTCCTTAGTTTTGTTGACGTTGAGTGTGAGGTTATTTTCCTGACACCACACTCCGAGGGCCCTCACCTCCTCCCTGTAGGCCGTCTCGTCGTTGTTGGTAATCAAGCCTACCACTGTTGTGTCGTCCGCAAACTTGATGATTGAGTTGGAGGCGTGCGTGGCCACGCAGTCGTGGGTGAACAGGGAGTACAGGAGAGGGCTCAGAACGCACCCTTGTGGGGCCCCAGTGTTGAGGATCAGCGGGGAGGAGATGTTGTTGCCTACCCTCACCACCTGGGGGCGGCCCGTCAGGAAGTCCAGTACCCAGTTGCACAGGGCGGGGTCGAGACCCAGGGTCTCGAGCTTGATGACGAGCTTGGAGGGTACTATGGTGTTGAATGCCGAGCTGTAGTCGATGAACAGCATTCTCACATAGGTATTCCTCTTGTCCAGATGGGTTAGGGCAGTGTGCAGTGTGGTTGAGATTGCATCGTCTGTGGACCTATTTGGGCGGTAAGCAAATTGGAGTGGGTCAAGGGTGCCAGGTAGGGTGGAGGTGATATGGTCCTTGACTAGTCTCTCAAAGCACTTCATGATGACGGATGTGAGTGCTACGGGGCGGTAGTCGTTTAGCTCAGTTACCTTAGCTTTCTTGGGAACAGGAACAATGGTGGCCCTCTTGAAGCATGTGGGAACAGCAGACTGGTATAGGGATTGGTTGAATATGTCCGTAAACACACCGGCCAGCTGGTCTGCGCATGCTCTGAGGGCGCGGCTGGGGATGCCGTCTGGGCCTGCAGCCTTGCGAGGGTTAACACGTTTAAATGTCTTACTCACTTCGGCTGCAGTGAAGGAGAGACCGCATGTTTTCGTTGCAGGCCGTGTCAGTGGCACTGTATTGTCCTCAAAGCGGGCAAAAAGTTATTTAGTCTGCCTGGGAGCAAGACATCCTGGTCCGTGACTGGGCTGGGTTTCTTCCTGTAGTCCGTGATTGACTGTAGACCCTGCCACATGCCTCTTGTGTCTGAGCCGTTGAATTGAGATTCTACTTTGTCTCTGTACTGGCGCTTAGCTTGTTTGATAGCCTTGCGGAGGGAATAGCTGCACTGTTTGTATTCAGTCATGTTACCAGACACCTTGCCCTGATTAAAAGCAGTGGTTCGCGCCTTCAGTTCCACACGAATGCTGCCATCAATCCACGGTTTCTGGTTAGGGAATGTTTTAATCGTTGCTATGGGAACGACATCTTCAACGCACGTTCTAATGAACTCGCACACCGAATCAGCGTATTCGTCAATGTTGTTGTCTGACGCAATACGAAACATCTCCCAGTCCACGTGATGGAAGCAGTCTTGGAGTGTGGAGTCAGCTTGGTCGGACCAGTGTTGGACAGACCTCAGCGTGGGAGCTTCTTGTTTTAGTTTCTGTCTGTAGGCAGGGATCAACAAAATGGAGTCGTGGTCAGC
Source organism: Oncorhynchus tshawytscha (assembly GCF_018296145.1). Lineage (NCBI taxonomy): Eukaryota > Metazoa > Chordata > Actinopteri > Salmoniformes > Salmonidae > Oncorhynchus > Oncorhynchus tshawytscha. The sequence continues at coordinate 23,554,818 of NC_056441.1, forward strand.
TTTTCCGAAAGGGGGGCGGGGCAGGGCCTTATATGCGTCGCGGAAGTTAGAGTAACAATGATCCAGGGTCTTTCCACCCCTGGTTGCGCAATCGATATGCTGATAAAATTTAGGGAGTCTTGTTTTCAGATTAGCCTTGTTAAAATCCCCAGCTACAATGAATGCAGCCTCCGGATAAATCGTTTCCAGTTTGCAGAGAGTTAAATAAAGTTTGTTCAGAGCCATCGATGTGTCTGCTTGGGGGGGGATATATACGGCTGTGATTATAATCGAAGAGAATTCTCTTGGTAGATAATGCGGTCTATATTTGATTGTGAGGAATTCTAAATCAGGTGAACAGAAGGATTTGAGTTCCTGTATGTTTCTTTCATCACACCATGTCACGTTGGCCATAAGGCATACGCCCCCGCCCCTCTTCTTACCAGAAAGATGTTCGTTTCTGTCGGCGTGATGCGTGGAGAAACCCGCTGGCTGCACCGCTTCGGATTGCGTCTCTCCAGTTAGCCATGTTTCCGTGAAGCAGAGAACGTTACAGTCTCTGATATCCCTCTGGAATGCTACCCTTGCTCGGATTTCATCAACCTTGTTGTCAAGAGACTGGACATTGGCAAGAAGAATGCTAGGGAGTGGTGCACGATGTGCCCGTCTCCGGAGTCTGACCAGAAGACCGCTTCGTTTCCCTCTTTTCTGAGTCGTTTTTGGGTCGCTGCATGGGAACCATTCCGTGGCACTGGTTGTAAGGCAGAACACAGGATCCGCATCGCGAAAAACATATTCTTGGTCGTACTGATGGTGAGTTGACGCTGATCTTATATTCAGTAGTTCTTCTCGGCTGTATGTAATGAAACCTAAGATGACCTGGGGTACTAGTGTAAGAAATAACACGTAAAAAAACAAAAAACTGCCTAGTTTCCTAGGAACGCGAAGCGAGGCGGCCATCTCTGTCGGCGCCGGAAGTTACGTCGAGGGTGGCTACTTTGAAGAATCTAAAATCTAAAATATATTTGGATTGTTTAACACTTTTTTTGGTTACTAGATGATTCCATATGTGTTATTTTGAGAAAAACACTGGAATGAATAGGTGTGTCCACACTTTTTACTGGTACTGTATTTTTTAGGAGAGGAAACAGCTAATCTCATGCTATTCTACACATTTTGCCATGAGACTGAGAGAAAATGATGCTGTTTTATAGCCAATCTTACGCTATTCTACACATTTTGCCATGAGGCAGAGCGAACATATAGCATTTTTAAGCTAATTAAAGTTCAAATATACTGTAAGTGTGTTTACTGTGATAAAGGCACTGGATTATGAGCTGTCATGTTTGCTAAATGAACAAATGAAGTAGGCAGTGGCATGGTGCATATAGCCATAGAAGCACAGTGACATGGTGCATATAGCCATAGAAGCACAGTGACATGGTGCATATAGCCATAGAAGCACAGTGACATGGTGCATATAGCCATAGAAGCACAGTGACATGGTGCATATAGCCATAGAAGCACAGTGACATGGTGCATATAGCCATAGAAGCACAGTGACATGGTGCATATAGCCATAGAAGCACAGTGACATGGTGCATATAGCCATAGAAGCACAGTGACATGGTGCATATAGCCATAGAAGCACAGTGACATGGTGCATATAGCCATAGAAGCACAGTGACATGGTGCATATAGCCATAGAAGCACAATGACATGGTGCATATAGCCATAGAAGCACAGTGGCATGGTGCATATAGCCATAGAAGCACAATGACATGGTGCATATAGCCATAGAAGCACAGTGACATGGTGCATATAGCCATAGAAGCACAATGACATGGTGCATATAGCCATAGAAGCACAATGACATGGTGCATATAGCCATAGAAGCACAGTGGCATGGTGCATATAGCCATAGAAGCACAGTGACATGGTGCATATAGCCATAGAAGCACAGTGACATGGTGCATATAGCCATAGAAGCACAGTGGCATGGTGCATATAGCCATAGAAGCACAGTGACATGGTGCATATAGCCATAGAAGCACAGTGACATGGTGCATATAGCCATAGAAGCACAGTGGCATGGTGCATATAGCCATAGAAGCACAGTGACATGGTGCATATAGCCATAGAAGCACAGTGACATGGTGCATATAGCCATAGAAGCACAGTGACATGGTGCATATAGCCATAGAAGCACAGTGACATGGTGCATATAGCCATAGAAGCACAGTGACATGGTGCATATAGCCATAGAAGCACAGTGACATGGTGCATATAGCCATAGAAGCACAGTGACATGGTGCATATAGCCATAGAAGCACAGTGACATGGTGCATATAGCCATAGAAGCACAGTGACATGGTGCATATAGCCATAGAAGCACAGTGACATGGTGCATATAGCCATAGAAGCACAGTGACATGGTGCATATAGCCATAGAAGCACAGTGACGTATCCCACTGGGCACAGACATCAATTCAAATCAAATGAAATTGTATGTGTTACATGCGCCGAATACGACAGGTATAAACCTTATCGCAAAATGCTTACTTACAAACACTGAACCAACAATCAGGTTCAAGAAATAAAGTTAAGAAAAGATTTACTAAATAAACTAAAGTAAAAAAGAGGAGAAAAAATAACACAATAAAATGAGGCCATATTCAGAGGGTACCGGTACCGAATCAATGTGCGGGGGTACAGGTTAGTCAAGGTCATTTGTAAATGTAGGTGGGGGTAAAGTGACTATGCATAAATAATAAATAGTGAATAGCAGCAGTGTAAAAACAAAGGGGGAGGGTGTCAATGTAAATAGTCCGGGTGGCTATTTAATTAATTGTTCAGCAGTCTTGTAGCTTGGGGGTAGAAGCTGTTAAGGAGCCTTTTGGACCTAGACTTTGCCCTCAGGTACCGCTTGTCGTGCTGTAGCAGAGGGAACAATCTATGACTAGGGTGACTGGAGTCTTTGACATTTTTTGGGGCCTTCCACTGACGCCTAGTATATTCAGTTGAAGTCGGAAGTTTACATACACTTAGGTTGGAGTCATTAAAACTCATTTTTCAACCACTCCAAAAATATCTTGTTAACAAACTATTGTTTTGGCAAGTTGGTTAGGACATCTACTTTGTGCATGACACAAGTCATTTCTCCAACAATTGTTTACAGACAGGTTATTTTATTAGACGCATTCTGTCTCCTAGAGATGAACGCACTTTGGTGCGAAAAGCTCAAATCAATCCCAGAACAACAGCAAAGGACCATGTGAAGATGCTGGAGGAAACAGTTACAAGCGTATCTATATCCACAGTAAAATGAGTCCTATATCGACATAACCTGATAGGCCGCTCAGCAAGGAAGAAGCCACTGCTTCAAAACTGCCATAGAAATGCCAGACTACGGTTTGCAACGGCACATGGGGACAAAGATTGTACTTTTTGGAGAAAGGCCTCTGGTCTGATGAAACAAAAATAGAACTGTTAATGACCATCATTATGTTTGGAGGAAAAATGGGGAGGCTTGCAAGCCGAAGAACACCATCCCAACCGTGAAGCACGGGGGTGGCAGCATCATGTTGTGGGGGTGCTTTGCTGCAGGAGGGACTGGTGCACTTCACAAAATAGATGGCATCATGATCTCAAGACATCAGTCAGGAAGTTAAAACTTGCTCACAAATGGGTCTTCCAAATGGACTATGACTCCAAACATACATCCAAAGTTGTTGCAAAATGGCTGAAGGACAACAAAGTCAAGGTATTGGAGTGGCCATCACAAAGCCCTGACCTCAATCCTATAGAAAATATGTAGGCAGACCTGAAAAAGCATGTGCGAGCCTACAAACCTGATTCTGTTACACCAGCTCTGTCAGTAGGAATGGGCCAAAATTCACCCAACTTATTGTGGAAGCTTGTGGAAGGCTACCCGAAACATTTGACCCAAGTTAAACAATGTAAAGGCAATGCTACCAAATACTAATTTAGTGTATGTAAACTTCTGACCCACTGGGAATGTGATGAAAGAAATAAAAGCTGAAATAAATCATTCTCTCTACTATTATTCTGACATTTCACATTCTTAAAATAAAGTGGTGATCCTAACTGACCTAAAACAGGGAATTTTTACTTGGATTAAATGTCAGGAATTGTGAAAAACGAAGTTTAAATGTATTTGGCTAAGGTGTTTGTAAACTTCCGACTTCAACTGTAGGTCCTGGATTGCAAGAAGCTTGGCCCCACTGATGTACTGGGCCGTACACACTACCCTCTGTAGTGACTAAAGGTTGGATGCCGAGCAGTTGCCATACCAGGCGCTGATGCAACCGGTCAGGATTGTTAGGTTCTTATTTTTCTGAGTAAATAACCCACGGACACTAGAGAGGTTAATAACCCACGGACACCCAAAGGTTCTGTACAGCTGTAATCAGACCGCAAAACATTTTTCTCCATCACAGTTATATACATCTTACTTAAGACACTCCCTCTCTCCATCCTTAGTTTATGCCCAACAGGAACAAGGTAACCAGATTCTAAACCCTGATTACTCCCTTAAGGGGAACTGACCTCACCCCTCACCTCCTGACCTCAAACCCTCCTTCAACAAATCCACACATATTCATCTGTCTTCCCTATATCAACATGTCGCTCTCCTCTCCTCCATCAAACACATTCCAAAACCTTCTGGCTTTCTACAGACTCTTTCTATTCAAAGCTTCTTCTCTATCATGTATTTAATATCTCAATGTTCAAAGTTTAGCCGATTCCAACAGGATGCTCCTGATAGTGCAACTTTTGGGGATCTGGGGACCCATGACAAGGTCTGTAATACCAACTTGTTTCAAGCAGACCCCCATAGTCCCTGTGCCCAAGAACACCAAGGTAACCTGCCTAAATTACCCCTTAGAACTCACATCTATAGCCATGAAAGGTTTTGAAAGGCTGGTCATGGCTCACATCAACACCATCATCCCAGACACCCTGGACCCATTCCAATTCACATACCGCCGCAACAGATCAAAATCAAGATGATGCAACCTCTATTGCACTCCATACTACCCTCACCCACCTGGACAAAAGGAATACCCATGTAAGAATGCTGTTCATTGACTACAGCGCAGCATTCAACACCATAGTCTCCTCCAAACTCATCATCAAACTCAGGACCCTGGGACTGACCACCTCCCTTTGCAACCGGATCCTGGACTTCCTGACGGGCCTCCCCCAAGCGGTGAGGGTAGACAACAACACATCCGCCACACTGAGCATCAACACGGGGGCCCCTCAGGGGTGTGTGCTTAATCCCCTCCAGTAATCCCTGTTCACCCACGACTCCAACACCATCATACATTTTTCCCCACTTATTTTACCAGGTAAGTTGATTGAGGACACTTTCTCATTTTCAGCAACAACCAAGGGAATAGTTACAGGGGAGCGCATGACTCCAACACCATCATCAAATTTGCTGACGACACAACAGTACTGGTACTCCCTGTATATAGCCATGTTATTTGTATATTTCTATAACTATGCATTGTTGGAAAAGGAGCCGAAAGTAAGCATTTCACTGTTAGTCTACACCTGTTGTTTACGAAGCATGTGACAAATGACATTTTATTGATTTGACTGACAAGTAGAGAGCATACATTTTTTTAAACAGATTTTTCAGTTTGATTGGACTTGGGCTTGGCTTCCCTGTGGGTGGCCCACCTGTGCCTACATGGCTGGTAGATGTACTCACAGGTAAGTAGAACTTATTTCCATCCGTGAGGTGGGTGTGGCTGTGGGAGCTGAGAATGCTGTCATTGGTCAGGTTCATGGTAGGGTGTGTGGTCAAAACCTCATCTTCCAGGAAGAACTGGAAAGAGGTTTTTGAAGAGAGAAAGAAGAGAAGTTAGATTTTAGCCCTACTAGGCTGTATTCCAGTGTGATCTACCAGTGGAATGACATTCATTACATTGCAAGTACCATTTTGATGGCTATAACGGAAGACTCGCCTGGCACATCCTCTACACTCACGCGCACACACACACACACACACACACACCATGTTGAACACAGCCATGACCAGTATAAGAGCGGTGGTTGTCATGGTGAGGACCAATCGGAGCCAGGGTTTGTTGGCGATGATGATGCGTGAGGAAGTAGGGAGCCAGGGGAGAGAGCACCACGATCCTTTACCTCCCTGCTGAGAGAGACAGAGAGAGAGAAGGAGGAAGGAAGGAAGGAAGGAAGGAAGGAAGGAAGGGAGAAAGGGAGGGAGAGAGAGAGAGGGGACAGTGAGACAAGCAGGGGGACAGATAAAATGACAATGGGACAGGGAAAAGAGATCAGAATAGTGAGTAAAATCTTAAGTAGAGAGAAAGAGAAAGAGACCAGAGAGAGAGAGACCAGAGACAGAGAAAGAGAGAGAGACCAGGGACAGAGTTACCAGAGAAAGAGAGTCCTGACCAACTCTGTAATTTTATGGGGCTTTTTTGTTGGCTGATCTTAATTGTACATAATGTTTCTGCCATCGTTTCCTATGACCGAAAAGAGCTTCTGGACATCAGAACAGTGACCACTAATCTCGATTTGGATGAAGATTTCTACTTTACAATTACATAAATCCTATCAACGGGACGTGAAGAACTGTAATATCCTATGTTTCTCGGAGTTGTGGCTGAATAAGGACATGGATAATATGCATCAGCACGACAGGACGGCAGCGTCGGGTAAGCTCAAGGTGGGAGGTTCTGCTCGCCGGAGTTAGAATAGCTTATGATAAGCTGTAAACCATACAATTGACCAAAATAGTTTTCATCTATATCTATTTACCACCACAAACTGGTGCTGTCAATAAGACCACACTCAATGAGCTGTATAGGGAATAAGCAAACAAGAAAATACTTATCCAGAGGCAGCGCTCCTAGTGGTCGGTGATATTAATGCAGGAAAACAGAAATCTGTTTTACCTCATTTCTACCAGCATGTCACCTGTGCAACTAAAGGCAAAAAACTCTAGATCATCTTTATTCCACATACAAAGCTCTCCCTGGCCCTCCGTTTGGCAAATATGACCATAAAATGCTCTACATGGTCAATCCGATGTCTGCAGTGGCCACACAGCCTTTACTACAATATGACTTCTGCAAAAGTCAGGGCATTCATACTTCTTGTGCTTCGCGTAGCAGAGCAGACCTGTTGTGAAGGAAGTTGTCAAGGAAGTGAGGTCCAACACCACCAACCGTCAACCAAACATGTCAATGCAGAGCTATACGGAGCATTCCGCATTGTCACAACATTTTTGAGACACACGGCGCTGCGTCACACCCTCAATACGGAGCCTCTGACCACAATTTTGAGACACACGGCGCTGCATCACACCCTCAATACGGAGCCTCTGACCACATTTTTGAGACACACGGCGCTGCGTCACACCCTCAATACGGAGCCTCTGACCACATTTTTGGATCAAGCATAAATTGCCTTTAACTCTATCCTCATGATTCTTGCTTACAAGCAAAAACTCAAACAGCACCAGTGACGCGCTGAATACGGAGATGGTACGATGAAGTGGATGCTGAGCTACAGGACTGTTTTGCTAGCACAGACTGGAATGTGTTCCGGGATTCGTCCGATGACATTGAGAAGTTTACCACATCAGTCACCAGCTTCATTAATAAGTGCATTGATGATGTCGTCCCCATAGTGACGGTATGTACATATCCGAACCAGAAGCCATGGATTACAGGCAACATCTTGGCCTGAGCTAAAGGCTAGAGCTGCCCCTTTCAAGGACACTTATCTGGATGCTTCTAAGAAATCCCGCTACCCTTCAATGAAACTACTACTACTATGCCGGTTCTGAGAATGTGGCAGGGCTTACAAACTATCATTGAAGCTGATTACGTTCTCTGTAGCCCGTTGTACGACCTGTAGCCCTTTCCTGCAGTCAATTACCAAAAGTGCGCTCTTTTTGGCCTCATGCGTGGAATGTTCATATTTTTAAAATGATGAAAATCCCGTGTTTCTATGTCAAACACTTTTGTTATATTTCAGTCTTATGTGATGAACATAAAGTGTAATATTGGAATGCAACCTCAAAATGTTATGCATTTCGACTGTATATCAGACATGGTACAGGTGTCTTCCTTTTGAGGTAGGGAAATAAAGTACTTTTGTTTCAAAGTAGATTTGTTTAAGACTACTAATAATCACTCTGTGTGTCCCTGATTTAGCCTATGCAGTAAAAGGTTAAACAGGTTAACATTCACAAGACCACAGGGCCAGACAAATTACAGCTGGCAAGTGTTTTCACTGACATTTTCAACCTCTCCCTGGCCAAGTCTGTAGTACCTACATGCTCAAGCAGACCACCATAGTCCCTGTGCCCAAAAACGCTACAATAACCTGTATAAATGACTATCGCCTCATAGCACTCACATCTGTAGCCAAGAAGTGCTTGAAATGCTGGTCATGGCTCACATCAACACCATCATCTCAGACACCCTGGATCCACTCCAATTTGAATACCGCCCCAACATATCCACAGATGATGCAATCTCTATTGCACTCCACACTGCCCTCTCCTACCTGGACAAGAGGAACACCTATGTGAGAATGCTGTTCATTGACTACAGCTCAGTGTTAAACACCATAGTGCCCTCCAAGCTCATCACAAAGCTAAGGACCCTGTAACTGAACACTTTCCTCTGCAACTGGATCCTGGACTTCCTGACTGCCCCCCCCCAGGTGGTAAGGGTAGGCAACAGCACACCTGTCATGCTGACCCTCAAACCCAGGGACCCCTCAGGGGTGAGTGCTTAGTACCCTCCTGTACTCCCTATTCACCCACAACTCCAACACCATCATACATTTTTACCCCCTTATTTTACCAGGTAAGTTGACTGAGGACACATTCTCATTTTCAGCAACAACCTGGGGAATAGTTACAGGGGAGCGGGAGGGGATGAATGAGCCAATTGGAAGCTGGGGATGACTAGGTTGCCATGATGGTATGAGGGCCAGATTGGGAATGTAGCCAGGACACCACGGTTAACACCCCTACTCTTACGATAAGTGCCATGGGATCTTTAGTGTCCACAAAGAGTCAGGACACCCGTTTAACGTCCCATCCGAAAGACAGCACCTTACGCAGGGCAATGTCCCAATCACTGGCCTGGGACATTTATTTTTTTTGAAGAGAGGAAGGAGTTCCTCCTACTGGCCCTCCAACACCACTTCCAGCAGCATCTGGTATCCCATCCAGGGACCGACAAGGACCAACCCAGCTTAGCTTCAGAGGAAAGCCAGGATTGGGATGCAGGGTGATATGCTGCTGATGACAGAAAGGTGGTAGGCCTGATCACCAATGACGACGAGACAGCCTATAGGGAGGAGGTCAGAGAGACCTGGCAGTGTGGTGCCAGGACAACGTCAGCAAGACAAAGGAGCTGATCATCAAGTTCATCTGTGTCCACATCTCTAAGGATCTATCATGGTCCAAACACATCAACACAGTCGTGAAGAGTCAACTCTTTTCTCTGTATATATCAATGATGTCACTCTTGCTGCGGGTGATTCCCTGATCCACCTCTACGCAGACGACACCTTTCTGTATACATCTGGCCCCTTCTTTGGAGACTGTGTTAACAAACTTTCAGAAGAGCTTCAATGCCATACAACACTCCTTCCGTTGCCTCCAACTGCTCTTAAATGCTAGAAAAACTAAATGCATGCTCTCCAACCGATCGCTGCCTGCACCCGCCCGACTAGCATCACTACTCTGGACGGTTCTGACTTAGAATATGTGGACAACTATAAATACCTAGGTGTCTGGCTAGACTGTAAACTCTCATTCCAGACACATAATTAAGCACCTCCAATCAAAAATGAAATCTAGAATCGGCTTCCTATTCGCAACAAAGCATCCTTCACTCATGCTGCCAAACATACCCTCGTAAAACTGACTATCCTACCGATCCTTGACTTCGGCAATGTCAATTACAAAATAGCCTTCAACACTCTACTCAGCAAATTGGATGCAGTCTATCACAGTGCCATCCGTTTTGTCACCAAAGTCCCATATACTACCCACCACTGTGACCTGTTGGCTGGTCCTCGCTACATATTCATCACCAAACCCACTGGCTCCAGATCATCTATAAGTCTTTGCTAGGTAAAGCCCCGCCTTATCTCAACTCACTGGTCACCATAGCAACACCCACCTGTAGCACGTGCTCCAGCAGGTATATTTCACTGGTCATCCCCAAAGCCAACACCTCTTTTGGCCGCCTTTCCTCCAGTTCTCTGCTGCCAATGACGGGAATGAATTGCAAAAATCACTGAAGTTGGAGACATATCTCCCTCACTAACTTAAAGCATCAGCTGTCAGAGCAGTTTACCGTTCGCTGCAGCTGTACACAGCCCATCTGTAAATAGCCCATCCTACCAACTACCTACCTCATCCCATATTTGTTGTGTTTTTCTGCTCTTTTGCACACCAGTATTTCTACTTGCACATCCTCATCTGCACATCTATCACTCCAGTGTTAATTGCTAAATTGTCATTACTTTTCCACTATGGCCTATTTATTGCCTTACCTCCTTCATTTACACACACTGTATACAGATTTTTCTATTGTGTTATTGATTGTATGTTTGTTTATCCCATGTGTAACTCTGTGTTGTTGTTTTTGTCAAACTGCTTTGCTTTATCTTGGCCAGGCCTACCTGGTTAAATAAAGGTGTTCTCAGGCCTACCTAGTAAATGAGAACTGGTTAAATAAAGTTCTCAACTGGCCTACCTGGTTAAATAAAGGTGTTCTCAACTGGCCTACCTGGTTAAATAAAGGTGTTCTCAACTGGCCTACCTGGTTAAATCAAGGTGAAATAAGAACATTTCAAAAGAGGGCACGACAATGCCTCTTCCCAATCAGGAGGCTGAAAAGATTTGTCATGGGCCCTCAGATCCTCCAAAAGCTCTACAGCTGCACCGTTGAGAGCATCTTGACTGGCTGCATCACCACTTGGTATGGAAACTGCTTGGCATCCGACCGCAAGGCGATACAGAAGGTAGTGTGTACGGCCCAGTACATCACTGGGTCAAGCTTCATGCCATCCAGGATTTCTATACAAGGCGGTGTCAGAGGAAGGCCCTAAAAATTGCCAAAGTCTCCAGCCACCTAAGTTACAGACTGTTCTCTCTGCTAACGCAGGGCAAGTGGTACTGTCTGGAACCAACAGGACCCTGAACAGCTTCTACCCCCAAGCTATAAGACTGGTGAATAATTAACTCTGTGACTATCTGCATTGACCCTTTTTGCACTAACTTTGACTCATCACATACACTGATTAGTATCTGTCACTTTATTCCTAGTTACATGTCTACCTCAGTTACTTCATACTCCTGCACATGGACTCGGTACTGGTAACCCATGTTATTTCTCTCTGCATTGTTGGGAAGGGAGTGTAAGTAAGCATGTCACTGTTAATCATAAGAATTTGCAATTCAAATATTGAAAACAGTTTGGTTTGTTTGCAGTCTTGAGCACTATACTATCCCATGTCCTCCCATCTGTCTTTTGTTCTGTCTTTCTGTCTATACTGTGTTTACTACCAATCACAGGATTTGGGTTGGCTCAGATAGAGTATACAGAGACACTCTGAGACATCACAAATGGTTTAAGGACAAATCTCAAGGCAGAACACCATGCAGGGACCAGGGCCAGACAGCCTGTTGTTGTATAATAATGTGTTTCACCAAATAATGAGTCCCAGACTACAGTCTTTCAGGCTTCATCTCTCCTCCACTGTCTGGTCTCAGGTTAAAGCCTTCAGAGAGGATGAGAAAAGTGTTTATGGGTTCTTTGTTATTTGTTTACTTTCCAGTCTTTCTTATTTTCATCTCATCTCACCCTGCTGCTGTAAGGACACAGCTAATGCAGGAGTGTGTGTGTGTGTGTGTCTTGTCGTTTAAAACCCCATGTTCCAGGCTGAATACAGCCTGTCTTTGAAGCAAACACGCATGCACGCACACACACACACACACGCGCACACAAACACACGCACGCACGCACACACACACACACACACACACACACGCACGCACACACGCACACGCACACACACACACACACACACACACACACACACACACACACACACACACACACACACACACACACACACGCGCACACAAACACACGCACGCACACACACACACACACACACACACACACACACACACACACACACACACACACACACACACACACACACACACACACACACACACACACACACACACACACACACACACACACACACACACACACACACACACACACTCTGTTCTCCAGTGCTGGTGTGACAGACAAAGCTGTTGCAATCTGAGAATCCATATGCTGATAAATGAATGATACGGTGTGACTGCAATACCATGCAGCTTTAATCAAATATACACTGTAAGCCTTCTCCATAGTTTGTCTCTCTCTCTCTCCCTTCTCTATCTTCCTGTCTCTTTCTCTCTGGGTGCGAGGAGGTTACTATGGTGTTTTTAATCAAATGAAGATGGCTCATTAAATGAAGACAGAAAGTCTAAAGTGACTCTCGCTCTATTCCTCTCTATTCTTCCCTCGCTCTTCCCCAGCTCATTCTTCCTCTCTCTCCCCCTCTTCATCCATCTCTCTTCTCTCCCCCCTCCCACTTCTCTCTCTCTCTCAGTGTGTTCCACACTTGCATACAATAGACAGGATTTTCGGTTTCAACAGTAAACCCAAGGTCATCACTGACAACCTCGTTCATTCAGCCTGACCCATTGAGAGAGAGAGAGCGAGAGAGAGAGAGCGAGAGAGAGTGCAAGAGAGATAGAGATTCACCATGGTGAATCACTAAAACAATATAAAATACACTATGGAAAAAGAAAGAACAGCACATCAGAAATCAGCTCAATGTAATTGAAGAATCCATAGACTCCAACCACTTCTGGGAAAATTGGAAAACTCTAAACAAACAACAACACAAATAATTATCTATACAAAATTGAGATGTATGGGTAAACCACTTCTCCAATCCTTTTGGCTCTATAACAAAAAACAAACAGCAAAAACATATACATGATTAAATACAAATCTTAGAATCAACTATTAAAAACTACCAGAACCCACTGGATTCTCCAATTACATTGAATGAACTACAGGACAAAATACAAACCCTCCAACCCAAAAAGGCCTGTGGTGTTGATGGTATCCTCAATGAAATGATAAAATATACAGACAATTGGCTATACTAAAACGCTTTAACATCATCCTTAGCTCTTGCAACTTCCCCAATATTTGGAAACAAGGACTGATCACCCCAATCGACAATAGTGAGGACAAATTTGACCCCAATAACTAATATGCGTCAACAGCAACCTTGGGAAAATCCACTGCATTATCATTAACAGCAGACTCGTACATTTCCTCAGTGAAAACAATGTACTGAGCAAATGTCAAATTGGCTTTTTAACAAATTATCATAGACAGACCACGTATTCACCCTGCACACCCTAATTGACAAACAAACAAACCAAAACAAAGGCAAAGTCTTCTCATGCTTTGTTGATTTCAGAGAGAGAGAGAGAGAACAAAGAGAGACAGTGAAGAGAGAGCAAGAGAAAGAGAGAGATTGACAGACAGAAAGAGAGAGAGAGACAGGGTAAGAGAGTACAAGAGAGACGGAGAGAGAGCGAGAGAGAGAGAAGAGGTATGAAGAGAAAGGAGTAGATGATGTGGGTACTCTGATAAATTGTGTGTGTGTGTGTGTGTGTGTGTGTGTGTGTGTGTGTGTGTGTGTGTTTGCATGCGTGTGTGTGTGTAACTTACCAAGATGTGGCTAGAGAAACATATGACCAAGATCAGAGCTAAAAGGAGGAAAGCCATGCCGAAGGAGATCCCCAACACTGCTGTTCTGTAACACACACGCACACACACACACACACACACACACACACAATGTGTTAACTACCTCCAGATGGGTACTATAGAGAGCAGTAAAACGATAATGTATTTGAATTGGAACCAGTGAACTGCGACCCACTTCCACTAAGTACTACATACTTCCCCCTATTATGCAGTAGGGCAGGCCTATATTTCCTGAATACAGTTTATATTTTCTAACAGAAGTTATCCAAGTAGACGGCTGATTTAGGCGTGTCATAAAATGATGATGTCATGTCTAAATGGAAGAGACGTTAGTCTGAATGAGAAAATCAATGATGCTTTCAGATGCTAGAGTGTCTCTGTCTATGGCTCTACCCCTCCTGGCTCCTGTAAACACACACACAATTAACTAAATGATGACGCAGTGCATTGGACCTTTTTTCCTTTCATAACGAGAATTCATCATCATCATTATCTTTGTCATCATCAAAGAGATCTTCATCATCATCATCGACATCTCAGACCCAGACCTTTTGATTAACATTCTAACCATCAGACGTTATTCATATCTTTTCATCTGTGTTTTCTTTCCTTTTTGTTCTTTCTTTCTTTCTTTCTTTCTTTCTTTCTTCTCTATCTTTCTTTCTTTCTCACTCTTAATTGCTGTATCTTAAGGCGTATCATTTGCAGCAGCAGTTGGGGACCTTATTGATGTGAGACTCAATCGATCAAAGATGTATTTCGTCTCTTGACACTGTAATTGCAAAGTTCTGGGTTTTTATAAAGAAAAGAACACTGACTTTAATGGCTTTTAGCACATCTACTATTCCCACTATGAGACCATACTTTTCAGATTGTATGCTAAGTAGCATTGAACTGGTGGGTACCATGAAGAGTACTATGAAAGGCACTGTGAAGAGTACAGATGCACAGGACAAGTACTGTATCCATACTATGTAGTGTACTATGTAGGGTCCAGACTTACTTGGGCAGGACCAGTATCTGCACTATGAAGATGCAGCAGAAGATGAGACAGGCACAGGTGACGTAGTATTTAAAGGCTGGCAGAGTGGTGGCTCGATACTGGGGACATCAACACACACATGGTCAACAGCTGGTGGTCAAAAGGAACAATTCTTTACTGTAACTTCCCATTCTAACTATCTAACACATTCTAACTCTTCAACACATTCTAACTCTCTAACATATTCTAACTCTCTAACACATTCTAACTCTCTAACATATTCTAACTCTCTAACACATTCTAACTCTCTAACACATTCTAACTCTCTAACACATTCTAACTCTCTAACACATTTTAACTCTCTAACACATTCTAACTCTAACTCTCTAACACATTCTAACTCTCTAACACATTCTTACTATCTAACACATTCTAACTCTCTAACACATTCTAACTCTCTAACACATTCTAACTCTCTAACACATTCTAACTCTCTAACACATTCTAACTCTCTAACACATTCTAACTCTCTAACACATTCTAACTCTCTAACACATTTTAACTCTCTAACACATTCTAACTCTAACTCTCTAACACATTCTAACTCTCTAACACATTCTAACTCTCTAACACATTCTTACTATCTAACACATTCTAACTTTCGCAGCAATCATCTTTTTTTTTATGGAGTCACTGCATTTTTGTCTGGGGGCAGCAGTGGGCCACTGGCAAAATATGACATTTTCATTTTTCAATTGCATTTGACTGAACTGCAGTGCTGTGTTGTCCTACAGCACCTCCTTCTCCAGAGTCTTGTTGTGAAAGAAGAGTGAGATCCTCTGGATGTCCTCAGACTTCAGCCACTGCCTACAGAGAAGAGAACACAGAGACACTCAGACAGCGGTTCACACAGACACCAGCAATTCATCAGTGATATTAAACAAGACACCTCACAATTTCCTCCCTTCCAACCATCATTTCGATGCAATTGGGACGTTTTTTTCCTCCATTTACATGTCATGTTTTTAATAACTATTGTTTCCTCTGTTATTTTATGTTGCTCTTTAAGTATCTGCACTCCTGAATTGAATTAAATTGAACGTAAATCCACTTGTCACATAAAAGGTACTGAACTAAGTGCTTCATACAAATGATAATGAATGGATTATACAACAGGCTTTTCACTAGGTCTCAAAGAGCTTTAGTTAATAAGGTGGAGAATTCACCTCATCTACCACCAATGTGAAGCACCTACCACACTTGATGATGCATAACAACAACATGGCTGTCACTGTTCTAGTAATAAAGCAGGTGTGTAGTCGTACTAACTTCTGGGAGTTGATGCCGTCGATGGTTCTGATCATCCTCTCTTCCAGTTCCTCTTCAAACCGTCTCTTCTGAGATTTAGTCCTGAGGGGAAGAACAAGACACAGCATACTCAAGGACAAACATAGATAGCCCTACAAAGAGAGGGGATGACCTGTAATGAATAGGAATCATGCACCGATCTAGGATCTTAATTTGATCACCCTGTTCCAGGTGAACTTTCCTGCAATGAAGGAAATGTAAAACTTGTAGTGTATTTGAGGTTTAATAAAGCTTCGGAAGTTTGTAATTTCCACATTGAAATTTCAGACTTGATTTTCCCTTCAGACATTTTTTTTAGCAACTCCTAAAAGAATATCCACATAATAATACACATTTCCTGTTGCTGCAGGATTATTTTGCTGCTGTAGCAAACTGGCTGAAACGAAGGTCCTACATCTGTAATGGAATCTATAGTGGTGTAGAAAGGAGCCATAGGTTGGTGTCTATAGATAGATCTATTCCTGGAGGAGGATGAGAGAACAACATTACTCAGATGGTTAGACAGTCTTGACACAGGAAATAGTGACATCAACCGTGTATTGTTCTACACAACCAATAACATAACAGTCATAACATTAAACCAAGGTTAGGCCGGAATGATCTTACCCATCAAACCCTTCTTTAATACATTTTGATGTATGAACAATAACGACAGGCAATTTTCTGTATTCAGAACATACAGTACAGCGATGCCAACAATATGAGTACGTTGATCAATATTATATCCTGTTTGGATGTTCTTAAGACATGAATGGTGTAAAGGAAAGATGACTGATCTGTAGGGGTAAAGTCTGGTGGTCTGGTGTAATGTAAAGATGACTGATCTGTAGGGGTAATGTCTGGTGGTCTGGTGTAAAGTAAAGATGACTGATCTGTAGGGGTAAAGTCTGGTGGTCTGGTGTAGAGTAAAGATGACTGATCTGTAGGGGTAAAGTCTGGTGGTCTGGTGGGGTAAAGTAAAGATGACTGATCTGTAGGGGTAAAGTCTGGTGGTCTGGTGTAAAGTAAAGATGACTGATCTGTAGGGGTAAAGTCTGGTGGTCTGGTGTAAAGTAAAGATGACTGATCTGTAGGGGTAAAGTCTGGTGGTCTGGTGTAAAGTAAAGATGACTGATCTGTAGGGGTAAAGTCTGGTGGTCTGGTGTAAGTAAAGATAAAGATGACTGATCTGTAGGGGTAAAGTCTGGTGGTCTGGTGTAAAGTAAAGATGACTGATCTGTAGGGGTAAAGTCTGTGGTCTGGTGGTCTGGTGTAAAGTAAAGATGACTGATCTGTAGGGGTAAAGTCTGGTGGTCTGGTGTAAAGTAAAGATGACTGATCTGTAGGGGTAAAGTCTGTGGTCTGGTGTAAAGTAAAGATGACTGATCTGTAGGGGTAAAGTCTGGTGGTCTGGTGTAAAGTAAAGATGACTGATCTGTAGGGGTAAAGTCTGGTGGTCTGGTGTAATGTAAAGATGACTGATCTGTAGGGTTAAAGTCTGGTGGTCTGGTGTAGAGTAAAGATTACTGATCTGTAGGGGTAAAGTCTGGTGGTCTGGTGTAGAGTAAAGATGACTGATCCGTAGGGGTAAAGCCTGTGGTCTGGTGTAAAGTAAAGATGACTGATCTGTAGGGGAAAAGTCTGTGGTCTGGTGTAGAGTAAAGATGACTGATCTGTAGGGGTAAAGTCTGTGGTCTGGTGTAGAGTAAAGATGACTGATCTGTAGGGGTAAAGGGTAAAGTCTGTGGTCTGGGTCTGTAGAAGTAAAGATGACTGATCTGGTAGGGGTAAAGTCTGGTGGTCTGGTCTGTAAAGTAAAGATGACTGATCTGTAGGGGTAAAGTCTGTGGTCTGGTGTAAAGTAAAGATGACTGATCTGTAGGGGTAAAGTCTGTGGTCTGGTGTAAAGTAAAGAGACTGATTGGTAGGGGTAAAGTCTGTGGTCTGGTGTAGAGTAAAGATGACTGATCTGGGGGTAAAGTCTGGGGTAAAATCTGATCTGTGGTCTGGTGTAAAGTAAAGATGACTGATCTGTAGGGGTAAAGTCTGTGGTCTGGTGTAGAGTAAAGATGACTGATCTGTAGGGGTAAAGTCTGGTGGTCTGGTGTAAAGTAAAGATGACTGATCTGTAGGGGTAAAGTCTGGTGGTCTGGTGTAAAGTAAAGATGACTGATCTGTAGGGGTAAAGTCTGGTGGTCTGGTGTAAAGTAAAGATGACTGATCTGTAGGGGTAAAGTCTGTGGTCTGGTGTAAAGTAAAGATGACTGATGTGTAGGGGTAAAGTCTGGTGGTCTGGTGTAAAGTAAAGATGACTGATCTGTAGGGGTAAAGTCTGTGGTCTGGTGTAAAGTAAAGATGACTGATCTGTAGGGGTAAAGTCTGGTGGTCTGGTGTAAAGTAAAGATTACTGATCTGTAGGGGTAAAGTCTGTGGTCTGGTGTAAAGTAAAGATGACTGATCTGTAGGGGTAAAGTCTGTGGTCTGGTGTAAAGTAAAGATGACTGATCTGTAGGGGTAAAGTCTGTGGTCTGGTGTAAAAGTAAAGATGACTGATCTGTAGGGGTAAAGTCTGTGGTCTGGTGTAAAGTAAAGATGACTGATCTGTAGGGGTAAAGTCTGTGGTCTGGTGTAAAAAGTAAAGATGACTGATCTGTAGGGGTAAAGTCTGGGTCTGGTCTGGTGTAAAGTAAAGATGACTGATCTGTAGGGGTAAAGTCTGTGGTCTGGTGTAAAGTAAAGATGACTGATCTGTAGGGGTAAAGTCTGTGGTCTGGTGTAAAGTAAAGATGACTGATCTGTAGGGGTAAAGTCTGGTGGTCTGGTGTAAAGTAAAGATGACTGATCTGTAGGGGTAAAGTCTGTGGTCTGGTGTAAAGTAAAGATGACTGATCTGTAGGGGTCTGGTGGTCTGGTGTAAAGTAAAGATGACTGATCTGTAGGGGTAAAGTCTGTGGTCTGGTGTAAAGTAAAGATGACTGATCTGTAGGGGTAAAGTCTGGTGGTCTGGTGTAAAGTAAAGATGACTGATCTGTAGGGGTAAAGTCTGTGGTCTGGTGGTGACTGGTGTAAAAAAGATGACTGATCTGTAAAAGTAAAGATGGTGGTCTGGTGTAGAGTAAAGATGACTGATCTGTAGGGGTAAAGTCTGTGGTCTGGTGTAAAGTAAAGATGACTGATCTGTAGGGGTAAAGTCTGGTGGTCTGGTGTAAAGTAAAGATGACTGATCTGTAGGGGTAAAGTCTGGTGGTCTGGTGTAATGTAAAGATGACTGATCTGTAGGGGTAAAGTCTGGTGGTCTGGTGTAGTAAAGATAAAGATGACTGATCTGTAGGGGTAAAGTCTGTGGTCTGGTGTAAAGTAAAGATGACTGATCTGTAGGGGTAAAGTCTGTGGTCTGGTGTAAAGTAAAGATGACTGATCTGTAGGGGTAAAGTCTGGTGGTCTGGTGTAAAGTAAAGATGACTGATCTGTAGGGACTGATAAAAGTCTGTGGTCTGGTGTAAAGTAAAGATGACTGATCTGGTAGGGGTAAAGTCTGTGGTCTGGTGTAAAGTAAAGATGACTGATCTGTAGGGGTAAAGTCTGGTGGTCTGGTGTAAAGTAAAGATGACTGATCTGTAGGGGTAAAGTCTGTGGTCTGGTGTAAAGATGACTGATCTGTAGGGGTAAAGTCTGTGGTCTGGTGTAAAGTAAAGATGACTGATTGGTAGGGGTAAAGTCTGTGGTCTGGTGTAGAGTAAAGATGACTGATTGGTAGGGGTAAAATCTGGTGGTCTGGTGTAAAGTAAAGATGACTGATCTGTAGGGGTAAAGTCTGTGGTCTGGTGTAGAGTAAAGATGACTGATCTGTAGGGGTAAAGTCTGGTTGTCTGGTGTAAAGTAAAGATGACTGATCTGTAGGGGTAAAGTCTGGTGGTCTGGTGTAAAAGTCTGTGGTCTGGTAAAGATGACTGATCTGTGGGGTAAAGTCTGTAAAGGTCTGGTGTAAAGTAAAGATGACTGATCTGTAGGGGTGTAGTAAAGTCTGGTGGTCTGGTGTAAAGTAAAGATGACTGATCTGTAGGGGTAAAGTCTGTGGTCTGGTGTAAAGTAAAGATGACTGATCTGTAGGGGTAAAGTCTGGTGGTCTGGTGTAAAGTAAAGATTACTGATCTGTAGGGGTAAAGTCTGTGGTCTGGTGTAAAGTAAAGATGACTGATGTGTAGGGGTAAAGTCTGTGGTCTGGTGTAAAGTAAAGATGACTGATGTGTAGGGGTAAAGTCTGTGGTCTGGTGTAAAGTAAAGATGACTGATCTGTAGGGGTAAAGTCTGTGGTCTGGTGTAAAGTAAAGATGACTGATGTGTAGGGGTAAAGTCTGTGGTCTGGTGTAAAGTAAAGATGACTGATCTGTAGGGGTAAAGTCTGGTGGTCTGGTGTAAAGTAAAGATGACTGATCTGTAGGGGTAAAATCTGTGGTCTGGTGTAAAGTAAAGATGACTGTGGTCTGGTGTAAAGTAAAGATGACTGATCTGTAGGGGTAAAGTCTGTGGTCTGGTGTAAAGTAAAGATGACTGATCTGTAGGGGTAAAGTCTGGTGGTCTGGTGTAAAGTAAAGATGACTGATCTGTAGGGGTAAAGTCTGTGGTCTGGTGTAAGTAAAGATGACTGATCTGTAGGGGTAAAGTCTGGTGGTCTGGTGTAAAGTAAAGATGACTGATCTGTAGGGGTAAAGTCTGGTGGTCTGGTGTAAAGTAAAGATGACTGATCTGTAGGGGAAAAGTCTGTGGTCTGGTGTAAAGTAAAGATGACTGATCTGTAGGGGTAAAGTCTGTGGTCTGGTGTAGAGTAAAGATGACTGATCTGTAGGGGTAAAGTCTGTGGTCTGGTGTAAAGTAAAGATGACTGATCTGTAGGGGTAAAGTCTGGTGGTCTGGTGTAAAGTAAAGATGACTGATCTGTAGGGGTAAAGTCTGGTGGTCTGGTGTAAAGTAAAGATGACTGATCTGTAGGGGTAAAGTCTGTGGTCTGGTGTAAAGTAAAGATGACTGATGTGTAGGGGTAAAGTCTGTGGTCTGGTGTAAAGTAAAGATGACTGATCTGTAGGGGTAAAGTCTGATCTGTAGTGGTCTGGTGTAAAGTAAAGATGACTGATCTGTAGGGGTAAAGTCTGTGGTCTGGTGTAAAGTAAAGATGACTGATCTGTAGGGGTAAAGTCTGTGGTCTGGTGTAAAGTAAAGATGACTGATCTGTAGGGGTAAAGTATGGTGGTCTGGTGTAGAGTAAAGATGACTGATCTGTAGGGGTAAAGTCTGTGGTCTGGTGTAAAGTAAAGATGACTGATCTGTAGGGGTAAAGTCTGGTGGTCTGGTGTAATGTAAAGATGACTGATCTGTAGGGTTAAAGTCTGGTGGTCTGGTGTAGAGTAAAGATTACTGATCTGTAGGGGTAAAGTCTGTGGTCTGGTGTAAAGTAAAGATGACTGATCTGTAGGGGTAAAGTCTGGTGGTCTGGTGTAAAGTAAAGATGACTGATCTGTAGGGGTAAAGTCTGTGGTCTGGTGTAGAGTAAAGATGACTGATCTGTAGGGGTAAAGTCTGGTGGTCTGGTGTAAAGTAAAGATGACTGATCTGTAGGGGTAAAGTCTGTGGTCTGGTGGTCTGGTGTAAAGTAAAGATGACTGATCTGTAGGGGTAAAGTCTGGTGGTCTGGTGTAGAGTAAAGATGACTGATCTGTAGGGGTAAAGTCTGTGGTCTGGTGTAAAGTAAAGATGACTGATCTGTAGGGGTAAAGTCTGGTGGTCTGGTGTAAAGTAAAGATGACTGATCTGTAGGGGTAAAGTCTGTGGTCTGGTGTAGAGTAAAGATGACTGATCTGTAGGGGTAAAGTCTGGTGGTCTGGTGTAAAGTAAAGATGACTGATCTGTAGGGGTAAAGTCTGGTGGTCTGGTGTAAAGTAAAGATGACTGATCTGTAGGGGTAAAGTCTGTGGTCTGGTGTAAAGTAAAGATGACTGATGTGTAGGGGTAAAGTCTGTGGTCTGGTGTAAAGTAAAGATGACTGATCTGTAGGGGTAAAGTCTGGTGGTCTGGTGTAAAGTAAAGATGACTGATCTGTAGGGGTAAAGTCTGTGGTCTGGTGTAAAGTAAAGATGACTGATCTGTAGGGGTAAAGTCTGTGGTCTGGTGTAAAGTAAAGATGACTGATCTGTAGGGGTAAAGTCTGGTGGTCTGGTGTAAAGTAAAGATGACTGATCTGTAGGGGTAAAGTCTGTGGTCTGGTGTAAAGTAAAGATGACTGATCTGTAGGGGTAAAGTCTGTGGTCTGGTGTAAAGTAAAGATGACTGATCTGTAGGGGTAAAGTCTGTGGTCTGGTGTAAAGTAAAGATGACTGATCTGTAGGGGTAAAGTCTGTGGTCTGGTCTGGTGTAAAGTAAAGATGACTGATCTGTAGGGGTAAAGTCTGTGGTCTGGTGTAAAGTAAAGATGACTGATCTGTGGTCTGGTGTAAAGTAAAGATGACTGTATCTGGTGGTCTGGTGTAAAGTAAAGATGACTGATCTGTAGGGGGTAAAGTCTGTGGTCTGGTGTAAAGTAAAGATGACTGATGTGTAGGGGTAAAGTCTGTGGTCTGGTGTAAAGTAAAGATGACTGATCTGTAGGGGTAAAGTCTGGTGGTCTGGTGTAAAGTAAAGATGACTGATCTGTAGGGGTAAAGTCTGTGGTCTGGTGTAAAGTAAAGATGACTGATCTGTAGGGGTAAAGTCTGTGGTCTGGTGTAAAGTAAAGATGACAGATCTGTAGGGGTAAAGTCTGGTGGTCTGGTGTAAAGTAAAGATGACAGATCTGTAGGGGTAAAGTCTGTGGTCTGGTGTAAAGTAAAGATGACAGATCTGTAGGGGTAAAGTCTGTGGTCTGGTGTAAAGTAAAGATGACAGATCTGTAGGGGTAAAGTCTGTGGTCTGGTGTAAAGTAAAGATGACAGATCTGTAGGTGTAAAGTCTGTGGTCTGGTGTAAAGTAAAGATGACACATCTGTAGGGGTAAAGTCTCACCTCTCTCTTCTCTGGTAGTGATACTGGCCCATTGGAACATCCTGAAACACACAATCGCAGAATGTGAGGCTGGACACGAGTGTTTATCAATGTGTTTGTGTGTGTGTGTGTGTGTGTGTGTGTGTGTGTGTGTGTGTGTGTGTGTGTGTGTTTACTCACAGTAGTGTTAATCTTGCCGTTTTCAGTAGTCATGCTGTCTCTGTGGTGCAGGTTAGCAAAGGGTTTTGCCGCCCCCCACGACTCCAGGTATCGAGTCATTCTGACCGATGCCCTCATCTTCCCTCCGTCCAATGTAGAACGAGAACGTGTACACAGGTGGGGGCTCCGCCTCTCAGCCTGGTGAACCAATGAAAATGGAGAGCAGTATAATTTCTCCCCCCCTTTTTATCTTCTCTAAGATCTATTTCTCAAATCAAGCAAACAGCTTCATGCAGTTTTAATGTATTATAAATAGTAGCATATACCCAATAAATCGGTAGTTTATAAGCGTGAGTTTTTAGTGTATGTTATATCTGTGGTTGTGTTTGGACCACCTTTGGACCACATTCTCATGTCTCACCTTGGGGTTGATGACCAGGTAGGTGATGACTTCGTGTTCCTTCAGGTAAAAGTCTCTACTTTGTCCCTCCCCTGGTTCCACCTTATAGGAGCCCTTCAGATGCTCCAATGTTACTGAGGAGATATGGACACGCCTGGGGGAGGAGAGAAGAGAGAGGGAAGAGGTGGAGAGAGGGAGGAAGGAAGAGAGAGGGAAGAGGTGGAGAGAGGGAGGAAGGAAGAGAGAGGGAAGAGGTGGAGAGAGGGAGGAAGGAAGAGAGAGGGAAGAGAGGGAGGAAGGAAGAGAGAGGGAAGAGAGGAGAGAGGGAGGAAGGAAGAGAGAGGGAAGAGGTGGAGAGAGGGAGGAAGGAAGAGAGAGGGAAGAGGTGGAGAGAGGGAGGAAGGAAGAGAGAGGAAGAGGTGGAGAGAGGGAGGAAGGAAGAGAGAGGAAGAGGTGGAGAGAGGGAGGAAGGAAGAGAGAGGGAAGAGGTGGAAAGAGGGAGGAAGGAAGAGAGAGGGAAGAGGTGGAGAGAGGGAGGAGAGAAGAGAAAGGGAAGAGGTGGCGAGGGGGAGGAAGGAAGAGGAGGAAGAGGTGGAGAGAGGGAGGAGAGAAGAGAGAGGAAGAGGTGGAGAGGGGGAGGAAGGAAGAGAGAGGAAGAGGTGGAGAGAGGGAGGAGAGAAGAGAGGGGAAGAGGTGGAGAGGGGGAGGAAGGAAGAGAGAGGAAGAGGTGGAGAGGGGGAGGAAGGAAGAGAGAGGAAGAGGTGGAGAGAGGGAGGAAGGAAGAGAGAGGAAGAGGTGGAGGTTGATTAATGAACATAAGCCAAATGGTTTGTGAATGCAAATATCTCTTGGGAAATATTTCAAGAAACAGCAGACCCCCTATTGGTTGATCTTACCCTGGCACGCCCCCTGCCTCCATGTGATTGGCTAGAGTGACATCATGCGACCAGACATCGTATTGCCACTTCTGGAGGCCGATGACGCCACACAGCACGTTCCCAGAATGCACCCCGACTCGCATATTGATGTCAACCCCAGTAGCATCCCGCACCTTCCTAAGGTAAAAATGTATAACCTCAAATGAACCTCTGCTTTTTCTATGGGGTGAAAAATATTCTGAGTTTGGGTGTATGTGTCTCAGGACAAAGGTTGTCTGAGTGAATGCGTAGTGTGTGTGTGTGTGTGTGTGTGTGTGTGTGTGTGTGTGTGTGTTTAGCCCGCTGGCGCACTGGAGAGGATTAGTTTATCATCACTATTTCACATTGTATTTGCACTACAGCTCACACACAGCTGAGACCCAGTCTGGCTGGGATAGAGGCTTGTGTGTGAGCGTGTGTGTTTGTACGTGTCTATGTGCCTGTGTGTGTGTGTGTGTGTTTGTACATGACTACATTCCTGTGTTTGTGTGTGCATGTGCTCGTGCATGTGTGTGTGTGTGTGTGCGTTTGTCTGCTAGTGCATACAGTTGAAGTCGGAAGTTTACATACGCTTAGGTTGAAGTCATTAAAACTCGTTTTTCAACCACTCCACATATTTCTTGTTAACAAACTATAGTTTTGGCAAGTCGGTTAGGACATCTACCATGTGCAAG
This sequence comes from Oncorhynchus tshawytscha, assembly GCF_018296145.1. Lineage (NCBI taxonomy): Eukaryota > Metazoa > Chordata > Actinopteri > Salmoniformes > Salmonidae > Oncorhynchus > Oncorhynchus tshawytscha. The sequence goes on from NC_056441.1 coordinate 23,580,175, forward strand.
ACACAAGTAATGTTTCTAACAATTGTTTACGGTCCTATAATTTCACTTACAATTCACTGTATTACAATTCCAGTGGGTCAGAAGTTTACATACACTAAGTTGACTGTGCCTTTAAACAGCTTGGAAACTCCCAGAAAATTATGTTATGGCTTTAGAAGGTTATGATAGACTAATTGACATAATTTGAGTCAATTGGAGGTGTACCTGTGGATGTATTTCAAGGCCTAACTTCAAACTCAGTGCCTCTTTGCTTGACATCATGGGAAAATCAAAAGAAATCAGCCAAGACCTCAGAAAAATAATTGTAGACCTCCACAAGTCTGGTTCATCCTTGGGAGCAATTTCCAAATGCCTGAAGGTACCACGTTCATCTGTACAAACAATAGTACGCAAGTATAAACACCATGGGACCACGCAGCCGTCATACCGCTCAGGAATGAGACGCGTTCTGTCTCCTAGAGATGAACGTACTTTGGTGGGAAAAGTGCGAATCAATCCCAGAACAACAGCAAAGGACCTAGTGAAGATGCTGGAGGAAACAGGTACAAAAGTATCTATATCCACAGTAAAATGAGTCCTATATAGACATAACCTGAAAGGCCGCTCAGCAAGGAAGAAGCCACTGCTCCAAAACCGCCATAAAAAAAGCCAGACTACAGTTTGCAACTGCACATGGGGACAAAGATCATACTTTTTGGAGAAATGTCCTCTGGTCTGATGAAACAAAAATAGAACTGTTTGGCCATAATGGCCATCGTTATGTTTGGAGGATAAAGGGGGAGGCTTGCAAGCCGAAGAACACCATCCCAACCGTGAAGCACAGGGGTGGCAGCATCATGTTGTGGGGGTGCTTTGCTGCAGGAGGGACTGGTGCACTTCACAAAATAGATGGCATCATGAGGGACTGGAAAATTAGTTGGATATATTGAAGCAACATCTCAAGACATCAGTCAGGAAGTTAAAACTTGGTCGCAAATGGGTCTTCCAAATGGACAGTGACCCCAAGCATACTTCCAAAGTTGCTGCAAAATGGCTGAAGGACAACAAAGTCAAGGTATTGGCGTGGCCATCACAAAGCCCTGACCTCAATCCCATAGAACATTTGTGGGCAGAACTGAAAAAGCATGTGTGAGCAAGGAGGCCTACAAACCTGACTCAGTTACACCAGCTCTGTAAACTTCCGACTTCAACTGTACGTACGTTTGTGTGTGTGTGTTGTATGTGTGTTTGTGTGTGTTAAATGTGCATGTGTGAAAGCAGAGAGCTGGTGTTTTACTTGATGGCCTCACACATGTCCAGTCCCATCTTGACACAGTTGCCTGCATGGTGTGGTAGAGACTCTGGTAGGCCTGATACACAGTAATAACAATCACCCAGGATCTTTATACGCATACACTCATTCTCCTGGAGAGGGAAGAGAGAGAGAGAGGAGCGGGAGCGAGTGAGAGAGAGAGAGAGAGAGAGAGAGAGAGAGAGAGAGAGAGAGAGAGAGCAAGAGAGAGAGAGAGAGAGAGAGAGAGAGAGAGAGAGAGAGAGAAAAGGAGAGAGAGAGAAAAGAAGAGAGCGAGCGAGTAGGTGAGAGGGAGAGAGAGACATGAGTTAGTAGGGAGAGGAATAGGGAGAGGGGGCAACAGATGCACAGAGCTAGGGAGGGAAAGAGAGAGAGAGAAAAAGTGATTTTCAGAATCAGAATAAAAAAACTCACTTTGTCTAAATAAAATATAAGAAATCCAAAGAAAATCAAAATATGACCTGGTGTTTACAGATTATGCAAATAGCCATAAACTACCATATTCAAAAATCTACTTTTCATCAACTTTGTAGGAACTTTGCATAGCTTGTGGAACTACATTACTGTGCATCCCTAGTGAACACATACACCTACACAGATGTGCTAATGCCCTCTCACACACACAACGATGACCAAAACACACTCCCACTAGATGTGAGGCTGCTTACAGCAATGCCAAAACATCCAAACTCCTCTGTCTATTATATAACAAACAAATTGCTGGGGCACTAGGCAGTGTGTGTGTGCGTGTGCGTGTGCGTGTGTGTGTGTGTGTGTGTGTGTGTGTGTGTGTGTGTGTGTGTGTGTGTGTGTGTGTGTGTGTGTGTGTGTGTGTGTTGGCCTGTAGCTGTACTGACATGAATCAACAGCTAACACTCCATCCGAGAAAACACAGCAGACAGATCAGCAAGAGAGAAAACTTCCCACGGATATTACGCACAACTACCTTAATGTGGTATAGTGTGCTAGTTTGTCTGTGTGAGTGTGTCCATGTGTGTGTGTATGTGTGTGTGTGCTAGCATGTGTACATCCGTGTGTGTGTCATCCCTCTGTGTGTGTGTAACATTACCTTGGCAATCTGGTCAAACTTGCCGAACAATTCATTCAGCATGTGCACCAGTTCTCCGGGTGAGCAGTCACCAGCCAGTTTAGTGAACCCGACTATGTCTGCATACAGAATACTGAAACAAACAGAGAGAGAGAAACAGAGAGAGAAAGAGGGAAGAGATTCAAAGGGCTTAAAACAAAGTAAAAAACAAGTGTCTTCTACTTTCCTCCTCTCTTTCTTTTCTTATGCTCTGCAGAATACTACAGAGAGAGAGAGAGAAGTGACAGAGGAATACCCATTCAGTAAGAGGCCCAGCAGTCTTTTCTTTTCTCCTCTAATCTGAGATTTCAGCACCAAGGACAGCGACAGTTATGCAGTCAGAATCTGAATAAGAGCTGCCTTTCAGCACCACATGACGTTGGACAGCAACCATCTTTGGTGCAGTCATTCCCAACTGCCTGGGAGAATCTCAGTCCCTGAAAACCCATTAGCTATAATCATAGAGGTCAATGGTAAACTACTTCTGAGCTCTACACTCTCGAGAAATATCCATGCACACAGACAGATGATTTTGCATGCAGACAAACTTGTGAGACCCACTCCAAACTGAGGACATTGCTACATCCCTCTCAGTTCTACCACCATGATGGAAAAGGCATTACTAACAACAACCCAATAGAGTTTCAATACATAGACAATGATTTGACTGGCCTTATGACTACAGATTGGAGTTCAGTGGAGCTCCTTGTCTTTCAATCTGCAGAAGGAGATCATTGACTGTATGTATATAGGATCTACTTAACTCTCTATTTCAACAGTAATCACCAATAGAATCCAGTAGACTGGAGCCTGGGTTAACTGAGCATATCAGTATCACTACAGAACACTAATGAACACAAATAACACAAACAGGACACAGCATAGATGACCTATCTAGGATGGAGAGTAGAGTAGAGTAGAGTAGAGTAGAGCAGAGCAGAGCAGAGCAGAGCAGAGCAGAGCAGAGTAGAGTAGAGTAGAGTAGAGTAGAGTAGAGTAGAGTAGAGTAGAGTAGAGTAGAGTAGAGTAGAGTAGAGTAGAGTAGACAGATGTTTACCTAACGTTGGTGTGTCGTTGGACATAGAGGTTGTGAAAGTTGTTGGTTCCCTCTGCCCGGCCGAAATCCCTGTCCCTTGGTCCCTGTAACCTCTGAATGATCTCTGCCTTCATCACACGGGCGATATGGGCCGGGAGCAGGGACAACAGTAACCTTTCCTGTTGTGAGAGAGAGGACAAGTCCTGTGAAGTCCAAATTAACTGCTTTAGGTACGCATACACACACAAAACATACACATACACACATAAAGACTGATATTTATGAGTGCATAATTCAGTATCAGGACCAGGCCTCTCAATGGGTAATAACAGTAATACTAATGGAAGGTTACTAAAATATATGTCCTGCAGAGGAGGCTGGTGAGAGGAGCTATAGGAGGATGGGCTCATTATAATGTCTGGAATTAAATAAATGGAATGGAGTCAAAAATGTGGTTTCCATATGTTTGATATCATTCCATTTCTTCCTTTCCAGCCATTATAATGAGCCCGTCCTCCTATGGCTCCTCTCACCAGCCTCCTCTGATTCACTGTGTTTAGTCTCTTTTAAATGGCAGGAAATGTACCGGACTCACAGTCTGCAATTAACCTTGTCTGTGTGTGTGTGTGCGTGAGTGTGTGTGCATGTGTGCGTGTGTGTGTGTGTGTGTGTGTGTATGTGTGTGTGTATGTGTGTGTGTGTGTGTGTGTGTGTGTGTGTGTGTGTGTGTGTGTGTGTGTGTGTGTGTGTGTGTGTGGTTGCATTGATTGCAGTAGGCCTTGATTGCAGTGAGTATAAATCAGACTGACTAGCACTAATCACAATGTGGTCAATTATCTCTCCAGCAGCAGTCTGGGAAGGGAAGCAAACATTTAGATGTGGTACCTTCTCAACTCTAGGAACACATATCATTTTATCTCATTTAATCAATGTATTTCCTCCAGTTTCTACTGTCATGATTATTAAGTCTCCATTTACTTACGCCAATAATCGTTTTCTCAACCCTGGCCTGCCCTTTAGGACACTAGTTCAACGGGTCATTGTAAGTGATGTATAAACTATAAATCATGTAGTTACTCTAGTTCCAGCTTCTAAGAGTAACAGAGGATGTGGTGGTAGGTAAGAGTCAGCCATGCGTTATAATGCCTTAACGCAGTGACATTAAGGTGACATTAATATCTATGTAGTAATGACTGGATTTCAATGTGAGGAGATTATGATTTTTTGGGTGATTTTTGTTTTTGTAAAAAACACAAACATAATTTCCTAAACAAAATAGATCAACAATTTTTTCAATTCAGAGTTGTATGGAGGGAGAGGAGAGCGAGGGAGGGAGGGAGTGAGGGAAGACAGTGGAGGTTAACAAGCAAAGTCTATTTTTAGCCACCAATCCCATCCAGTTCCCCATCCAGTCCCCAAACCTATTCTGGAGTTAATTTGCTGCTGTGTTTTAGGAAATGGGTTCAGAGTTTGTGTATGTGTGTATGTATGTGTGTGTGTGTGTGTTTGTACGTGCATGCAAGTGTATGTGTGTTAATTTGCCTCTGTGTTTTTAGGAAAATTAGCCTGTGAAGGATATAATGGCCCTCTCCACTTTCTACTCTTTACTGAGCCCCATTTATGAGTCACATCCCCCAAGGCGCCCATACACACACACACACACACACACACACACACATACACATACACATACACACACACACATACACACACACACACACATACACACACACACACACACACACACACACACACACACACACACACACACACACACATACATACACACACACACACATACACACACACACAATACTTAATATGCTTTATACGCTGTCTGTGTGCATGCATGTGTGTGTACATTCTTAGAAAAAAGGGTTCCAAAAGGGTTCTTTGTCTGTCCCCATAGGAGAACCCTTTTTGGTTCAAGGTTAAACCATTTTTGGTTACATTTAGAACCCTCTGCGGAAAGAGTTCTAAATGGAACCCAAAACGGTTCTACTTGGAACCAAAAGGTTTCTAACTGGAATCAAACAGGGTTCTTCAAAGGGTTCTCCTATGGGGACAGCCAAATAACCCTTTTAGGTTCTAGATAGAAGTTTTTCTAAGAGTGTAGGGATGTTGTCTATACTGTCTGTGTCTAGCAGGCCTACCTGCTGGTGTTTCTCAAACTCCAGTTTGATGGGGGACTTGATGCAGTTGCAGGTGTCCTGGTAGGTCTGTCTGAGGGCCAGGTCCATCAGGTGCTTATGGTACGCTCCCGCCAGGTTACCACACGTAAAGATAATGATGTTAGCCAGGATCTGATCAAGGAAAGGAATGGGTATAGGGTATAAGGTAGAGGAGGGGAGGACGGGACAGGAGAATGAATAATAAAAGAAAAGAGAATACAATATAATTAGTCCTCCTAGAAAATAAATATTACTCACAGACTGGTATATTTTACCAGTCAACCAATAGCATTCCATCGCATCCGCTGTGCATGCAGTCACCTTAGATGTGGACTCGAGTCACATGACTTGACATTTGATGACTTGAGACTGGACTTGATTGAAAATTCAATAACTTGTGACTTGGAGTCGACTTGGAGCCTCAAGACTCGGGACTCGACTTTGACTTGAGACTGATTACTTAAAATTATGTGGCCGGGTTTTGTAACGTTTTGGCACTCATTTTGTGGCACATAGTCTAAGTGGATTAGGCTATTCTCCACACATCCAGAGACAGTGTAGCACGTTCTCCCAGTCCTACCCTCCCTTCCCCTCTCCTTGCAAAAAATAAGATCGTATAGTCAAACTCACACTCGGCCCTCTGATTGGACCAGAAAACTGTCAATCAACAGTCGCTTTGCTTATTCGATCTGGTTACCTACATATAGGCCTACGGCAATGCACCACATTTTGTCTAAAAATATCTGTTTCAGAACCAATAAAAAGGCGGGCTCACATATCCAGTTTAGTGACAAGAAAGAGCTTGTTTTATTACATCCGGTTTAACACAGTATCCTGCCTACCTACGTTAATATTATCCATATAAATACAGTTTAGCAACCTGCTATGGACGCATCTTTGCCAGAACAATAGGCTACCTGGTGATTTCATTGATCATATTTCAGATAGGCCTAGTTTGGGTGGGTTATAATGATATATATAAATATATATATATATATATATATAAAATGATATACCTCAGTGATAGCTGTAACATCACACTGCCTTCAATACGTAGCTATGGGATGAAGATGTAACATTTTCTGGCGAACTAATTACGATATTTGTGAGGAAGAAAAAGGTTACAGACAGATCATGCTTTCCTTCCGATCCTGCAACCCCCGTTGCACAGAGGTAGGCCGTATGATCCTACTAGGTCTGGACTCCAGAGAAGTAACAATGTGACATGATATCCCTAGTTGACATTGACTACTAACATTAATGACTTTAAGCTCAAAACGCTGGTGTGAAACGCAGTTTATTTAGGTATCTTGCGTTTTTAAAACGCATCGTTTATGGCTGTAATGACAGACAGCTTTGCGCAGCGATTGTGCGTTCTTTTTCATTTCATCCTGTGCGCACTTTTTCGCCCTGCGTGCATGTCGGGCGCTGTGGTCTCAAGCTTTCAACCACTCCTTTTAGGGGGTCGCGGGTCAAAACGTTAAGCGAATAGAGGGATGATTTGATGTACAGCTATAAGATCGGGTGCCACCGTGAAATTGTAGGGAGAGAAGATTGCCATAAATAAATATGCAGCTCCAAAACTTGATTAAGAATATTATCTGTTTACTTTGCGAGCTCACCAGCAATGGGGCGTCAATCAACAATTACTAGCATGGGCTTAGTGGTCTTTTGGTATGCCAAAATTGCTTGGAATGTATCATTTACTTATGATGCTTGCATTTTGAATTTGTTTTTAAAAGTAATTATTATATAATAAAAATGTTCTGTAGAAAAAAATATGAAAAGGGCTCTCTGGTAGCCTCAATAAATAGACAAACATTTCGTGACCTTGGGACAATAAGGTTCTATCTGCGCAAAGCATAGTTCTGAGATATTTAGCGTCAAAGTTTTCACATCCCAGATTTCAGAACTTTTTGGTCGTGAATTCTTCTTTCATAACCCATGAAGGTCCTCACCTTAAAGGTATCTAAAGTACAGAGTATCAAAGTCCTGACATTTATACATCAATTTTTGTAGGGGTGTGCAATCTCAGATAGAACCTTATGGCTCAGACATGTGAATCTGGGTTCAGCTATAAGGTTCCAGCTGACTCTTCTGAGTTAGACAGGTTCAGTTTTTAAGAAGACCAGTGGCGACGAGTCATTCAGGGCTGTTTTTTAAATTTGTTTCCTGTTTTGCATGTTATTTTAGCATTAATATGCTTCACATATCCATTTGCAAACAATGTCAAAAATACATCATCATTGAGTTAATAGCCCGCATACAAACATGGTCTCTTTTTTGCTTTCTTAAGTAGAGCAGCTCCAAAATGCAGGTGTTTCAGCCTAGTTCAGTGTTTTCTGTGGTGGTGGGGCAGCCAGCGAAAAACACAGAGCGTAGGGGTTGGTAATGTTCCCTAGCTGCGCCGTGATTGGCTCAGTGTTCTGTCACTCATGGGGACACTACGTCGCCGCAAAATCTACGGGTAGAGCTACAAAATTCAAGCCCCTTGGGTGCTGCCATAGTTGCATTAGAAGTGCCCATCCAAGAAGGCTCAAGGTCATTGGCCACAGATAAAATGATGTCAAATCATGTTATATCTACCGTAGCTATGATTGGACTGATCATGTCAACATCATACTTTCAAAATCTTAGCTAGCAAGCAAGACAATTGACACAACATCATCCGGGTTCGGGGAGGGTTCAGCCGTCCGGGATGCCCTTGTCTCATCGGGCTCTAGCGGCTCCTTGTGTTGGGCCGGACATCTGCAAGCTGACTCCGGTTGTCAGTTTGACAGTGTTACCTCTGAGTCATTGGTGCAGCTGGCTTCCTGGTTAAATGAGCAAGAAGCAGTGCGGCTTGGCGCTTAAATTTTGGCAAGTCCGTAGGGGAGTTGGAGCGATGAGACAAGATCGTAACTACTAATTGGATATCACAAACAAGGGGGTAATGCCATGGGCTAGGAAAGTTTGAATAGATTGGCCATGCTATCAATCTAGCATGACTTCTGCCACTTTCAAAACAACTGGAAACTCAGAACTAGAAAATCTCAGACTTCAGTGAGTTCAAGACAACTGGGAACTCGGATAAAACTAGGTCTGACTGGGAAAATACGGAAAATAATTTTTAGCGGTCATCCAACTCTGAATTCTAAGTTGGGATTTCGGGCCTCTTTCTGGAGCCCACAAGAAGGACCGCCGCGTCACCTTCCTGTTCAAGTGATTACAGCACAACAAAGTGAGTCCAAAAATGTCTTGTATGCTGCTGCATAAATAATGTAATATGCAACAGAGATGTGTATACTGTAGCCAAGAAAGTAATATTAAGTGTATGTTGTGTTGTAAGCTGTTAGTAGCCCATGTGTCTCACCCACATCATTTGTAATGTTTACTGCTTAGCTGTATAGTGGCTTTGCTGGCATGCATCCACCCAGAAAAATGTGTTTGCCCCACTAAGATTTCCATGCAATTTTACCAAGATAGTCAGAACACATCATCAAATACATTAAGAAATGTATTATCATCGTCAGACAAATTACTGTCATCACTGAAAAACGATGTGACAACATAATTTACTTGAAGATTTCTGACATTGTTGTTTTTTTGCTTGCGGGCCATTATTGCTGGCTAGACTAGCTAGACCATACTTAGAGGGACATGGCAAAGACGTGTTCTGATTGGTCCATCTGTATTTGTGCAGGCTTGTGATTGGATTGCATATTTTAACTTGAAGCGCCAAGTTCAAATGGACTTATGCAGATAGAACTTTCTAGTTTTGACATAAAATGTATTTTTTCAGAAATCTCCACAGACATATGAAGAACCATCTAAAGATCTGTTATATGTGACTAACTAATTTCTGACTAAAATGTCAGAGAGAACCTTAAAGTCCCAAGGTCACAATTTGTAGTTGAACAAGACATTGCATGTATAGATTTTTTTAAACTCGACTCGAGACTCAACTTAGAATACACGACTTGGACTTGACTCAAGATTTGACCCGTTCTACTTCTGAGTCGACATGATACTCAGACATTAAGACTTGAAACTAGCTTGTGACTTGAATATTATTAGTGACTTGGTCTCACCTCTGGCAATCCCAGTGGCATCACACATCAGAGAGACCCCCTAACTGGGCCTCATACAGACAGGATGAAACATCACAATGGTCAGCTGGTGGAAAAGCAGGGGTATAGAAGAACACAGATGCTATTGGAGACTTGAATCAAATCCTGAAAGAGTCACCTGTGAATGACTCAATCAAGAGAAATACAAATCTCTCTCTCTCATCTCCTCCCTCTCTCTAACACACACAAAGATGAGACTACTAAAGGTTAGTGTCTGACGCCAGTGCAGATGCACTCTCCTATATTCTAATCACTCAATGTCCATCTATACAACTCAATAACACATTATTGCCCTATAAACCTGCCCTAGTACACACATCTTGTTCATTTAGTTCCCCACTGGGTCAACATCACGCTCATCAAAGCCCTGTAAATAAATAGACACAGGTCTTTAGAAGACCAGGCAATAAGTACGTTTATTACATTTACGTTTATTTACAGAGACCTCGAAAGGGTTTTTCCAGTAAACCATGGTGTATGTGTATGTGTGTGTGTGTGTGTGTGTGTGTGTGTGTGTGTGTGTGTGTGTGTATGCAGGCACACAAACATGCACCCTTCAAAGTCTGTCACACGCTTGGCAGGCATGTACCTGCTCACACGCACGCACGCACACATGCACAGAAAAACACATACACGTTTGTTTACCTGAGAGGGATTGAGACTGGCTGTGGCTGTGTGTGTGTGTGTGTGTACCTGTGTTTGCATGTGCACTTGCCTGCCTGCCTGCACACACAGGTACGTGACAGACTTTGTGAGCAACATCCTAGCATTTTATTTCTGCATAGGCACTTATATTGTTAGCATTGACCAGCAGCACAGACATAATGACCACTAAGGCCTGCTGTAGCTCCACTGACCTAGCTAGCTTCTGTAGAGCAGGTTATTGTGATCAGTTAATTTATTCAAAGGCTGCATCCCAGAAGGCAGGCTATCCCCTATGTTGTGCATTACTTTTGACCAGGGCCCATAGAGAATATGATGCTATTTGGGACAGAGGCTCAGCCTCTAGCCCCGGCCCTAGTCAGTCTTTATAGGACAGTTCATTTAGACTGAGAGCTCTACTCTGGTAATGAAGAGTGTACTGAGGACACACAGAGTAGAGGGAGAGAGAGAGAGAGGGAGAGAGAGAGAGAGAGAAAGAGAGAGAGAGAGAGAGAGAGAAAAAGAGACAGGGAGAGAGGGAGAGAGAGAAAGAGAGAGAGGGACCCTGGATAGAAGCAGTTTTACGTTTCTTGTCAAGAGTCTTGCCCTGAGTCAAAACTGAGTGGTTTCTGCTAGGTAGGCCAGGCAAAGCTGATAGGCTCATAAAAATGAGCTTTTTGGTCTTAATTAAAGGTTAGGGTTAGCAGTGTGGTTAAGGTTAGGGATAGGTTTCAAATCAGATTTGATGACTTTACGGCTGTTCCAGCTAGAGACCAATCTGCAGAGCTGCCTCCAGTACATGAGTCATCTCAATAAATGCCAATGTGCTGGATAGAATGGGTCTCAATGAGTCACACACACACTCAGCTATTCCAGCTCTGTTCGAGGGCACTCTGTAAAGGTATGAGTCATCATCCGCAGCTCAAACTGACTTACCATTAGGCAGAAGAGGCAATTGCCTCAGGCCTCACATCATCAAGGGGCCTCATGAGCTGTGCATAAAAAGTAAATACACAAATATACATATATAATAAATAAATAATAATACAATAATTTCTCCATTTGAGGGCCCTCATGTGCCCCTTGAGACATAATAAATAATGATAATAATTTTAAAATCCTCATCAAAATCCGTCTGTTTCAGCTAGAGATATCTTTTTTGCATGGTCTGCGTCTCAATTCCATCTGAGGTGAAAGGTGGTCGAACTATGGCGTGTTTGTCAGACCAGGAGACATCGGTCTTCTCACGAAAAATGCCTATAGCGTCCGAGCGGTTTGGGCTACATACTAATTTGAATGGAAAGATGAGACTCTCACGCCCACGATGGTGTTTTTCTGTTTTGCTCTATGACCCCCACAAGTGTCACGGGACTCGTCTGAATGTAAACCGGTACATGGGCCAAAAAATATATGGAAGTGAACAGGGCATTTCCATGTAAAAAAGGTATACAGGTAATTCCACAGTAAAAAATAAAATAAATCCTGAGCTTTCTTATATCTCAGATACAGAACAGACACTTTAAAAATGACTTCCTTTTGATAAAATGTTTGACTATCTGGTTTTCCATGTGTGAATTTGTTATTCAATGCGTTTCTATGGGCTAATAGCAGTAAGGCAAAAATTCAGTGTTTCATCAAATATTTTTTTATATATTTTTGTGGGGATTTCTACAAGGGTCCTACAATTATAAATCAAATAGCTAAATGATCCTTGATATGACCATGTTAAAACAATTCCATATGATAGCTTAGTAGACACCCAGCCCTGGGCCCATAGACTCTAGGGGGATATAATAAGCATTTCTTTAGTAAAAGAATGCTGCTGATAATACTGCTATTGTTGTCACGGCAGAGGCAGTGGGCATGTACTGTATGTGTAGCCCATGTATCTGATGCTGGCATGTCATACTATTTTTGGCCAGACAGCATCAGATACATGGTGTGTGTGTGTGTGTGTGTGTGTGTGTGTGTGTGTGTGTGTGTGTGTGTGTGTGTGTGTGTGTGTGTACTCATCCATCACTTTGCATTCGTGCATGTGTGTATGTGTTTAACAAAGGTGTGTGTGTGTGTGTTCTCTTACCTGCCACACCAGTGGTTCAAAGGCCTCTGCAGTAGACGCCAGACACACACTGAGTGTGATTGTGTGTGATAAACATGTGATGATGCTGGCTATGACTGCTCCTCTCATGGAGAACGGCAGCATGGTGTAAACCACAAACACTATGAACAGGAAGAAGGAGACCTGGGAGAAAGGAAGACACAGGATATTACAGGGGGACACTTTAACATGTTACACCACAAACAGTGTGAACAGGAAGAATGAGATCTGGGAGAGAGGATGAGGTAGGATATTACAGGGGGACACTTTAACATGTTACACCACAAACACGACGAACAGGAAGAAGGAGACCTAAGAGAGAGGAAGACACAGGATATAACAGGGGGGACACTTTAACATGTTACACCACAAAAGTAGGAAGTCATGGGGAGATTCTCAATTGGGGAGAAGTTTGTCCTCTCCTTGACTCCTCAGTCCTCCTCTCCTCCGTGACCCAGAAAGTAATAAGTGGTTGAGTGGTCAAGCAGAGTGTCAATTCGTTAGTAGGCAAACAAAGGAGTCTGCTCCCCTCCTCGATTATCTACTTCGGCAGAGGACGCACAAGGTTATCCTCGCGGTGTCCACGGTCATTATATCCGCCACACCCTCTTTGAATCAGCTGTTGTTTTCTTGAAGGAGAAAAGCATGCACACATTTTAAAATGATATGCATCTTATCCTTTTAGCATTAAAATATCTTGCTAAATTCAGTTTTTAGCACTTTACACATTTATTGTGGGATTCCACCCCTTTAAACATCCTTTGCCTGATGGAGAAGGAGGGTCTCATTTCATACAAGTGCCACGTTTCCTCTTCTCGCCTCTGCTCCTCGATTACCTTTGACCTGTTTCAAAGTGGAGAGGAGAGGACGGAGGAGAGCAAAACAAATTGAGATTCTCCCATTGAACATTACAGGGAGACAATTTAACATTGTCGGATTCAGGGTTAACTTTGAACATTGAGATATTAAAGACATGATAGATCAGACGCATAGTACATAAAGGAGTGAGATCTGTAGAAAGACAGAGTGTCTGTGGAATGTGCTGGGTGGATGGGAGAGAGCCACGGGAGTGCGATAGGTGATACGAGAGGACATCTGTGGATTAGGCGAAGGAGGGGTTGAGGTCAGGTGGTCAGGAGGTCAGGTCAGATGCCCTGATGGGAGAAATAATGGTTTATTATCCTGTTACTCTCTTCCTGTGGAACCATAAAATGTAAGGATTAGAGAGAAGGAGGGGTGTCTAAAGTGGAGTATCTATACTTGTGATGGTGGGGACATGTTTTTGGCTGAATTACAGCTGTATCGACCCTTTGGGAAGAATTCAACTTGGTTAAGCTTCTCTAGTGTCCGTGAGTTATTTACTCTGAAGAATTAGAACCTAACAACATGTTACACAATGACAACCTGGGAGAGAGGAAGTCACAGAATGTTACAAGGAGTCACTTCTGTCACTGCTCTCTGTTCCACCAGGCATCAGCATAAACTTTTTTGTGACTCATATAAGTTTGGTCTACTGCATGAATCATGACTAGGGTTGCAAAATTCCAGTCATTTTCCCAAAATACCCAGGTTTTCAAAAAATCCTGGTTGTACGATTCTAGATTTCCTGTGTATTTCTTTTTGATTCCGGGAATCTTCCAACTGGAATTTTTTATTAAACCTCAGAATTTTGGAAAAATGTCCAGAATTGTGCAAATCTAATCATGACTAATGGATCAAGTGTGTGCTTTAGCCTACCGAGCTAAAGCCTCACATAGAAACTACCCTGGCCACGTTGTGTGCGAGAGCATTGCAAAATAAATGTACACACACAGTGCAGTGAAAAAGTATGTTCCCCCTTTCTGATTTTCTCTATTTTTTAATATTTTTGACATGGAATGTTATCAGATCTTCAATCAAAACCATCAGACATAACGGGACCCATCTCGTCCAAAACTGTTATTCAATCATTGTTTCAATCAGTAATTGTCTTTTTTTTGTCAACAATCTATAGAAACCGAAGGGGTAGTATTAGGGTCAAGTAAAGAGGGAAATCAATTGCAAAGGGTGGTGGTACTTGGATTTATTTGATATTTTTGCACAAAAGTACTTTAAAAAATAAAAAATAATTAGAGAACAAAGTGGAAACATTTTAAGAATAAAGCAACAATAAACTCCAAATTTAATTGAGAGAATAAAGTAAACATTTTAAGAATAAAGTCACAGTTCTATTTCAAGATGAAAGTAGGGGATTTGGTTAACTGCATGTCTCCCTGGCTCCCTGTTGCTGTGCATGCCACCACAGGACCCTATCAGGATGTAGTGCCTGGCCTTAATAAACTGAACGTTCTGTCAGTCACATCACTATTTTGTGTATGCAGCCTAAATGTAGTCCTAAAATATTATGAGGTTATTCGCCTCCAGCAGTGGTCACCAACCTTTCGATCGCGATCGGCTGGTCGATCTCCAAGGTATTCCTAGTCGATCACCAAACATTTCTGTAAAAACACTATGATAAAGCCTTGCATTCCTATTTTTTTACTTGTTTCATTCTGTTTGAAGTAGGTGCACTTGATTCAGCAGCAATAGCGCCGGGAAGGCATATTGTTCCCATTTTGAATAATTTTATGTGTCTGAAGGTAGAACACCGGCTACCCGGCAGGCCCAGAGAGCAAATCAAGTGCACCTATAAGCCTACCTCTGGCCAATCAGATAGCTCAGATCACCGTGTCTGCAGTTTCCTCAATCCATAGATTGTAAAAAGAAGCCTCAAATGCCCAGAAAAATTGATACTGTGAGATTATGAATACAGTAAAAGTTGTTATTCAGCACCTTTATAAACCATATAAACTTTATAAGCCACCAGCACTGCAGCTGCAATGAATGAGTATTGCAAAGTGTTCCGATAAACTTTGTTAATAACGTTGTTATTGTTAGCGGCTTGTGTATTTTTTTAAATATCGAGGAATATTCCACTTTCTCTGGTCATTATTAATTTGTTGCATGAGGAAGAAATAATTCAGTGCGACTTGAGTTTCGCCATTAGCTGGAACAGTCTTTTCTCAGCAGAGGGAAGGCTGACTATCAGATGCAGGCCATCAGTCCAGTAAAGAAATCTACACAGTATATATAATATATATACAGTACATGTAACCAACTTCATGTTTATCACAGCTGCTTTTAACTTCAGGTGTCAGTCTGTGGGATGGTCTTCTGTCCCGCTGTTAAACAGTACAGTGGCTTAGCGATTTCTGAAAACCCTTTGATAAAGTGGGAGTAATAGTTCATCATTCTGAGAAATGACTGGACCCTCTTCAGTCCAGGGGTTTTCCCATCCATCTCCATGAGGATGTCATCTCACTGATGGCCGTCCCTTTCCCCTCGTCAGTCTGAATCCCTTTTTGAGACGTCACATGGCCCAAGAATTTCCTAAAACGCAGAAGGAAGTGCCACTTATTTGACGGCAGTGGATCGTCTTGATTTGTTAGGGGATAAGCATCCTTCTCAGGTCTCGCATTGAGCCATCAGAAATCTGTACAGATTCTGAGTTCACCATTTGGTTTCCAGACAAGAACAAGAGGGTATGCCCACTCACTATTCGATTTCCCGAGGATGTCACATTCTTCCATTTCCTTCAAGGTTTGTTTCAGTTTTTGGAAGTCACATGGTGGCACTCTGGTAAGGAAGTCTGAAAGGCCTCTCATCGTTCAGTCTTATTCTATGCACAAAGTCTCTTCCTTCACTACATTCTAGTTTCCCTCCGGAAAATATACTGTGATATTTCATAACCAGGTCTGCCATCTTGTTTTTCCATTCATCTGATACTTCACAGGAGGCAATGTCAACATCAGTCAGACACATTTCTTTCAACACATCAGCATATGTGCGTTCGGTTCAGTTGTGGTTCCAATGATTTTCTGTGCAGCATCTTGTTTATCATAACATTGTCCACAGCAGCTGCTGTTTAACTCCAGGTCTTCTAAAGCTATACAGGAGAAGACTGTACATCTGCCAGTTTTGCATTGTGCTTCAGTGTAACTGGGCAATCTTGGAGATTAATGGGGATCCATTTGTCACCCCAGAGTGGGCATACAGTACGACCCACTAACAAACTCCTCTGTTCTCCACGGTACGTTGTGGGCTCTACAATAACAGGACTGCCAATGGAAAAGGGCCCTTCTCCTTTCAGCCTACCACAGACTAATTGTTCATGTTTTGGGGATAGTGTCACACACCGGTTGAGAACGACGGTGGCAACTTTTTTTTCAGGCATTTTACTTTGTTGCCATCGGTCAACATTTGCCAGTGTGCTTGGAAGTGCATCTGATTCATCAGAAAGGCCATTGGCTGGTTGTGATATTGTTTTCCATTACCCCTCTGTACTTTTCAATAGATGGAGGACATGTTTCAGTACATTTTATTGTTAGATCAGAATCGCCGTCATGATCATTGGCCTGTACAGAGAATTAAGTCAAAACCACAGGTCCAAATCCCCATCTCCTTCCATGGCTTTGGAAAGGACCGATGTAGCAAGCTAGCTACTGCAGGACATCAACACAAGCAGACCAGAAACACACGTTTTTCTGAAAATTACATTTCGCTTAGGATGTCATTTGATTGGTGTGGAGCCAAATCCAAATTGCCCCCCCTTGAGGGGAATTTAACTGCTCAAATGCTTGTTGGCATCAATCAATCAAATGCTACGGTAGCAACATGTCATACTATTTCGGTCCAGGTAGCATCAGATACATGGGCTACACATACTGAGACAGAGGGGTGCTGTTTCCCTTGCTCGGATGATTTTTCTGGTGAGATTCAGCCACTTGCAAATTTACGGAAAAGTATGAAAACACAGAGACCAAAGACAAATCATTATTATTATATAATAACACCACCGGTCAAAAGTTTTAGAACACCTACTCATTCAAGGGTTTTTCTTTATTTCTTTAACACTTTTTTGGTTACTACATGATTCCGTACAGTGGGGCAAAAAGGTATTTAGTCAGCCACCAATTGTGCAAGTTCTCCCACTTAAAAAGATGAGAGAGACCTGTAATTTTCATCATAGGTACACTTCAACTATGACAGACAAAATGGGGAAAAAAATCCAGAAAATCACATTGTAGGATTTTTAATGAATTTATTTGCAAATTATGGTGGAAAATAAGTATTTTGGTCAATAACAAAAGTTTATCTCAATAATTTGTTATATACCCTTTGTTGGCAATGACAGAGGTCAAACGTTTTCTGTAAGTCTTCACAAGGTTTTCACACACCGTTGCTGGTATTTTGGCCCATTCCTCCATGCAGATCTCCTCTAGAGCAGTGATGTTTTGGGGCTCTTGCTGGGCAACACAGACTTTCAACTCCCTCCAAAGATTTTCTATGGGGTTGAGATCTGGAGACTGGCTAGGCCACTCCAGGACCTTGAAATGCTTCTTACGAAGCCACTCCTTCGTTGCCTGGGCGGTGTGTTTGGGATCATTGTCATGCTGAAAGACCCAGCCACGTTTCATCTTCAATGCCCTTGCTGATGGAAGGAGGTTTTCACTCAAAATCTCACGATACATGGCCCCATTCATTCTTTCCTTTACACGGATCAGTCGTCCTGGTCCCTTTGCAGAAAAACAGCCCCAAAGCATGTTTCCACCCCCATGCTTCACAGTAGGTATGGTGTTCTTTGGATGCAACTCAGCATTCTTTGTCCTCCAAACACGACGAGTTGAGTTTTGACCAAAAAGTTCTATTTTGGTTTCATCTGACCATATGACATTCTCCCAATCTTTTTCTGGATCATCCAAATTCTCTCTAGCAAACTTCAGACGGGCCTGGACATGTACTGGCTTAAGCAGGGGGACACGTCTGGCACTGCAGGATTTGAGTCCCTGGCGGCGTAATGTGTTACTGATGGTAGGCTTTGTTACTTTGGTCCCAGCTCTCTGCAGGTCATTCACTAGGTCCCCCCGTGTGGTTCTGGGATTTTTGCTCACCGTTCTTGTGATCATTTTGACCCCACAGGGTGAGATCTTGCGTGGGGCCCCAGATCGAGGGAGATAATCAGTGGTCTTGTATGTCTTCCATTTCCTAATAATTGCTCCCACAGTTGATTTCTTCAAACCATGCTGCTTACCTATTGCAGATTCAGTCTTCCCAGCCTGGTGCAGGTCTATAATTTTGTTTCTGGTGTCCTTTGACAGCTCTTTGGTTTTGGCCATAGTGTAGTTTGGAGTGTGACTGTTTGAGGTTGTGGACAGGTGTCTTTTAAGGTAAGGAAGTCTGAAAGGCCTCTCATCGTTCAGTCTTATTCTATGCACAAAGTCTCTTGCTTCGCTACATTCTAGTTTCCCTCCGGAAAATATGCTGTGATATTTCATAACCAGGTCTGCCATCTTGTTTTTCCATTCATCTGATACTTCACAGGAGGCAATGTCAACATCAGTCAGACACACAGCCTGGTGCAGGTCTACAATTTTGTTTCTGGTGTCCTTTGACAGGTCTTTGGTCTTGCCAGAGTGGAGTTTGGAGTGTGACTGTTTGAGGTTGTGGACAGGTGTCTTTTATACTGATAATAAGTTCAAACAGGTGCCATTAGTACAGGTAACGAGTGGAGGACAGAGGAGCCTCTTAAAGAAGAAGTTACAGGTCTGTGAGAGCCAGAAATCTTGCTTGTTTGTAGGTGACCAAATACTTATTTTCTACCATAATTTGCAAATAGATTCATTAAAAATCCTACAATGTGATTTTCTGGATTTTTTCTTCTCATTTTGTCTGTCATAGTTGAAGTGTACCTATGATGAAAATTACAGGCCTCTCTCATCTTTTTAAGTGGGAGAACTTGCACAATTGGTGGCTGACTAAATACTTTTTTGCCCCACTGTATGTGTTATTTCATAGTTTTGATGTCTTCACTAATTTTTCTACAATGTAGAAAATAGTAAAAATAAAGAATAAGTTGGTGTTCTAAAACTTTTGACCGGTAGTGTATATATATATTTTTATATTTGGGGAAGCCTGACTTCCCTTGGCATCCATGAATACACGCCACTTCTAAAATAACAACCCAATGTTAATCTCCCAGGACAAATTATCTAGCAATAGCAAGCTAGCTAAATGTCCATGAATGTTTCATGTGTGTTTGACATGCCCCCAAATGAGTACAGTTGTTTCACAGTTGGTTTTTATATTTTAACCTGTGTGTGATGATCGTATCTGGTGTGGATGGACAAGATTAGCATGCGTGCAATAACAAGTCTACTCATCATACAACAGTGGTATTGTGAACCTTGAGCAGCACAGATCTGTTAAAAACAGCACAAATCATATCACATGTTATAGTTATAGCAATACTGATATACCTGGATCAGAACAGGAAAGGAGGAGCTGGACGCAGGAAGTAAACAAAACAGATAGGGGGCTCATGGCTCAGAGCGTATCCCATCACAACCTGTGACCCTGACTCCCCGCAGCACCATGGACAACAACCAATAGTGGTGTCTGACAGGGACCGGAAGTAGGAAGTGGAACAGGAAGTCAACAGAAGGTCAGGATTAGGGTTCAGGAGGACAAAAGGAAAGACAGAGAGATGACAGAGACTGACTACTAGAGGGAGAGAGAGGTTGTTGAAAGAGAGATATAGAGAGATATAGAAAGATATTGAGTAGAGAGAGGGGTTGACAGTGACAGTGACACTATCTAGCCCAGCTATTTTCCAACACAGATTTTTTATTTTTTTATTTCACCTTTATTTAACCAGGTAGGCTAGTTGAGAACAAGTTCTCATTTACAACTGCGACCTGGCCAAGATAAAGCATAGCAGTGTGAGCAGACAACACAGAGTTACACATGGAATAAACAAATTAACAAGTCAATAACACAGTAGAAAACAAAGGGGGAGTCTATATACAATGTGTGCAAAAGGCATGAGGAGGTAGACGAATAGTTACAATTTTGCAGATTAACACTGGAGTGATAAATGATCAGATGGTCATGTACAGGTAGAGATATTGGTGTGCAAAAGAGCAGAAAAGTAAATAAATAAAAACAGTATGGGGATGAGGTAGGTGAAAATGGGTGGGCTATTTACCAATAGACTATGTACAGCTGCAGCGATCGGTTAGCTGCTCAGATAGCTGATGTTTGAAGTTGGTGAGGGAGATAAAAGTCTCCAACTTCAGCGATTTTTGCAATTCTTACCACCAACCCACCAACTCTGACCTCCAACCCAATCATAAAAGAAAAACAAAAAGCTTAGTTGCTGCTAGCACTTTATTTTTTTATAGTCAAATGTTATATGGCCTACTTTTCCAACAGCTTATATAGTGTGAGACTTGGGGGGTAGAAATGCTAATAAAAAATAAAATAAAAAATGTTTTCTCATTGCTGACTTCCAAAAAGTTTGAAGAGACATGCTGACTGGGCGGGGTGCATATATTCATGAGCTTGCATTGACAGACAGCTGTTTGGAGATTTTATGGCCAAAAAACTTGAATGCAGTGAGCAGTGTTCCAGTAAAATCATCTCAAGCAAATTTGGTGAAACACAACGCAACTCAAACAAACGTTGAAATTGCATTTTTTTTATCCATCTCCCGTTTTTCGTGTCTCTTGTGATGTGGTTCATAGCAGCACTGATGGATGTGTTGACATGACAACTGCATCAGAGTTTTGAGTGACCCTTCCCCACCTTTTGTTCCATGCTGCCTGAAGACCTAGCTAGCCAGTAACTTGTTAAAACACCAGATACAGATAAAAGTGGAGACATAATTACAGTATATTTGTCATAAATGAGTATAAACTAATTACTGACAACCCTACATTCAAATTTTGGCACCAGTAGAGTAGCTATCTAGCTATATAAACCACGCCCCTCCGGAAACATGCATTCGCCGATGTTGGTTACAAGGCAGTACTTATTTAAATTAGCTAAGGTAATATCATGTTAGCATTGGTGTATTAATAAAATGAGAGTTAGGGTGATGTCACCCTGTCCCTTAATAATCCCACATCCTGTCTTCCAAGTGTTTGACATTGGAGAGGGGACCAGGAACTTTATCAATGTAGAAGCAACAGTCATTTTTCATACGTTGGTCATACATTGATTTGGTTTCATCCAAATATCATCCAATTTCATGAAAAACATGATTATGACTGTTGACCTTTAAAATAGAGACACATCTCTCCTGAGTTTTCCAGGAGCCAATTTGTGTGTGTGAGGTCTGGAAAGAGTTAAGTTGGAACAGGGGGAATTGATATACCCTATCATTTCTCTACTCCTTCTACCTTCCTTATCTCGCTTTCTCCCTGTTTCTTCTCAACCCTGCATTCTAATACCCTATCATTTCTCTAGTCCCTCTGCCTTCATTATCTCCCCGTCTCCTCTCAACCACCCTCCCAGCCTTGCATCCCGTCTCCCTGTTTCTTCTCAACCCTGCATTCTAATGACCCCTGTCCCATTCACTGAATCATACCTTTCTCCTTTTTTTCTCATTCTTTCTCTCTCCCACTCGCTCTCACACTCAATGACTCTGACTTTCTCTTTCCTTTTCTCTCTTTCTGTAGCGCTCTGTCTTTTCGCCCATCTCATCTCTCTCTCTTTCTCTCTCTTCATATCTCTAGCTCTCTCCTACTTTCCCTTCCTTCTCTCTCCTTCTCTGTCTCCATCCCTTCTCTCTCTCTCCATCTCCTCTCTCCCCACCCCTTCTCTCTCTCTCCATCCTTTCTCTCTCTCTCCATCTCCTCTCTCCCCACCCCTTCTCTCTCTCTCCATCCCTTTCTCTCTCTCTCCATCTCCTCTCTCCCCACCCCTTCTATCTCCTCTCCTCCCACCCATTCTCTCTCCATCTCCTCTCTCCCCACCCCTTCTCTCTCCTTCCCTTTCTCCATCTCTTCTCCTCTGTGTGGTAGGCTCCAGAGCCAGCCATCCAGCCAAGTTAGTGTGAGGGAGGGTTGTATTGTTTTGATGGTACCAGGTGTGTGGAGCTCTAGTACAATCTGCCTTCCACTAATACCTGCTCTCTCCTGAGAGATTCAATCAGGCCCAGACACAACCAACTCCTCAGCTAAAAGGGCTGCTCTGTGTGTGGTGTGGTGTGTGTGTGTGTGTGTGTGTGTGTGTGTGTGTGTGTGTGTGTGTGTGTGTGTGTGTGTGTGTGTGTGTGTGTGTGTGTGTGTGTGTGTGTGTGTGTGTGTGTGTGTGTGTGTGTGTTGTGGTGTTTGGGGGGTGATAGATTGTGAGAGCCTCTGTTACTAAGCAGAACATAACCTGTTATAAACTTTCAGATTATTTATTTCTCTCTGGCCTGTGGTCTCTCTCTGTCTATAGGGAGTCCCCGCCCCTATTTTTCTGTTTATCCCTACCCACACTCTCTCTCTCTGTATGAGGACAGACTGTAGTCTCAGCAGTAGTTACAGACAGTGTTATTTAGCTCATTGGGTTCCATCAATATGGTTGAGAGTGTTCTTCCTCCTGGCTCCAGGCTGGTTGACTCACAGCAAAGAGCCATTTATCTCCTTCTTATAGTCTGAGCCATTTACCATCATCACAGGACACCTGAGTGGTGTTCTATAACTGACCTACCTGTCATACAGTGCCTTCAGATAGTATTTCCACATTTTGTTGTGTTACAGACATTGAATATTCCTTTGAACATGGTGAAGTTATTAATTACATGGATGGTGTATCAATACACCCAGTCACTACAAAGAAACAGGCGTCCTTCCTAACGCAGTTGCCAGGTAGGAAGGAAACCGCTCAGGGATTTCACCATGAGGCCAATGGTGACTTTTAAACAGTTAATGGCTGTGTTAGAAGAAAACTGAGGATGGATCAACAACATTGTGACAGAGTGAAAAGAAGGAAGCCTGTACAGAATAAAAATATTCCAAAACATGCATCCTGCAACAAGGCACTAAAGTAATACTGCAGAAAATGTGGCAAAGCATTCACTTTTTATCCTGAATACAAAGTGTTATGTTTGGGGCAAATCCAATACATTACTGAGTATCTCTCCATATTTTCAAGCATACTGGTGGTTGCATCATGTTATGGGTATGTTTGTCATCATTAAGGACTGGGAAGTTTTTCAGTATGAACAAGAAACAGAATGGAGGTAAACACAGGCAAAATCATAGAGGAAAACCTGGTTCAGTCTGCTTTCCACCAGACACTGGGAGATGAATTCACCTTTCGACAGGACAATAACCTAAAACACAAGGTCAAATATACACTGGAGTTGCTTCCCAAATGACAGTGAATGTTCCTGAATGGCTGAGTTACATTTTTGACATAAATCTGCTTCAAAATCTATGGCAAGACTTAAACATGGTTGTCTGGCAATGATCAACAGAGCTTGGAGAATTTAGAAAATAATACCTTGCAAATATTGTACAATCCACGTATGTCATGCTCTTAGAGACTTACCCAGAAAGACTCACAGCTCTAATTTCTGCCAAAGCTGATGTAAATACACTTATGTATACTTATGTACATGTGATATTTCTGTATTTCATTTTCAATAAATTTGCTAAAATGTCTAAAAACATGTTTTCACTTTGTCATTATGGGGTATTGTGTGTAGATGGGTGAGAAGAAAAAATATCAATTGAATCCATTTTAAATCCAGGCTGTAGCACAACAAAATGTGGTTTGAATGCTTTCTGAAGGCAATGTATAATAACACTCGTTTTCCTTTCAACATTGTTACCTCCTCAAGCTGCCTGCTAAGAATGTGGAATAACCACTGGAGTAATGATACGAGATTACTGTCTGTTTAAGGAGGAAACAGGAAGAGAGAGAGAGGTAGAGAGGGGTAGAGAGAGAAAGTGAAAGAGAAAGAGGGAGAGAGAGAGCGAGAGAGAAAGAGAATGTGAAAGAGAAATAGGGAGAGAGAGAAAGAGAGAGAGCGAGACAGAGCGAGGGAGAGAGAGAGTGAGCGAGAGAGAGAGAAAGAGAGAGAGAGAGAGTGAGGGAGAGAGAGAGCGAGAGAGAAAGAGAGAGAGTGAGGGAGAAAGAGAGAGTGAGGGAGAGAGAGAGAGAGAGAGAGAGAGAGAGAGCGAGAGAGAAAGAGAAAGAGAAAGAGAGAGAGAAAGGTTGTTTAATAATGCAGTATGATTATGCTCTCACAGATGGAGAGATGGATAAAAATAGCTCCACCACGATGAGAGAAGCTAGGAGGAGAGAGGGGATGAGGGAGGGAGGGAGAGGGGGTATGAGGGAGGGAGGGAGAGAGAGAGTCAGTGCCGCCTCTAGCGTTTTGAGGGCCCTAAGCGAGATTTAGTTGGGGGTCCCTCCCACCTCGTGGGCAAAACAGTTTTGACAGTGGATACGTTTTTTGCAGGATTAAAGTACATTTCCTGCAATTCTACACATTTTGCCAAGGGGTGTAGAGAAAGTGTTGCAGTTTTAAGCACACTTTCTACAATTCTTCACATTTTGCTATGGGTCGGAGAACATTTCACAGTTTTAAAGCACATTTTCTACAATTTACACATTTTGCCATGACTTATGCCATGGTCATATGATGTCTGTGTGAGTGACTAACAAAATCAACAGGGGCCCCCTGGAGGTCAGGGCCCTGAACACATGACCTGCGTGCCCGGTCGGTAATTTGGTGATGATTATGCCTACTACAAGGTTTAGATAGCTGGCTAGACGACCTCACCTAGCAACCTACATTTTTTTTTGCTGAGATGGGCTAATTGAGTGACTGACATAACAAGTGGAAACTGCTGGTGCACTACCCAACTGAGTTCCTTTTTGGTCAGGTGCCACCAAGCGACCGCAGGGCCCTGCACTCAGCGCATGATCTGCGTATAGGAAAAGGCGGCTCTGGAGAGTGGGATGCAGAGAGGGAGAGGGGGATGGAAGAAGAGAAACAGAGGTGGAGGGAGGGAGGGAAGGAGAGATGGTAGGAGAATGAGAGGGAGGTGAGGGAGAGGACAGGTGCAAGGGGGAGCGAAGGAGTGAGAGGTAGAGACGGAGAGGGGGAGAGAGAGAGAGAAGGAGGAGAGGAACAGAGGGGGAAGGAGGGACAGAGAGAAGGTAGGAGAAGGAAAGGAGAGCAAGGTTGAGAGAGAGAGGGAAGGAGGAGAGGAACAGAAGGGAAAGGAGGGACAGAGAGAAGGTAAGAAGGAGAGGGGGAGTGAGGGGGAGAGAGGGTGAAATGGAAGGAGACCTGGTAAGGTGAGGTAGAGGGGCAGAGGGATATAAATAGAATTTGCGAAATAAGTTGAGACAGAGAGACGTGGGAGGGACTGGGAGAGAGCGAGATAAAATGGAAAGGAAATTGGAATGAGAAAGGGAAGGAGAGAGGGTAAGGAGAGTAACATGAATAGGCCTATATTTAGAAAGGTCATGTATCAGTCTCCTGATCGTTCCCCTCCTGTGACCTAACACTTAAATCACACATGAGGAACAATTAGCACACACCTTATTATCTCTCAAATACATTCAAGACACACACAAGCACATACGCACACACAACAAGCTGGTAGCGTAGAGGTTAGGGAGGGGGGTCGCCAGGTCAAATCCCACATCTGACAGGAAAATCTAGTGGTAAATGATTCTAAATACCATCTCCAGCCACAGTGGTCTTGAGCAAGGCACTCAACCACTAAAATAATGGTTCTAGGAGTGCTGCACCGTGGCTGGCCCTGTGACTCCAAACACTTGAATGTGTATCTCCAGGGATTGTGTTGAAAAGCAAAAAAGCTACATTCTCTTTAATGGACAAATGGACAATAAAGTATTAATGGACAGTTTTCTTCTTCTACACAAACATGTACACACAACTCTGACCAACACGCACGCCTGACGCATGCGGGCACACACACACACACACACACACACACACACACACACACACACACACACACACACCCCACCCCACCCCACCCCACCCCATCTCACCTGGTCCCAAGGACAGAGGATCCCCCGGAGAACATGAAGAGGTAACCCATGGCAACCAGGCAGGCCCATATAAGGAGGGAGAAGAGGCGGAGCATGCGGTTGAAGACGGACTCTATGCAGACCAGGATGAAGATGGAGAGGAAGAGGAAGAGGGTGGTGGGCACGGTGATCAGGAACGCTAGGTGGTCCTCCATGTTCTGGAGAGAGAGAGGGAAGGAGAGAGGAAGGGAAGTAAAGAGAAGGAAAGAGGGAGGGAGAGAGAGACAGAGGGAGCGGACGGGGGGAGAGAAGGGAGGGTGGGGGAGTGGAGGGAAGTAAGACTAGGAGAGAAAAACGAGACTTTTTGTGTCCTCAATTCCTGAAGGAGACAGCTTCACACCGCCTCTCTCTCTGCTCCCCCCTCAGAACTGTAAATAGCTCCTTCAAGTGTGTGTGTGTGTGTATGTGTATGTGTGTATGTGTGTATGTGTGTGTGTGTGTGTGTGTGTGTGTGTGTGTGTGTGTGTGTGTGTGTGTGTGTGTGTGTGTGTGTGTGTGTGTGTGTGTGTGTGTCTGTCTGTGTGTGTGTGTGTGTGTGTGTGTGTGTGTGTGTGTGTGTGTGTGTGTGTCTGTGTGTGTGTGTGTGTGTGTGTGTGTGTGTGTGTGTGTGTGTGTGTAAAATTGGTTTTGGTTTTGTGTTCAATTCCCGCAGAAATCACATACACCTAGCCAATTAAAAATGTTTGCACTCATTAGACAGACAGACAGACAGACAGACAGACAGACAGACAGACAGACAGACAGACAGACAGACAGACAGACACAGACAGACAGACAGACAGACAGACAGACAGACAGACAGACAGACAGACAGACAGACAGACAGACAGACAGACAGACAGACAGACAGACAGACAGACAGAGACCAGAGAAGGTGCCACTTCTGTGTCACTTCTATCCTCCCACTGTCACTGTCAGCATTTAAAACCTGTCAACACACATGCCAACACACTCTCTCACACACACGCACGCACACACGCATGCACGCACATAACTGGAAGGTTGCAAGATCAAATCCCCGAGCTGACAAGGTAAAAATCTGTTGTTCTGCCCCTGAACAAGGCAGTAAGAATGTGTTCTTAACTGACTTGCTTAGTTAAATAAAACACTATCAGGCTACATTGACATGACCCCACCTGGCTACTGTGTGTGTCTCCCCCAGGTTAAAGTGACAGGTAGCCTGATGGTGTGGTATTGTAGTCAGAGGTCCATTAGCAAGAAGATCCCTCTAGAATCAAGGTGACATTTGATGTTTTTGTAGGTCTCCAGGATGTCGGGAGGCGGCGTCAAAATTGTCCACTGGAGTAAAAAAAGAGCTTGGATTTAACCCAGATCTATATAATGAGAGACTGTAATTTAGACCACTGCACCCTCCACAATGAATTAACAAAGGCAATCAATTGCTAAACTAAACCCTGGAGTTGTTTTTCTAAACTCAACCAATTAGAATTAATGCATGAATTTAATTAAGCCAATTGCAAACCCTAACCAATCAGAATTAATGCCTAAATTTAACCCTATCCCAAACCTAAACGAATCGGAATGAATGATTTTCTGTTTTACTTAACCAAGTCATAATTAATGCCAAAATCAAGTCAAAACCGGCCACTAGGGGCAACAGTGAGCATTAGTACAATCTAGTAGGCTTGGGTTTTGCTAGGGCATTGTGGACATGGATGGTGGTGTAATTTGAGGGTCTTATGTTCAATCCCAGTTACTGGCACTGAGGTGTAAATAAACTATTTGAAATTTGGAGAAACGTGCACAAATGTCTAATTTTGCAGTGAGACTGTGAGAGCCTGTTGCCTTAGAGGTAGAGGCCGGATGGAGGTCAAGGCCTAATTCTCTGACATCCAGAGTACAGGGTCTGAATCAAATATTTACCCTTCCCTTCTGACCCTCTAAGAGTTTATCAATTATAGAACAATACAGAAAAGTCCATCATTTTGCAAGTGAGGAACATTTTGCATAAGCACATTGAGAGCCTAGAATATTATCAGAAGTCCCTGCATATGGTGATCCTGTGAACAGTAGAATACAGTCTATGATTCTGCAGCTTTATGATTTGTATTTCATGATTCTATGGTAGAATAGTTTTGTTCTGTGATGATTCTATGGTAGAAAACACTCTTGTTATAAGGTTCTATGGTAGAATAGTGTTGTTCTGTGATGATTCTATGGTAGAATACACTGGTGCTCGCTGGTTCTATGGTAGAATAGTGCTGCTCCGTGATGATTCTATGGTAGAATACACTGGTGCTCCCTGGTTCTATGGTAGAATACACTGGTGCTCTCTGGTTCTATGGTAGACAAGTGCTGTTCTGTGATGATTCTATGGTAGAATGCAGTAATGTTCTAATATGCTTCAATAGAGTTCTATTTGATTTATTTATTTGGTCATTTAGTAGACACTCTTATCCAGAGCAACTTACAGGAGCAATTAGGGTTAAGTGCCTTGTTCAAGGGCACAGACAGATTTTTCACCTCGTTGGCTCTGGGATTCGAACCAGCAACCTTTTGGTTACTGGTCCAATGCTCTTATCTTCTACTGCTAGGCTACCTCCCGCCCCTCTATGGTTGAATAGATTGTTGCTCTACGCTTCTATGCTAGAACACATGGGTGCTTTATATTTCTATGCTAGAACACATGGGTGCTCTATATTTCTATGCTAGAACACATGGGTATTTTATATTTCTATTCTAGAACACATGGGTGCTTTATATTTCTATGCTAGAACACATGGGTGCTCTATATTTCTATGCTAGAACACATGGGTATATTATATTTCTATGCTAGAACACATGGGTGCTTTATATTTCTATGCTAGAACACATGGGTGCTTTATATTTCTATGCTAGAACACATGGGTGCTCTATATTTCTATGCTAGAACACATGGGTGCTTTATATTTCTATTCTAGAACACATGGGTGCTTTATATTTCTATGCTAGAACACATGGGTGCTCTATATTTCTATGCTAGAACACATGGGTATATTATATTTCTATGCTAGAACACATGGGTGCTTTATATTTCTATGCTAGAACACATGGGTGCTTTATATTTCTATGCTAGAACACATGGGTGCTCTATATTTCTATGCTAGAACACATGGGTGCTTTATATTTCTATGCTAGAACACATGGGTGCTCTATATTTCTATGCTAGAACACATGGGTGCTCTATATTTCTATGCTAGAACACATGGGTCCTCTATATTTCTATGCTAGAACACATGGGTGCTTTATATTTCTATGGTAGAACACATGGGTGCTCTATATTTCTATGGTAGAACACATGGGTGCTTTATATTTCTATGCTAGAACACATGGGTGCTTTATATTTCTATGCTAGAACACATGGGTGCTCTATATTTCTATGCTAGAACACATGGGTGCTCTATATTTCTATGCTAGAACACATGGGTGCTTTATATTTCTATGGTAGAACACATGGGTGCTCTATATTTCTATGGTAGAACACATGGGTGCTTTATATTTCTATGCTAGAACACATGGGTGCTTTATATTTCTATGCTAGAACACATGGGTGCTTTATATTTCTATGCTAGAATAGGCTAGAGCTCTACGTTTCAATGCTAGTAAGTATGAGTCGGGGTGTTTGGAGCCAGGCTGAGGTGAAGGGGACATATTGTTAGGGGGGTAGAGAAATGCATTAACAGCAGTAAATTTACTCAGGGGACTACTAGCTAGCTACTGACGTCCCAAGCATCACAGAGAACAAACACCCAGAGAGAATTATAATGAGCTTTAAATATATATACACTCACAATGCATACACAGAGCGCAGACACACATGTACATACGTATCTACGTACGCATGCACAACACACACAATAAACACACCGCTACGGTCACAGCCATTAATACCAATGCTCATTTCATCCCTAAACCACGCTCATGAATATTTGATCCTGTGTATAAAAGACCAATTAATGCAGTGACTCACTAACTGTGTGATTAGCAACATAATGCCTTAGTTTACCTTTGTCACACACACACATGCTCGCAGGAACACACTTGCAGACACACACATACATATGCACACACCAGTGGTGTGTATTCATGGATGTCAAGGGAAGTCAGCCCCCCCCCAAAAAAAAATACTTATCTTATCTTTTGTCTCTCTGTGTTTCATAATTGTCCTTCAATTCACAAGAGGCTGAATGTATCGCACCGGAGAAAGCATCCGAGCAAGCGAAACAGTGCCCTTCTGTATGTGCAGGCCATCTTTCTGATGCTGTCTGGTTATAAAGAGTATGACATTGTTGCTGCCCGTAGCATTGAATGAAATGCAAGTGGAAGTGGAATGTCAATGGAAGCCAGCTTGGATTGTTGCATCTAGTTGTGTTCCTAAATTTGCCATGGATAGATATAGGGATTTGGACTTTTGGTTTGACTTAATTCTCCGTACTGGCCGATGATTATAAAGGCGATTCTGATCCAACCATTAATTCATACATTGTGCCCCTGGCCTGAGAGGATGGAAGTTCAATATGTAGTTAGATGTAGAAGGCTAATGTTAACTAGCTAACGTTACCCATGAATGTAAGTTTGGAAGCATTTTAGCCAGGTAGCCTAGAATAACAAAACATAGCCAGGTAGTCTAGGACAACAACAAAAAATAGTCAGGTAGCCTAGGACAACAACAAAATAGCCAGGTAGCCTAGGACAACAACAAAATAGCCAGGTAGCCTAGGACAACAACAAAATAGCCAGGTAGACTAGGACAACAAAAAAATTGCCAGGTAGCCTAGGACAACAACAAAATAGCCAGGTAGCCTAGGACAACAACAAAATAGCCAGGTAGCCTAGGACAACAAAAATATTGCCAGGTAGCCTAGGACAACAAAAAAATAGCCAGGTAGCCTAGGATAACAAAACAATAGCCAGGTAGCCTAGGACAACAAAAAATAGCCAGGTAGCCTAGCATAACAAAAAAATAGCCAGGTAGCCTAGGATAACAAAAAAATAGCCATGTAGCCTAGGACAACAGAAAATAGCCAGGTAGCCTAGGACAACAGAAAATAGCCAGGTAGCCTAGGACAACAGAAAATAGCCAGGTAGCCTAGGACAACAAAAAAATAGCCAGGTAGCCTAGGATAACAAAAAAATAGCCAGGTAGCCTAGGACAACAGAAAATAGCCAGGTAGCCTAGGACAACAGAAAATAGCCAGGTAGCCTAGGACAACAGAAAATAGCCAGGTAGCCTAGGACAACAGAAAATAGCCAGGTAGCCTAGGACAACAGAAAATAGCCAGGTAGCCTAGGACAACAAAAAAATAGCCAGGTAGCCTAGGATAACAAAAAAATAGCCAGGTAGCCTAGGACAACAGAAAATAGCCAGGTAGCCTAGGACAACAGAAAATAGCCAGGTAGCCTAGGACAACAGGAAAATAGCCAGGTAGCCTAGGACAACAGAAAATAGCCAGGTAGCCTAGGACAACAGAAAATAGCCAGGTAGCCTAGGACAACAGAAAATAGCCAGGTAGCCTAGGACAACAGAAAATAGCCAGGTAGCCTAGGACAACAGAAAATAGCCAGGTAGCCTAGGACAACAAAATATAGCCAGGTAGCCTAGGATAACAAAAAAAATAGCCAGGTAGCCTAGGACAACAGAAAATAGCCAGGTAGCCTAGGACAAGAAAAAAAAAAATAGCCAGGTAGCCTAGGATAACAAAAAAATAGCCAGGTAGCCTAGGATAACAAAAAAATAGCCAGGTAGCCTAGGACAACAGAAAATAGCCAGGTAGCCTAGGACAACAGAAAATAGCCAGGTAGCCTAGGACAACAGAAAATAGCCAGGTAGCCTAGGACAACAAAAAAAAAAATAGCCAGGTAGCCTAGGATAACAAAAAAATAGCCAGGTAGCCTAGGACAACAGAAAATAGCCAGGTAGCCTAGGACAACAGAAAATAGCCAGGTAGCCTAGGACAACAGAAAATAGCCAGGTAGCCTAGGACAACAGAAAATAGCCAGGTAGCCTAGGACAACAGAAAATAGCCAGGTAGCCTAGGACAACAAAAAAAAATAGCCAGGTAGCCTAGGATAACAAAAAAATAGCCAGGTAGCCTAGGACAACAGAAAATAGCCAGGTAGCCTAGGACAACAGAAAATAGCCAGGTAGCCTAGGACAACAGGAAAATAGCCAGGTAGCCTAGGACAACAGAAAATAGCCAGGTAGCCTAGGACAACAGAAAAAAAATAGCCAGGTAGCCTAGGACAACAGAAAATAGCCAGGTAGCCTAGGACAACAGAAAATAGCCAGGTAGCCTAGGACAACAGAAAATAGCCAGGTAGCCTAGGACAACAAAATATAGCCAGGTAGCCTAGGATAACAAAAAAATAGCCAGGTAGCCTAGGACAACAGAAAATAGCCAGGTAGCCTAGGACAGGTAGCCTAGAAAAAAATAGCCAGGTAGCCTAGGATAACAAAAAAATAGCCAGGTAGCCTAGGATAACAAAAAAAAATAGCCAGGTAGCCTAGGACAACAGAAAATAGCCAGGTAGCCTAGGACAACAGAAAATAGCCAGGTAGCCTAGGACAACAGAAAATAGCCAGGTAGCCTAGGACAACAAAAAAATAGCCAGGTAGCCTAGGATAACAAAAAAATAGCCAGGTAGCCTAGGACAACAGAAAATAGCCAGGTAGCCTAGGACAACAGAAAATAGCCAGGTAGCCTAGGACAACAGAAAATAGCCAGGTAGCCTAGGACAACAGAAAATAGCCAGGTAGCCTAGGACAACAGAAAATAAAAGCGTGAACTGTATGACAGAGTCACAGACCGTTTCGACAACATGAAAGAGAGGATGATGGCATTGGTGTTTCTCTAGTAGGGATAGTCAACTTATTTTTCTTCTTGCACGAGCACGTACATGCATGCACACAGAAATCAGAACCATGGACATCATATTTTGTTTACGTTGATTGGACTAAATTATTTTTGGTATCTTTTAGTTGTTACTGTATTAGACTAAGCAGAGGTGATTTGATGATGTTGAAGTTGAAATGGTGCTGGAATAGTGGAGGCAGCTCCTGTTTTCTTTACGACTTGCGGTAACTCTCCATGGTTCTAAATCAATAGTTGTTAAGTGGTCCGAAAATGTCAGAAAACATTAACTTGTTTACCATGCTGTAGGTCATGTAACTGTCTGTTGCATTCAATACGCTTTGTGGACTTCACTGGATAGAGGTTGCTATCCAGTTTTGTGAAAAAAAACAAAGGTGTGCTTGAGTTTATTCTGCCACTGTCTCTTCTTATTGTCTCAGTCTGAGGCCTATATATCACGGTGTCCAGGCATATGAACTAACAGGTTATAGAGCAAACAACCCAATTAGCACAACACATAGGTTGCAAAATTGCTTTTTTTTCTGGCTTCCCCAGTCATTTTACCCACGCACTGCTATTGACACACACACACACACACACACACACACACACACACACACACACACACACACACACACACACACACACACACACACACACACACGCTTGCAGGAACCCACATGTGTACACACACACACACACACACACACACACACACACACACACACACACACACACACACACACACTTGCAGGAACCCACATGTGTACATACACATACACACGCACACGAACACACAAACCGAACAGCTCATCTCTTCCCAGTCTATAACTACATAACTGAATAGTCCTGCTCTTTCACCACTTTACTGCTCTCATTAAGCCTATCTGTGGTGAAAACTCCTGCCATTTGCACATTTTATACTGTTAACTATTTAAAACCATTTACAGCTATTTAAGCCTATTTCGCAGGCAGGATAAAGAGAGAGGGGGGAGGTTACCAGCTGCCGTTCTCTACAAGAACAATTACCTCCCTTTTACCTCAGACTGACTGAATCCACCTTTATAAAAGGGGGAAGAGGGAGGGAATTATCAGCAACAGGGAAGGGTTCGTGCATGTGTGTTTGCGTACCGCCATATGTGTGTGTGCGTGTGTATATGAATAGCATAGGTAGCATGATTTATAATTTAAAAAATATGCAACTTCCATGTTTTCTGAAAGTCTTGAAAATTTATCCGACACATGATGCAGATTATTAGACATATCTCGCCTCTCCCTCCCTGTCATGTTTAATGGACAGCCACCATTGTAGAGCCTAGAGCTTTCTATTCTAGAAGTGTTACAACATGACAGTGTGAAGTGTGAAAGTGTCAGAGTGTTAAGAGTGCCACAGTCTATGTGTGTGTCTGTGTGTGTGTGTGTGTGTGTGTGTGTGTGTGTGTGTGTGTGTGTGTGTGTGTGTGTGTGTGTGTGTGTGTGTGTGTGTGTGTGTGTGTGTGTGTGTGTGTGTGCATGCGTGCGTGCGCATGTGTTTGACGGTGTGTGAAGTGTGAAGACAAGTGTGTGAAGAAGGCTATCACAGATCACTGTCTCTTCCTGGGATATCTTGGAATAGAGACAGAGGGTGCAGCAACATCAACAACAACAGAAGTGTCCAGACTAATGTTGCGGGGGTCAGCTGTTTGTTCACCCGCATCCGCCCGCAATTGCTAATAACCCATCCGCAAGCGCCAGACAATCAGCGACTATATGTGACAAAGTGAAAATCTGAGGCCCGCAACTGACCCTAACCCGCTAATATACATTACAAGACCAAAAGTACGTGGACACCTGCTCGTCAAACATCTCATTCCAAAATCATGGGCATTAACATGGAGTTAGTGCCCATTAGACATTTGACAAACTGAGGTGACATCCTATGACGCTGCCATGTTGAAAATTACTGAGCCCTTCAGTCAGGCCATTCTACTGCCAATGTTTGTCTATGGCGATTGCATGGCGGTGTGCTCGATTTTATACAATGAGTGAGCCTAAAATAGCAGAATCCAATTTGATGGGGTGTCCACATACTTTTGTGTATAGTATATAAACAATGTTTTTGTCCACATACTTTTGGTCATGTAGTGTAACTGCAGGGACTGCGGGTTATGACTCAACCCTCACAACACGAGTCCAGACAAGGGTTTCACCATTACAGTAGTAACCCACACTGACATTAATAAGTAGTTCAACAGTCAAATCTGTTCCAATATACAGGAAGGCATACAGTAGTTCAACATTCTAACTATCTGTTCCAATAGCAGTCCTTTTCACAACCAGAGATTGCCAGGGTGTGGAAACATAAACAAATGGACTAAACAGGGAAATAAATAGCAACCTACAATGGGTGGCCAGTATTCTGTCACAATGCGTTACCCCCTGAACTGTATAATGCACACACACAGTCTGGTACAATTACTGCATGATCCTTTTTTCCATGTTATCACTTGGTTACACACACACACACACACACACACACACACACACACTTTTAAAGCAATGCAACCTCAGGACTATATGAGAGAGCAATCTTCAGGGATATTTTCTCTGAAAACACAAGATAAGCTTCGATAGGAAATGAGAGACTTCCTGAGATACAGCACAGGCAGGGTTTCAGGGTAAAACTTCACGACACATGCACGCTCCCACACACACACACACACAGAAAATCTCAGATCAGTTGTTTTTGTGTCTGACATTTCAGCAGTACTAGTGGTGCTTTGGTTAGGCTTCTGTGGTTGTACTGACCACATAAACATCAACATCCTCTTCATGTTTCCACAGGTACACAGACTGCATTAAACACAACTCTTACTGGAGTGCTTTCTGTCTATTGTTTGTTTGCTAGTATGTAAGATATGTGACAGAAACAGAGGAAAAGAGCGAGAAAGGAAAGAGAGAATCAGGGAGAGAGAGGTGAGGTAGAGAGAGAGCAGAGATAGAGACTCAGGGCCAGTTCCAGGCATAAGCAACAAAAGTGGTTGCTCCGGGGGCCCCAGAACCCCAATTATTTTTTAGGAACTCGGTCAGGGTCTCAACTTACTGTTGAGAGTAAGAATAGTAGAATACATAAGGTGCAATTTCTAAAATGTTTAGATTGGTAGTTAGCCTAGCCAGCTATCTAAACTTGTGGTAATCATGGCCGAAAACCGACCGGGCATTCAGGGCACGTGCCCAGGGGCCCCCATTGATTTGGCTCATCATTCCTACTCAGATATAATGTGGAACTGCCCCCCACCCAAATCTCTCTTGGGGCCCCCAAAAGGCTAGAGCCAGCAAGGTGAGACGGACAGTATTTGATTGAGCCATTCTTGTTGGCTGATGGGTAACGGTACTATAACATTCCTACCGGAACAATACATGAACCATATAAATATTTACACAGTAATGACAATAATACATAGGTTGTTATCAATAAACGTCCCAATAAGGTGCAGAACATTTGTTTTGCCTGCTGGGGTGCAGGGAGAACCCCAGTTCCGCTAAAACTATTGACAACTGCTTGCGGTATTCAAGGGATTGTTTAAGAAATGTTAGAATGATTTGGTTGTAATATGATCACCCAATTAAAAGCAGAACTACTAATTTAATAAAACATTTTTACATACAATGCAATTGTGCACATTTAGCTCTATTTAGCTCTACAACATATAGCTGCATGGCTTTTGTAATTAGTATTTATGTCATTTCGGAGGGTAGCCTATCTTTTTGACATGTAGGTCTAGCTAGCTAGCTAGCTAAGCAAACAACTTCTGTCATTTAGCTTGGTTCGTCAGAGATAGCTTAGGCTTTTGTAAAGAGATGGACATGTAGTAAGATTTATTTTGAGTCCAAGCCTGTCCTAGTGGTCTGTCTGGTTACTGTCAGCTGGGAAGCAAATCAAACAATATTTAGATAACTAGCTAGCTAGCTAACCTAGTTGTATACACTGAAAGTTAGCTTATTACCTAGCTGGCCAAATTGGCATGATCTGTCATTAGCTAGTT
This sequence comes from Oncorhynchus tshawytscha, assembly GCF_018296145.1. Classification (NCBI taxonomy): domain Eukaryota; kingdom Metazoa; phylum Chordata; class Actinopteri; order Salmoniformes; family Salmonidae; genus Oncorhynchus; species Oncorhynchus tshawytscha. The sequence goes on from NC_056441.1 coordinate 23,617,408, forward strand.
ATTCAATTTGACTTGGTCCATCAATCAATGTCATGTCTGTCTCATTGCACAGCAGCAACAGTGATTTTAAAAGATCGTAAAACAATGTAGATAAGGGGATGGGGATAAATATGTTAGCTATACTAGGTATGAAAAGTTTCTAGCTAGCTTGCAAACATTTCTCTAGGTACCTAGCTACATTATATGGGAAAATGCACCCTTCTGCTGCTTGATAGGCAGAGCCCACAATGGATGGAAAATGTATATAAACTATACATACTTGTCAGGTATAGCTAGTATACTTGTATTTATATCAAATGAAATGGTGGCTTATATTGAGAGATTGAGGTGTGCTCCAGCGGTGATTTGCGCTGTAATGCACGGGAGCAGGTTACGGGCTTTTGCCCTCCCAGCTGAGAATGGAATGTTTCAATTGGAACGGGACACGACGTCATTGATAACAACCTGTGAGGCGACATCATAATCAATCATTCAGGGTTTAGCCAAGAGTGTTATTCCAGGAATGTTTTTGACTAGGTGAAAGGAAACATTCTAAGAACAACCCACTGTGGTTCTGTTGCTGGAGTGTTCCTGGAATAGATCAGAGAGAGAAGACTGAAGAAATGGCATGAAGATACATCTAGAAACTAAACAGCTAGCTTTGATTATATAATAGCATTCTGGCAGCCTGATAATATGAGATGGCTGGAGTTTTTATTTAACACAGTGCATGGCAGAGTTCAACTCAGTATAATGTATTCCGTCCTGTGTTGCTCATTTGGTAAGAGCATGGCACTAACCATGCCAAGGTTTTGGATTTCTGTTCCCACTGGAATCATACATAAAGATGTAAGCATTCATTATACTGTAAGCCACTTTAGATAAAAGCATCTGATAGGTTTATATGATTACTAAGCCTATATTAGAACTTTATTTCCTTCAGAGGCAGTAAAGAAGGAATTGTTGTTGAACAGTTACATACAGTACATGCTCCACATTGACCCACTTATACATGCTATATTGTCACAGTCCTTGATAAATCTCCCATAGTCAATCCTCTAGTGGCAGAGAGACCTACGGTTGAATCCCACATTGAATCACACTATATGTTATTTTTTTCACATCCATCCAGAACTATCAAGAGTTATGAATTTATATTCTGCTGTTACATTGAAAACAGCTTAGGACCCTTCTGGCTCTGTTGCTGATGCTGCAATACTCTAACTTTTCTGCTGTGGTGGCGAGGTGTGTGTGTGTGTGTGTGTGTGTGTGTGTGTGTGTGTGTGTGTGTGTGTGTGTGTGTGTGTGTGTGTGTGTGTGTGTGTGTGTGTGTGTGTGTGTGTGTGTGTGTGGGGGCGAGACGTGTTATAACACTCTGCAGAGGAAAAACACATCAATGGACTGAATGATAAATCACACATTCTGACCGTGTCTCTCTCTCTTTTCATCACTCTTCCTTTCTCTCTCTCTCCGCCCTCTCTCGCCCTGTTCATCTCTCATTGTCACATACATGCTGAGACGCAAACAATAGTGAACACACTTCAGTAATAGGCAGCGCTCTTCAAGTGTGTGTGTGTGTGTCCCACAGCAGAAACAGCACTTGAAATAAGCCCTGTTGTCATATTCTGCACCACTCCAATCAGTCAATACAGCTCTGCATTTTATATCAACATGACATACACACAGTCCCTCCATCCCAACACACACACAGTCCCTCCATCCCAACACACACAGTCCCTCCATCCCAACATACACACATTCCCTCCATCCCAACACACACACAGTCCCTCCATCCCAACACACACACAGTCCCTCCATCCCAACACACACACACACAGTCCCTCCATCCCAACACACACAGTCCCTCCATCCCAACACACACAGTCCCTCCATCCCAACACACACACAGTCCCTCCATCCCAACACACACACAGTCCCTCCATCCCAACACACACACAGTCCCTCCATCCCAACACACACAGTCCCTCCATCCCAACACACACACAGTCCCTCCATCCCAACACACACACAGTCCCTCCATCCCAACACACACACAGTCCCTCCATCCCAACACACACACAGTCCCTCCATCCCAACACACACACAGTCCCTCCATCCCAACACACACACAGTCCCTCCATCCCAACACACACACAGTCCCTCCATCCCAACACACACAGTCCCTCCATCCCAACACACACACAGTCCCTCCATCCCAACACACACACAGTCCCTCCATCCCAACACACACACAGTCCCTCCATCCCAACACACACACAGTCCCTCCATCCCAACACACACACAGTCCCTCCATCCCAACACACACACAGTCTCTCCATCCCAACACACACACAGTCCCTCCCCAACCCGCTTCTCCACACACACACACACACACACACACACACACACACACACACACACACACACACACACACACACACACACACACACACACACACACACACACACACACACACACACACACACACACACACACACACACACTCACTCACTCACTCACACTCACCAGTCCGGAGGCAAAGAACACAGCCAGTAGAGCGAGGCATGCTCCCATCACTATGAGCAGTAGGAACACGATGAGAGGGTGTTGTTGGCTCATACGGTAGTAGGACTCATACAGCCAGTCCTGGGTCTTCTGTCCCGGCACACCCACACACACCTGTCCCTGTGTCGGGGTCTCCCCAAAACCTACAAACACATCCCCCAGGGCATCTACTCCCTCTCCCCCATCTCCCCCCTCTCCCCCGCGCTCCAAAAGGTAGCGCCCCCGCGTCCGTAAGGCCTCCTGCCACATGGTAGCGACTTTGGGGTGTGCAAAACCCACTATCCCAGTCCAAACCCACTAGGTCTTTCTCTTTTTCCTCCTCCTCTTCTTCTTTGTGGAGTTTTGTTAGATAAACAAACAAATCAAGACTCCTTTCCTCCTCCTTTTCCTCCTCCTCTTCTCTTCTCTTCTTTCCTCCTCTCGCTAGTCCACCTAGTCACAATCAAATCCTGAATCCCTCTGTGTACTGAGCCTTTTCCTCTTCCTTCTCCTCCTCTTCCTCAAAGAGTCTGGTCAGACAAGGAAAAAAAAGACAGTTCCTTCTTTCTTCCTCCTGTCCCTGGTTTATTACAGAGAGAGGTTGTCTCCACGTGTAGCACACTGCTGCTGCTGCTGCTCCTAGGCAACATGTTCCCTCGTCAGAGAGGAGAGAGAGACTGAGAGAGAGAGAGAAAGCGTGTGCGTGTATGTATTTGTGGGAGGGAGAGAGAGAGAGAGAGAGAGAAAGAGAGAGAGAGTATGTGTGTGTCTGTGTCTAGTGTGTGTGTGTGTGTGTGTGTGTGTGTGTGTGTGTGTGTGTGTGTGTGTGTGTGTGTGTGTGTGTGTGTGTGTGTGTGTGTGTGTGTGTGTGTGTGTGTGTGTGTGTGTGTGTGTGATTGCGGAAAGAGAGAGAGAGAAAGAGAAGGAGGAAAAGTGTCAAAGTGGCTCAGAGAGATGGAGCGAAAGGAGAGAGAGGGAGAGTCAGAAAAAGGGGCAAGAGAGAACAAGAGTGTGAAAGAGACTAAGAGCCAGACAGAAGGAGAATGTAGCACTAGAGAGTCAAACAGGGAGGCAGAGAGAGAGATAGGGGTTGGTATAGAGGGGTTGGGAGAAAGAGAGAAGGGTAAGGGTTGGTATAGAGGGGGTGGGAGATAGAGAGAGGGGTGGCGGTTGGTATAGAGGGGGTGAGAGAAAGAGAGAGGGTTAGGGGTTGGTATAGAGGGGGTGAGAGAAAGAGAGAGGGGTAGGTGTTGGTATAGAGGGGGTGAGAGAAAGAGAGAGGGGTAGGGGTTGGTATAGAGGGGGTGGGAGAAAGAGAGAGGGGTAGGGGTTGGTATAGAGGGGGTGGGTGAAAGAGAGAGGGGTAGGGAGGGATGTAAGCTGTGCTAATGTGAGAGGAGTGAGGGAGTAAGGGAGATTTGGAAAAGAAAGATTGAACAGAGAGGATGAGATGCTACATACAGTATGTAACAGCTGGAGAATGAATGGAAGAGACAGAGACAGAGAGAGAGGGAGAGAGAGAGACAGAGAGAGAGAGACAGAGAGAGAGAGACAGAGAGAGACAGAGAGAGAGAGAGAGAGAGAGACAAAGGAAAAGGGGAAGATGTGCAAGATCTGAAAGGGAAAAGCGAGAGTGAAAGAGAGAGAGAGAGAGAGAGAGAGAGAGAGAGGTTGAAATTTAAAGGTAATTTTCAATTGAGATGACATATGCATAGTTTACCGTGAATGCAGTTTCTGTGAATGCGGGAACATTGCCTTTAAATTGAAATTGTGCTATAGTGCTGAACTTCGGCATTATGGATTGAATTCAGCCCTATAGAATAATATATTGAGTGTAGAATGAAAGAGACAGGGATCCCAGGTTGTCGTGACTCATTCTACAATATGTCCCGTCCCGCCCCTCCCTCCCTCCCTCCCTCCCTCCCTCCCTCCCTCCCTCCCTCCCTCCCTCCCTCCCTCCCTCCCTCCCTCCCTCCCTCCCTCCCTCCCTCCCTCCCTCCCTCCCTCCCTCCCTCCCTCCCTCTCCACTCTTCACTTCTTTTACGCTCTCTCCATTTTTTCTGTATCTCTTTCTCTCTTCCTCACTCATTTTCCTTTCACGTCTCCACCACATGACAATATCTGAGGTGTGAAAACTGTCACCCGAATTGATCGCCGAGAACAACCCTCTTAGCAGTCTAAACTCTTATCCCTTCCCAATCATTTTTCTCAAGTAAGACTATTCATTCATCTATTCTCTAATTCTCTCTCTCGCGCGTCTGACGTTTTCACAATTGATGAGCTAACCTGTATGATGTCATTGCTCACACTTTATTTCAGATCCACACTGCACCAAATGTGAACCAGCTGAAGTATGCATTCCATTCCATTTTCACAGATACACCTGATTTCTACGCTGTCATGCATTGTGCTCAAGGAATGGCATTCCATTTTAGCAATATTCCTTTTTTATACATGATTTGAAGCTAGATTTAAGAAGTCAAATTCTTCCAAATCAATGGCGATACCTCATGAGCTGAGTTTACTGGGAATGTTACAGACTGTGGCTCTAAGTGTGTTTGAAACGTATTTGAACTAAGGTAATTCCAATGGTAGTACACTGTAGTACACATTGTGATTGAGAGGCTATTTTGGTGAAATTGGCAATGTTCTAAAACAGTGGACCTGTCCCAGTGATGCTGGTAAATGTGTGGAAGGGCTCCCGAGTGGCGCAGTGGCCTAAGATACTGCATCTCAGTGCAAGAGGTGTCACTGCAGTACCTGGTTCGTTCGAGGCTGCATCACATCCGGCCGTAATTGGGAGTCTCATAGGGCGTTGCTCAATTGGGCCAGCATCGTCCGGGTTTGGCCGTCATTGTAAATAACTGACTTGCCTGGTTAAATAAAATAAAAAGTAATTTTTCTGTCCAAGACACCAGTTCTCTCCTGTTGACTCATACAGTTCTGTAGTTCATTTCTTCAATGGGTTCACTGTCTGAAAGGTACAGAGTGTGTGTGGGTCGGTTATTCTATCCTTGAGGGGATCTTAAATCCCCAAAGGTTCCCACAAGGATAATAAAATAACGGAAATTATGCCTTATGGGGATGTGGGAAATGTCCCCACGAGAACAAAGGCTATTTTAAACATAGGGGTTAGGTTTAGGGTTAGGGGTTAGGAAAAATAGGATTTTGAATGGAAATTAATTTTAGGTCCATACGAGGATAGAAGAACATGATATGTGTGTGTTTGTGTGTAAGTTTGTGTGTGTGTGTGTGTGTGTGTGTGTGTGTTCGTGTGTGTGTGTGTGTCTAATTGGACTCACTCAGTTCACACTGGTTCTCTCTATACTGTAATTTCATGATGTGTCACATATGGGAGTATGAGTGACAGGGTTCTCTGTTAAGTGAATCTAATTAGCAACACATCTCTATCTATCAGCTTAGGAACATAGAAAGCTGCTGTAACTGTAGGCTATGTTAGTTGAATCCATTGCATTTAATTGATGTAAATCCGTTGGTTTAATCCATAATCCTTTACATTATATGATAAGCTCAAATCCACCTTCAAGCATATGCATTTGATATGATTTGAGCTAGAGTCAATTTATAAAAGACACACTTGAAGGAAACAGGGTGCCATTTGGGATACAACCTAAATGTAAGTATATACAGTATAATAAACATCATGTAATGTAGTATCTAACCCAGGCTGCATGTGTCCCCATCATTTATAAATATTACATATCATGGTGTGGAGAGTGACCTAGAAAACCACTGGTTTTGTGTGTGTGTGTGTGTGTGTGTGTGTGTGTGTGTGTGTGTGTGTGTTTTCCCTAGACCATTGATGTCAGCTCACCTGTGATTAAACCATCCTTTGGACAGTGTGGTAAATTGATGGGTTGGGAATCAATTACACTGTTGTAGAGATATACCTAAAGAGAGAGATACCTAGAGAAAGAGAGGTGAGAGAGAGAGATAGAGTGAGGCAGAGGTGGGAGAGAGAGAGAAAGAGAGAGGTAGTGAGCTCATGGGCTCCTGAGTTCTTAGTTCTAAAATATAGATTTAAAGTTGGATGGATTTTTTTTCGCAAAGTACTTCAAAACCTTCAATCCAAATCAAAATGACTTACCTGAAACCTTGATTTTGGTCAATATTACATGAATGAACTATTACTATCAAGGACTTTCAAGAAAAAACGTCTAACAAACCAAAACCTGCAGAAGAAACCTGGAAATACCATCCAACACAAAACTAAGTGAGTTCAGTCTGAACCTACTTCTGAAGCCAAAAAGTAAAAGACAATAATCTCTAGGTCATTTTGTTATATAAAGATGAATAAATAAGGCTACTAAGCTACCAAGCTGCTAGGACAGAACTGATCTGGCTGCAACTTCAATTAGCACTGAAGTTTGAAGTGAGGTGTGAAAACTCTTGAAAATACAGAGCCCCAATGGCTTATCCCTGTGGAGAGGTCATTACAATACAGTAGCCCATGGATATAAAAAAAATAACAATGCATGGAATAAATACAAAAAAAGCTCCTCAAGGACGATCCAGAGAAACTATTTGCTGACTGCTACAAAGAGGGGAAATTAAGCAACTTCATTTTCCACAAAGACCATCCCCTGGCATGGTGCTATATTAACACACACCATCCCCTGGCGCAGTGCTATATTAACACAGACATCCCCTGGTGCAGTGCTATATTAACACACACCATCCCCTGGCGCAGTGCTATATTAACACACACCATCCCCTGGCATGGCACAGTGCTATATTAATACACACCATCCCCTGGCGCAGTGCTATATTAACACACACCATCCCCTGGCGCAGTGCTATATTAACACACACCATCCCCTGGCATGGCACAGTGCTATATTAACACACACCATCCCCTGGCATGTCACAGTGCTATATTAACACACACCATCCCCTGGTACAGTGCTATATTAACACACACCATCCCCTGGCACAGTGCTATAAGAGCACACACCATCCCCTGGTACAGTGCTATATTAACACACACCATCCCCTGGCACAGTGCTATATTAACACACACCATCCCCTGGCACAGTGCTATATTAACACACACCATCCCCTGGCATGGCACAGTACTATATTAACACACACCATCCCCTGGCACAGTGCTATATTAACACACACCATCCCCTGGCGCAGTGCTATATTAACACACACCATCCCCTGGCGCAGTGCTATATTAACACACACCATCCCCTGGCACAGTGCTATATTAACACACACCATCCCCTGGCATGGCACAGTGCTATATTAACACACACCATCCCCTGGCGCAGTGCTATATTAACACACACCATCCCCTGGCATGGCACAGTGCTATATTAACACACACCATCCCCTGGCGCAGTGCTATATTAACACACACCATCCCCTGGCGCAGTGCTATATTAACACACACCATCCCCTGTGCTATATTAACACACACCATCCCCTGGCGCGGTGCTATGTTAACACACACCATCCCCTGGCATGGTGCTATATTAACACAGACCATCCCCTGGCATGGTGCTATATTAACACACACCATCCCCTGGCATGGTGCTATATTAACACACACCATCCCCTGGCGCAGTGCTATATTAACACACACCATCCCCTGGCATGGCACAGTGCTATAAGAGCACACTACCCCTGTGTCAAGAGAGAGGGTATTGGCCCAAGCTAGACACTCAGAATACTAGACATTGAGGAAATTGAAACAACTTGTACACGTCAACTTGTACATGTCTGGAACAGTAATGGTGCAGGGCATCCTCAAGAAGGACTTTTACGGGATCAAAGAGAGAGCACAGCAGGAAAATCTCTCTCTCTGCAACGACTCCCCCATCCTGAGTCAGTCTGATCACACCTCTTCAAACTGTCCTGCAGACGAGGATAGTCCCCCCTCCAGCACTGATCACACCCAGGTCCACAACTGGTCCTCCATCACTGAGAGGGATATATTCACAGAGCTGGAGAGAGACATGGTGGAGCTCAGAGAGCTAGTCCACACAATCCAGACAGAACAGACACATAAAACAGACCAGCACAACAACAGCCCCCACAACAAGACTCTGAGGGCAGAAGGTGGAGATGGACGGCTGTCTGAGAGAGCTGGCTGCTCTACAGTCTGAGGTGAAAGAACTTAGAGCAGAATTAGGCCGATACCCACTAATTATCAAAATCCAGAAAAGAGCCGTTAAATTCTACAACCACCTAAAAGGAAGTGATTCACAAACCTTCCATTACAAAGCCATCACCTACAGAGAGATGAACCTGGAGAAGAGTCCCCTAAGCAAGCTGGTCCTGGGGCTCTGTTCACAAACACAAACACACCCTACAGAGCCCCAGTACAACAGCACAATTAGACCCAACCAAATCATGAGAAAACAAAAAGATAATTACTTAACACATTGGAAAGAATTAACAAAAAAACAGAGCAAACTAGAATGCTATTTGGCCCTACACAGAGAGTACACAGCGGCAGAATACCTGACCACTGTGACTGACCCAAAATTAAGGAAAGCTTTGACTATGTACAGACTCAGTGAGCATAGCCTTGCTATTGAGAAAGGCCGCCGTAGGCAGACATGGCTCTCAAGAGAAGACAGGCTATGTGCTCACTGCCCACAAAATGAGGTGGAAACTGAGCTGCACTTCCTAACCTCCTGCCCAATGTATGACCATATTAGAGAGACATATTTCCCTCAGATTACACAGATCCACAAAGAATTCGAAAACAAATCCAATTTTGAAAAACTCCCATATCTACTGGGTGAAATTCCACAGTGTGCCATCATAGCAGCAAGATTTGTGACCTGCTGCCACGAGAAAAGGGCAACCAGTGAAGAACAAACACCATTGTAAATACAACCCATATTTATGCTTATTTATTTTATCTTGTGTCCTTTAACCATTTGTACATGCTAAAACACTGTATATATATATAATATGACATTTGTAATGTCTTTACTGTTTTGAAACTTCTGTATGTGTAATGTTTACTGTTAATTTTTGTTGTTTTTCACTTTATATATTCACTTTGTATGTTGTCTACCTCACTTGCTTTGGCAATGTTAACACATGTTTCCCATGCCAATAAAGCCCTTGAATTGAATTTAATTGAACTTAAAGTGGCACACATGGCACTGAAGGAGGAGGTGACAAAGCTGAGGTGTGACAGAGAGCAGGACACTCCCCTAGAGAACCAGCAGAACAGCCCACTGTCAGCTCTCTTGACAACCCCTACACATCCACTGAGGACACGCAAAAGCCAGAGGATAAACTTATTCCCAAACACAAAGTGTCTAAACTCTGGTGCCCAAACACTAGGCATGCCCTGGAGCTATTGTCAGAGGACAGACTAGGGTCCCCCAGCCACATCATAATTCACACAGGCACAAATGACCCGAGGGCCCAGCAAGAAAGGGTGGCCACAGCACTCAAGGGAGTGATTGAAAAAACTTCTTCCACTTTGCCCAACGCACAAGTGGTTATCTCCACCCTGCTACCACGAAAAGACAATCGCCTTGCCACAATACAGCGGGTGAATGCAAGCATTTCCAGGGACTGTGCCTCAAAACCTAATGTTTACCTGGCCCACCACTCCACCCTAGACTTGAACAGCCTTTACAACCAGGTCCACCTCTCTAAGGCAGCAATCCCAACTTTTGCCAGGACCCCGAAGGACGTCACCCTCAACCGTAGCCCCAGCACCTCACACAGGAGCAACAGAAAAACAGACAGCTCGCCCAGACCAGCGAGACACCCTCCCAGACCTGTAAGAGCCCTCCTGAAGGACCTGCCCCCAAGAGAAGCCACGCCAAGAGGACCTACACCCAGACCACAGCATCACCACCCACACCCCAACCGGCTAAGACCATCCCAAGCAAACACTGGCCACACCCTATATAGGGCCCCCATATCAGACCTATGCCCCTTCTGCCCACCCCATGCCCCCCGCAGCAAGGACCTCAACATGACAGCAGGACATATGCCCAGGCCATGAGCAGAGCAACAGGCCTAACCCCCACTATTACACCCGCCCAAGCCCCATCATGCGACCTAAGAGGTATGTATCAGATGCTCAACATGCTCTGCTCACACCTACTGTAATGGTCCAGGCCTAAACCACACAAAAACAACACTAGACACTATGGAACATAAAGGTTTTACTATCTTATCCTGGAATATTCAGGGTCTGAGGTCATCTGCCTTTGGTCTAAAGAGCAGGAACCAAGACTTCATCAAAGACATTGGAAATACAGATATTGTCACCCTACAAGAAACATGGTATAAAGGAGATGGACCCACTGGTTGCCCTCTAGGTTACAGAGAGCTGGTAGTCCCATCCACCAAACTACCAGGTGTGAAACAGGGAAGAGACTCAGGGGGTATGCTAATTTGGTATAGAGCAGACCAAACTCACTTTATTAAATTAGTTAAAACAGGAACATTTTACATCTGGCTAGAAATTAATGAGGAAAGAATCTCAACAGAGAAAAATGTCTTCATGTGTAATACCTGAATCCCCATACATTAACGATGACAGCTTCTCCATCCTAGAGGCCCAGGGACATGTACTAGTCTGTGGTGACCTAAATGCCAGAACTGGGCAAGAACCGGACACCCTCAACACACAAGAGGACAAATACCTACCTGGAGGTGATAGCATTCCCTCCCCCATATGCCCCCCTAGACACAACTATGACAACATGACCAACAAAAATGGGTCACAACTCCTGCAGCTCTGTCGAACGCTGGGTATGAACATAGTCAATAGCAGGCTTCGAGGGGACTCCTTTGGTAGGTACACCTATACCTCATCTCTTGGCAGTAGTACTGTAGTACTGCACTCCATCAGATCACAGCAAAATCACACTCTACTTGAACAGTGCTATGCTCAATCATGAGGCATCAAAGCCAAAGGAACTGAATACTATTAAGAAGCTATAGATGGAAGGAAAGTAGTGTGGGAAAGAAACAATTGGTCAACCACAAATTCAACCCCTTCTAGACAAGTTACTGGACAAAATGCTTCACTTTAATAGTGAAAGTGTAAACTTGGCAGTAGAAAACCTAAACAGGATAACAGTTTGACCTCTCAGCTTCCCTTTCAAATCTAAACATTTCAAGCAGACAACTTAAGAAAATTAACAACAATGACAAATGATTTGATGAAGAATGCAATAACTTAAGAAAGAAATTGAGAAACCTATCCAACCAAAAAACATAAAGACCCAGAAAACCTGAGCCTACGCCTTCACCATGGTGAATCACTAAAACAATTAAAAAAATAAACAACGGAAAAAGAAGGATCAGCACGTCAGAAATCAGCTCAATGTAATTGAAAAATCCATAGAATCTAACCACTTCTGGGAGAATTGGTATATTCTAAACAAACAACAACACAAACAGGTATCTATCCAAAATGGAGGTTTATGGATAAACCACTTATCCAATATTTTTTGCTCTATAACAAAGAACAAACAGCAAAAACATATACATGATCAAATACACATCCCAGAATCAACTATGAAAGACTACAAGATCCCACTGGATTCTCCAATTACATTAAATGAACTACAGGACAAAATACAAACCCTTCAACCCAAAAAGGCCTGTGGTGTTGATGGAATCTTACATGAAATGACAAAATATACAGACCACAAATTCCAATTGGCTATGTTTAAACTCTAACATCATCCTCAGCTCTGGCATATTCCCCAATATTTGGAACCAAGGACTGATCAACCCAATCCACAAAAGTGGAGACACATTTAACCCCAATAACTACAATGGGATATGCGTCAACAGCAACCTTGGGAAAATCCTCTGCATTATCATTGACAGCAAACTCGTACAATTCCTCAGTGAAAACAATGTACTGAGCAAATGTCAACAACAACAAAAAATCCCCACAAAATACCGTATGACAGATCACGTATTCGCCCTGAACACCCGAATTGACAAACAAACAAAGCAAAACAAAAGCAAAGTCTTCTCGAGCTTTGATGATTTCAAAAAAGCTTTTGACTCTGCTTTTGAATCTGGCATGAGGGCCTGCTATACAAATTGATGGAAAGTGGTGTTGGAGGGGAGGGCTGCCGTCTTATAGGCTCTTAACCAACCATGCTATTTTGTTTGTTTTTTCACGTTGTTCGTAACTTGTTTTGAACATAATGTTGCTGCTACCGTCTCTTAAGACCGAAAAGAGCTTCTGGACATCAGAACTGGGATTACTCATTTCAAATTTGATGAGGAGTTCTTCTTCAATGAGTCGGACGCGAGGGATGTACAGACACCCGACCAGGCCCAGATCACCGTCAATTGCTGGAAAAGAAAATGTAGGTTTCGCGGAAAGAGATCAGGATGTCTTGTGAGGAAAAGGCGACGAGTGGCTAATCTGCCCTTGCCTTCCATTCTGCTAACTAGCGTTCAATCGCTGGAAAATAAATGGGACAAACTGAAAGCACGTTTTTCCTATCAACGGGACATTAAAAACTGTAATATCTTATGTTTCACCGAGTCGTGGCTGAACAATGACATTAAGAACATACAGTTGGCGGGTTATACACTGTATCGGCAGGACAGAGCAGCAGCCTCTGGTAAGACACGGTGGGGGCCTACGCATATTTGTAAACAATAGCTGGTGTACGATATCTAAGGAAGTCTAAAGGTTTTGCTCGCCTGAGGTAGAGTATCTCATGATAAGCTGAGGACCACACTATCTACCTAGAGAGTTTTCATCTGTATTTTTCATAGCTGTCTACATACCACCACAGACCGAGGCTGGCACTAAAACTGCACTTAATGAGCTATATTCCCCATTAAGCAAACAGGAAAAAAATCATCCAGAGGCGGCGCTCCTAGTGGCCGGGGACTTTAATGCAGTGAAACTTAAATCAGTTTTACCCAATTTCTATCAGCATGTTCGATGTGCAACCAGAGGGGAAAAAAATTCTAGACCACCTTTACTCCACACACCGAGACGCTTACAAAGCTCTCCATTGACCTCCATTTGGTAAATCTGACCATAACTCTATCCTCCTGATTCCTGCTTACAAGCAAAAATTAAAGCAGGAAGCACCAGTGACTCGGACTATAAAAAAATAGTCAGATGAAGCAGGTGCTAAACTACAGGACTGTTTTGCTAGCACAGAATGGAATACGGTGGCATTGAGGAGTACACCACATCAGTCACTGGCTTTATCAATAAGTGCATTGAGGATGTCGTCCCCACAGTGACTGTACGCACACACCCCAACCAGAAGCCATGGATTACTGGCCACATTCACACTGAGCTAAAGGGTAGAACTTTCGCTTTCAAGGAGCAGGACTCTAACCCGGAAGCTTATAAAAAATCCCACTATGCCCTCCGACGAACCATCAAACAGGCAAAGCATCAATACAGGACGAAGATCGAATCATATGACACTAGCTCCGATGCTCGTCGGATGTGGCAGGGCTTGCACACTTTTACAGACTACAAAGAGAAGCACAGCCGAGAGATGCCCAGTGACACGAGTCTACACGAGTCCACCAGACTATGCTTGCTTTGAGGTAAGTAACACTGAAACATGCATGAAAGCATCTGCTGTTTCGGACAACTGTGTGATCACGCTCTCCGCAGCCACTGGGCCAGACGGACTAACAGGATGTGTACTCCGAGCATGCACTGACCAACTGGCAAGTGTCTTCACTGACATTTTCAAACTCTCCCTGTCTGAGTCTGTAATACCAAAATGTTTCAAGCAGACCACCATAGTCCCTGTGGCAAAGAGCCTAAATGACTACCAACCTGTAGCAGTCACGTCTGTAGCCATGAAATGTCTTGAAAGGCTGGCCTTGGCTCACATTAATACCATTATCCCAGAAATCCGAGACTCACTCCTATTTGCATGCCACACCAACAGATCCAAAGATGATGCAATCTCTATTGCACGCCACACTGCCCTTTCCCACTTTGACAAAAGGAACACCAGCACAGCGTTCAACACCATAATGCCCTCAAAGCTCATCACTAAGCTAAACACCTCCCTCTGCAACTGGATCCTGGACTTCCCTACGGGCCGCCCCGAGGTGGTAAGGGTAGGTAACAACACATCTGCCACGCTGATCCTCAAAACTGGGGCCCCTCAGGGGTGCATGCTCAGTCCCCTCCTGTACTCTCTGTTCACTCATGACTGCATGGCCAGGCATGACTCCAACACCATCATTAAGTTGACTGATGACACAACAGCGGTAGGCCTGATCACTGACAACGATGAGACAGCCTATAGGGAGGAGGCCAGAGACGTGACCCTGTGGTGCAAGGACAACAACCTCTCCCATAACGTGATCAAGACAAAGGAGATAATTGTGGACTACAGGAATAGGAGGACCGAGCACACCCCCATTCTCATTGACGGGGCTGTAGTGGAGCAGGCTGAGAGCTTCAAGTTCCTTGGCGTTCACATCACCAACAAATTAACATGGTCCAAGCACACCAAGAGAGTCGTGAAGCAGGCACAACAAAACCTATTCCCCTCAGGAGACTGAAAAGGTTTTGGTTCCTCAGATCCTCAAAAGGTTTAACAGCTGCACCATCGAGAGCATCCTGACTGGTTGCATCACTACCTGGTATGACAACTGCTCGGGCCTCAGACCGCAAGGCACTACAGAGGTTAGTGCGTATGGCCCAGTACGCACCGGGGCCAAGCTTCCTGCCATCCAGGACCTCTGTACCAGGCAGTGTCAGAGGAAGGCTCTAAACATTGTCAAAGACTCCAGCCACCCTAGTCATAGACTGTCTTTCTGCTACTGTATGGCAAGCGGTACCAGAGCGCCAAGTCTAGGTCCAAGAGGCTTCAAAACAGCTTCTTCCCCCAAGCCATAAGACTCCTGAACAGCTAATCAAATGGCTACCCAGACTATTTGCATTGCCCCCCCACACACTGCTGCTACTCTCTGTTATTATCGTTGCATAGCCACTTTAATAACTCTACCTATAAGCACATAATTACCTCGACACAAGTGCCCCAACACATTGAATCTGTACCGGTACCCCCTGTATATAGCCCTGCTATTGTTATTTACTGCTGCTCTTTAATTATTTGTTATTCTTATCTCTTTCTCTCTTTTAGGGATTTTCTTAAAAGTGCATTGTTGGTTAAGGGCTTGTTCATTGTAATTTTTTAAAAACCTTTTATTTAACTAGGCAAGTGAGTTAAGAACAAATTCTTATTTTCAATGACGGTCTAGGAACAGTGGGTTAACTGCCTGTTCAGGGGTAGAATGACAGATTTGTACCTTGTCAGCTCTGGGATTTGAACTTGCAACCTTTCAGTTACTAGTCCAACGCTCTAACCACTAGGCTACCTGCCACCCCATGTATTGTCTACACCTGTTGTATTTGACGCATGTGACAAATAACATTTGATTTGATTTGTGGGGGGAAACATACAACATTATAAAATCCATGTACACGAACAAAAAGTGTGTGGTTAATATTGGCAAAAACACGTACATTTCTTTCCACAGGGCCAGGGAGTGAGACAGGGATGCAGCTTAAGCCCCACCCTCTTCAACAGCATCCCGGAGTCACCTATTCACCGTTGAATGAAGCTGCCAGTTGCGGACTTGTGAGGCATCTGTTTCTCAAACTAGACACTCTAATTTACTTGTCCTCTTGCTCAGTTGTGCATTGTGGCCTCCCACTCCTCTTTCTATTCTGTTTAGAGACAGTTTGCGCTGTTCTGTGAAGGGAGTAGTACACAGCGTTGTACGAGATCTTCAGTTTCTTGGCAATTTCTCGCATGGAATAGCCTTCATTTCTCAGAACAAGAATAGACTGACGAGTTTCAGAAGAAAGGTCTTTGTTTCTGCCCATTTTGAGCCTGTAGTTGAACTCACAAATGCTGATGCTCCAGATTCTCAACTAGTCTAACGATGGCCAGTTTTATTGCTTCTTTAATCAGAACAACCGTTTTTAGCTGTGCTAACATAATTGAAAAAGGGTTTTCTAATGATCAATTGGTCTTTTAAATTGATAAACTTGGATTAGCTAACACAACGTGCCATTGGAACACAGGAGTGATGGTTGCTGATAAGGGCCTCTGGACGCCTATGTAGATATAAATTATACTTCCGGCGCCGACAGAGATGGACGCCTCGCTTCGCGTTCCTAGGAAACTATGCAGTTTTTTGTTTTTTTACGTGTTATTTCTTACATTGGTACCCCAGGTCATCTTAGGTTTCATTACATACAGTCGAGAAGAACTACTGAACATAAGAGCAGCGTCAACTCACCATTAGTACGACCAAGAATATGACTTTCGCGAAGCGGATCCTGTGTTCTGCCTTTCACCCAGGACAACGGAATGGATCCCAGCCGACGACCCCAAAAAACGACTTCGTAAAAGGGGAAAACGAAGCGGTCTTCTGGTCAGACTCCGGAGACGGGCACATCGTGCACCACTCCCTAGCATTCTCCTCGCCAATGTCCAGTCTCTTGACAACAAGGTTGATGAAATCCGAGCAAGGGTAGCATTCCAGAGGGACATCAGAGACTGTAACGTTCTTTGCTTCACGGAAACATGGCTCACTGGAGAGACGCTATCGGAGTCGGTGCAGCCAGCTGGTTTCTCCACGCATCGCGCCAACAGAAACAAACATCTTTCTGGTAAGAAGAGGGGCGGGGGCGTATGCTTCATGGTTAACGTGATGTGGTGTGGCCACAACAACATACAGGAACTCAAGTCCTTCTGTTCACCTGATTTAGAATTCCTCACAATCAAATGTCGAACGTATTATCTACCAAGGGAATTCTCTGTGATTATTTATTTTTATTTATTTATTTCACCTTTATTTAACCAGGTAGGCTAGTTGAGAACAAGTTCTCATTTGCAACTGCGACCTGGCCAAGATAAAGCATAGCAGTGTGAGCAGACAACACAGAGTTACACATGGAATAAACAATTAACAAGTCAATAACACAGTAGAAAACAAAGGGGGAGTCTATATACAATGTGTGCAAAAGGCATGAGGAGGTAGGCGAATAATTACAATTTTGCAGATTAACACTGGAGTGATAAATGATCAGATGGTCATGTACAGGTAGAGATATTGGTGTGCAAAAGAGCAGAAAAGTAAATAAATAAAAACAGTATGGGGATGAGGTAGGTGAAAATGGGTGGGCTATTTACCAATAGACTATGTACAGCTGCAGCGATCGGTTAGCTGCTCAGATAGCTGATGTTTGAAGTTGGTGAGGGAGATAAAAGTCTCCAACTTCAGCGATTTTTGCAATTCGTTCCAGTCACAGGCAGCAGAGTACTGGAACGAAAGGCGGCCAAATGAGGTGTTGGCTTTAGGGATGATCAGTGAGATACACCTGCTGGAGCGCGTGCTACGGATGGGTGTTGCCATCGTGACCAGTGAACTGAGATAAGGCGGAGCTTTACCTAGCATGGACTTGTAGATGACCTGGAGCCAGTGGGTCTGGCGACGAATATGTAGCAAGGGCCAGCCGACCAGAGCATACAAGTCGCAGTGGTGGGTGGTATAAGGTGCTTTAGTGACAAAACGGATGGCACTGTGATAGACTGCATCCAGTTTGCTGAGTAGAGTGTTGGAAGCCATTTTGTAGATGACATCGCCGAAGTCGAGGATCGGTAGGATAGTCAGTTTTACTAGGGTAAGCTTGGCGGCGTGAGTGAAGGAGGCTTTGTTGCGGAATAGAAAGCCGACTCTTGATTTTATAATTATTAATCACAGCCGTATATATTCCCCTCCAAGCAGACACATCGATGGCTCTGAACAAACTTTATTTGACTCTTTGCAAACTGGAATCCATATATCCGGAGGCTGCATTCATTGTAGCTGGGGATTTTAACAAGGCTAATCTGAAAACAAGACTCCCTAAATTTTATCAGCATATCGATTGCGCAACCAGGGCTGGAAAAACCTTGGATATTGCTATTCCAACTTCCGCGATGCATATAAGGCCCTGCCCCGCTCTCCTTTCAGGAAAGCTGACCACGACTCCATTTTGTTGATCCCTGCCTACAGACAGAAACTAAAACAAGAAGCTCCCGCGCTGAGGTCTGTTCAACGCTGGTCCGACCAATCTGATTCCACACACCAAGACTGCTTCCATCACGTGGACTGGGATATGTTTCGTATTGCGTCAGACAACAACATTGACGAATACGCTGATTCGGTGAGCGAGTTCATTAGAACGTGCGTTGAAGATGTCGTTCCCATAGCAATGATTAAAACATTCCCAAACCAGAAACCGTGGATTGATGGTAGCATTCGCGTGAAACTGAAAGTGCGAACCACTGCTTTTAATCAGGGCAAGGTGACCGGAAACATGACGGAATACAAACAGTGTAACTATTCCCTCCGCAAGGCAATCAAACAAGCTAAGTGTTAGTATAGAGACAAAGTAGAATCTCAATTCAACGGCTCAGACACAAGAGGTATGTGGCAGGGTCTACAGTCAATCACTGATTACAAAAAGAAAACCAGTCCCGTCACGGACCAGGATGTCTTGCTCCCAGGCAGACTAAATAACTTTTTTGCCCGCTTTGAGGACAATACAGTGCCACTGACACGGCCCGCAACTAAAACATGCGGACTCTCCTTCACTGCAGCCGACGTGAGGAAAACATTTAAACATGTCAACCCTCGCAAGGCTGCAGGCCCAGACGGCATCCCCAGCCGCGCCATCAGAGCATGCGCAGACCAGCTGGCTGGTGTGTTTACGGACATATTCAATCAATCCTTATCCCAGTCTGTTGTTCCCACATGCTTCAAGAGGGCCACCATTGTTCCTGTTCCCAAGAAAGCTAAGGTAACTGAGCTAAATGACTACCGCCCCGTAGCACTCACTTCCATCATCATGAAGTGCTTTGAGAGACTAGTCAAGGACCATATCACCTCCACCCTACCTGACACCCTAGACCCACTCCAATTTGCTTACCGCCTAAATAGGTCCACAGACGATGCAATCTCAACCACACTGCACACTGCCCTAACCCATCTGGACAAGAGGAATACCTATGTGAGAATGCTGTTCATCGACTACAGCTCGGCATTTAACACCATAGTGCCCTCCAAGCTCGTCATCAAGATCGAGACCCTGGGTCTCGACCCCCCCCCCTGTGCAACTGGGTACTGGACTTCCTGACGGGCCGCCCCCAGGTGGTGAGGGTAGGCAACAACATCTCCACCCCGCTGATCCTCAACACTGGGGCCCCACAAGGGTGCGTTCTGAGCCCTCTCCTGTACTCCCTGTTCACCCACGACTGTGTGGCCACGCACGCCTCCAACTCAATCATCAAGTTTGCGGACGACACAACAGTGGTAGGCTTGATTACCAACAACGACGAGACGGCCTACAGGGAGGAGGTGAGGGCCCTCGGAGTGTGGTGTCAGGAAAATAACCTCACACTCAACGTCAACAACACTAAGGAGATGATTGTGGACTTCAGGAAACAGCAGAGGGAACACCCCCCTATCCACATCAATGGAACAGTAGTGGAGAGGGTAGTAAGTTTTAAGTTCCTCGGCGTACACATCACAGACAAACTGAATTGGTCCACCCACACACACAGACAGCATCGTGAAGAAGGCGCAGCAGCGCCTCTTCAACCTCAGGAGGCTGAAGAAATTCGGCTTGTCACCAAAAGCACTCACAAACTTCTACAGATGCACAATCGAGAGCATCCTGTCGGGCTGTATCACCGCCTGGTACGGCAACTGCTCAGCCCACAACCGTAAGGCTCTCCAGAGGGTAGTGAGGTCTGCACAACGCATCACCGGGGGCAAACTACCTGCCCTCCAGGACACCTACACCACCTGATGTCACAGGAAGGCCATAAAGATCATCAAGGACAACAACCACCCGAGCCACTGCCTGTTCACCCCGCTATCATCCAGAAAGCGAGGTCAGTACAGGTGCATCAAAGCTGGGACCGAGAGACTGAAAAACAGCTTCTATCTCAAGGCCATCAGACTGTTAAACAGCCACCACTAACATTGAGTGGCTGCTGCCAACACACTGACTCAACTCCAGCCACTTTAATAATGGGAATTGATGGGAAATTATGTCAAATATATCACTAGCCACTTTAAACAATGCTACCTAATATAATGTTTACATACCCTACATTATTCATCTCACCTTGCGAAAGTATTCGGCCCCCTTGAACTTTGCGACCTTTTGCCACATTTCAGGCTTCAAACATAAAGATATAAAGATATAAAACTGTATTTTTTTGTGAAGAATCAACATCAAGTGGGACACAATCATGAAGTGGAACGACATTTATTGGATATTTCAAACTTTTTTAACAAATCAAAAACTGAAAAATTGGGCGTGCAAAATTATTCAGCCCCCTTAAGTTAATACTTTGTAGCGCCACCTTTTGCTGTGATTACAGCTGTAAGTCGCTTGGGGTATGTTTTGCACATCGAGAGACTGAATTTTTTTTCCCATTCCTCCTTGCAAAACAGCTCGAGCTCAGTGAGGTTGGATGGAGAGCATTTGTGAACAGCAGTTTTCAGTTCTTTCCACAGATTCTCGATTGGATTCAGGTCTGGACTTTGACTTCGCCATTCTAACACCTGGATATGTTTATTTTTGAAACATTCCATTGTAGATTTTGCTTTATGTTTTGGATCATTGTCTTGTTGGAAGACAAATCTCCGTCCCAGTCTCAGGTCTTTTGCAGACTCCATCAGGTTTTCTTCCAGAATGGTCCTGTATTTGGCTCCATCCATCTTCCCATCATTTTTAACCATCTTCCCTGTCCCTGCTGAAGAAAAGCAGGCCCAAACCATGATGCTGCCACCACCATGTTTGACAGTGGGGATGGTGTGTTCAGGGTGATGAGCTGTGTTGCTTTTATGCCAAACATAACGTTTTGCATTGTTGCCAAAAAGTTCAATTTTGGTTTCATCTGACCAGAGCACCTTCTTCCACATGTTTGGTGTGTCTCCCAGGTGGCTTGTGGCTAACTTTAAACGACACTATTTATGGATATCTTTAAGAAATGGCTTTCTTCTTGCCACTCTTCCATAAAGGCCAGATTTGTGCAATATACGACTGATTGTTGTCCTATGGACAGAGTCTCCCACCTCAGCTGTAGATCTCTGCAGTTCATCCAGAGTGATCATGGGCCTCTTGGCTGCATCTCTGATCAGTCTTCTCCTTGTATGAGCTGAAAGTTTAGAGGGACGGCCAGGTCTTGGTAGATTTGCAGTGGTCTGATACTCCTTCCATTTCAATATTATCGCTTGCACAGTGCTCCTTGGGATGTTTAAAGCTTGGGAAATATTTTTGTATCCAAATCCAGCTTTAAACTTCTTCACAACAGTATCTCGGACCTGCCTGGTGTGTTCCTTGTTCTTCATGATGCTCTCTGCGCTTTTAACGGACCTCTGAGACTTTCACAGTGCAGGTGCATTTATACGGAGACTTGATTACACACAGGTGGATTGTATTTATCATCATTAGTCATTTAGGTCAACATTGGATCATTCAGAGATCCTCACTGAACTTCTGGAGAGAGTTTGCTGCACTGAAAGTAAAGGGGCTGAATAATTTTGCACGCCCAATTTTTCAGTTTTTGATTTGTTAAAAAAGTTTGAAATATCCAATAAATGTTGTTCCACCTCATGATTGTGTCCCACTTGTTGTTGATTCTTCACAAAAAAATACAGTTTCATATCTTTATGTTTGAAGCCTGAAATGTGGCAAAAGGTCGCAAAGTTCAAGGGGGCCGAATACTTTCGCAAGGCACTGTATGTGTACGTATATACTGTACTCTATATCATCTACTGCATCCTTATGTAATACATGTATCACTAGCCACTTTAACTATGCCACTTTGTTTACATACTCATCTCATTTGTATATACTGTACTCAATACCATCTACTGTATCTTGCCTATGCCGCTCTGTATCATTCATATATCTTTATGTACATATTCTTTATCCCCTTACACTTGTGTCTATAAGGTAGTAGTTTTGGAATTGTTAGCTAGATTACTTGTTGGTTATTACTGCATTGTCGGAACTAGAAGCACAAGCATTTCGCTACACTCGCATTAACATCTGCTAACCATGTGTATGTGACAAATAAAATTTGATTTGATTTGATTTGATTCCCTACAAATCTGCCGTTTCCAGCTACAACAGTCATTTACAACATGAACAATGTCTACACTGTATTTCTCATAAATTTGATGTGATTTTAACAGACAAAAGCATATTCTTTCATTCAAAAACAAGGACATTTCTAAGTGACCTCAAACTTTTGAACGGTAGTGTATATATCAACGAATTGGCGAAGGAACTAGAACAGTCTGCAGCACCCAACCTCACTTTACTAAAATCTTAAGTCAAATTTCTCCTGTTTGCTGATGATCTGGTGCTTCTGTCCCCAACCAAGGAGGGTCTACAGCAGCACCTAGATCTTCAGCACAGATTCTGTCAGACCAGGGCCCTGACAGTAAATCTCAGTAAGACAAAAATAATGGTGTTCCAAAAAAGGTCCAGTTGCCAGGACCACAAATACAAAGTTCATCTAGACACCGTTGCCCTAGAGCACACAAAAAACTATACACACCTCGGCATAAAAATCAGTGCCACAGGTAACTTCCACAAAGCTGTGAACGATCTGAGAGACAAGGCAAGAAGGTCCTTCTATGCCATCAAAAGGAACATAACATTTGACATACAAATCAGGATCTGGCTAAAAATACTTGAATCAGTGATAAAAACCCATTGCCCTTCATGGTTGTGAGGTCTGGGGTCCACTCACCAACCAAGAATTCACAAAATGGGACAAACATCCAATTTGAGACTCTGCATGCAGAATTCTGCCCCAAAAATCCTCCGTGTACAACGTAAAACATCAAATGATGCATACAGAGTAGAATCTTCCGATACCCGCTAATGATCAAATCCAGAATAGAGCTGTTAAATTCTACAACTACCTAAAAGGAAGTGATTCCCAAACCTTCCATAACAAAGTCATCACCCACAAAGAAATTAACTTGGAGAAGAGCCCCATAAGCAAGCTGGTCCTGGCTCTCTGTTCACCAACACAAACAGACCCCACAGAGCCCCAGGACAGCAATACAACTTGACCCAACCAAATCATGATTACCTGACACATTGGAAAGAATTTACAAAAAAACTGTGCAAACTAGAATGATATGTGGTCCTAAAAAGAGAGTACACAGTGGCAAAATATCTGACCACTGTGACTGACCCAAAATTAAGGAAATCGTTGACTATGTACAAACTCAGTGAGCATAGCATTGCTATTGAAAAATGCCCTCATTTTGTGTGCACACT
This sequence comes from Oncorhynchus tshawytscha, assembly GCF_018296145.1. NCBI lineage: Eukaryota > Metazoa > Chordata > Actinopteri > Salmoniformes > Salmonidae > Oncorhynchus > Oncorhynchus tshawytscha. The sequence continues at coordinate 23,641,284 of NC_056441.1, forward strand.
GGAGAGCCATAGAGACACATATATATCCCTCAGATTACACAGATCCACAAAGAGTTTGAAAACAAATTCAATTTTGATAAACTCCCATATCTATTGGGTGAAATACCACAGTGTGCCATTACAGCAGCAAGATGTGTGACCTGTTGCCACGAGAAAAGGGCAACCAGTGAAGAACAAACACCATTGTAAATACAACCTATATTTATGTTTATTTGTTTTCCCTTTTGTACCATTTGGACATTTGGACATTGTTACAACACTGTATATAGACATAATGACATTTGAAATGTGTTTATTATTTTGGAACTTTTGTGAATGTAATATTTACTGTTCACTTTTTATAGTTTATTTCACTTTTGTTTATTATTTATTTTACTTGCTTTGGCAATGTAAACATATGTTTCCCATGCCAATACAGCCCCTTAAACTGAATTGAGAGAGAGAGAGAGAGAGAGAGAGAGAGAGAGAGAGAGAGAGATGATGATGATACATCCCCCGCGCGCACACACACACACACACACACACACACACACACACACACACACACACACACACACACACACACACACACACACACACACACACACACACACACACACACACACACACACACACACACACACACACACACACACACGAGTGTGTACGTTGTACGAATATCCCTTTCCGTCTACTGCTAGTTACACTAGTTACACACACTCCAACCATCATGCATCAACATGTCCATGCTGGAGGGTGCTGTGACAAAATTAGCACCCCGTAACAACGTGTGTTCTGTTTAGGAAGTAAGGTCAGTGTTTTTCACAGCGCTCTCATTCTGTCACCACAGCAGCAGTGTGTACAACAGGGGAGCAGGTGTTTTGCATAGAGAGTGATATAAGTAAAGAGAATAGTCAATTAAAATGAACATGGTAAAATATGAATGTGCTTACCCATTGTCACATAGCTGCTCCAAATGTAGGTGGCATACTTACTAATGTTTACTTATTTTGTCTCTCTCTCTCTTCCTTCTTTTCTCTCTCTCTATCTCCCTCGCACACACTCTCTCTCTTTCAAAAGAAGGAATTAAGTAATGAAATTCTATTACATTGCTCTTTGCAAAATTCAGCAAAAACCTGGGTTTCAATTCTTGAAAGAGCAAAACTGGGGTTCTACTCTCTCATCACTGTCCTTTCTTCCAAACCTCTCTCCTCCCGCCCCTCCGTATCCCTCTCGCTCCCTCTGATTTAATTGTAAATGCAGCGAAGCGCTGGACAGGCTAGTGCCCTTCTCTGACAGATCTACTCCCCCAACCTGTCACACACACACACACACACACACAGGCCAGTGGGTCTGGTGGAACTAATCTTTCAAGTGTAATTTAAAGTGTTTGATAGAGGAAAGGAGGGAGGGGATATGGAGGGATGAGGAGGAGAGAAAGAGGCGAATATGGAGGTGAGGTTGAAACTGGGTTATTCTGGACAGAGGAGAGGATTGGTAGCGAGGAGTTGAGAAAGAGGGAGGAGGAGAGAAACAGAGGGTGAAGGGAGAAGAGTTTAACTAAAGAGTCTAGTTTTAACAAGGTTTTATTGTTCTAAAAATTAAAGAACGGAGACAGTGACAGAGAGAGCCAGAGAGACTATACAATACGTGTGTGTGTGTGTCTAACGATAGGCTTGAGATGAGTGCTGCAGTGTTAATCAGGGATTGTTAAGCCAGTCGACTAATCAGGCTTTTAATGATGTGATGTCATACAGAGAGCTTTCTGTCTTTGTCTGAAGCAGCTCAGTAAGAACATGTTGCTGGGCTCTCAGATACACACAGACACTTCAATTCACATCAATGAAATCTGTTCATTCATTTGTTTGTTCATTTGTTAGATAATTCGTTCTTACACACTGAACCTGCTTCGTTCCTATGTGAAACATAAGGTTTTTCACAAGTGAGTGCCACTGCTGCCAATCTTTTGGGATTGCTTTCCATGACAGGCCCAGTTTTCATCTCCTTCTCCCTAGTCCTTTGCCAGGTTTCTTTAGGCAGCCGGCCACGCTTCCTTATCCCATCTGCTGTCCATCTGGGGCTGTCTTTGTGAGTGCAGTATAAGATCAACTTTATTGTCTTGGACACAGTGCTGCTTACGGTTTCAAAATTCTGTTAACTTTCTCAAAAATCCCAGAAATCCTGGTTAGAATATTTCTGGAATCAATAAGGAATAAGCAGGAAATCTGGAATCCTCCAAACAGCATTTCTGGAATACCTGGGAATATGGGGAAAATTGGCTGAATTTATTATAAAAACATTAATAACATTCCAAAACATGCATCCTGTTTGCAACAAGGCCCTAAAGTAATATTGCAAAGAATGTGGCAAAGCAATGAACTTTTTGTTCTAAATACAAAGTGTTATATTGGAGGAAAATCCAATACAACACATTACTGTGTACCACTCTCCATATTTTCAAGCATTGTGGTGGCTGCATCATGTTATGGGTATGCTTGCAATTTAAAAAAAGCAGACATTGAATATCCCTTTGAGCATGGTGAAGTTATTACACTTTGGATGGTGTATCAATACACCCAGTCACTACAAAGAAACAGGCGTCCTTCCTAATGCAGTTGCCAGGTAGGAAGGAAACCGCTCAGGGATTTCACCATGAGGCCAGTGGTGACTTTAAAACAGTTACAGACTTTAATGACTGTGATAGGAGAAAACTGAGGATGGATCAACATTGTAGTTACTCCACAATACTAACCTAATTGACAGAGGTTACTCCACAATACTAACCTAACTGACAGAGTGAAATGAAGGAAGCCACTACAGAATAAAAAATATTCCAAAACACGCATCTTGTTTGCAACAAGGCACTGAAATAATACTGCAGAAAATGTGGCAAAGCAATTCCCTTTGTGTCCTGAACACAATGCAACACATTACTGAGTACCACCCTCTATATTTTCAAGCATAGTGGTGGCTGCATCATGTTATGGGTATGCTTGTAATCGTTACGGACTGAGTTTTTCAGGATAGAAAATAAACGTAATGGAGTTAAGCAAATCCTAGACAAAAACCTGGTTCAGTCTGCTTTCTACCAGACCAGGGAGATGAATTCACATTTCAGCAGGACAATAACCTAAAACACAAGGCCAAACATATACTGGAGTTACTTACCAAGAAGACCATGACAGAGTTAGGTTTGACTTAAATCTGCTTGAAAATCTATGGCAAAACCTGAAAAATGGTTGTCTAGCAATGATCAACAACCAATTTCACAGAGCTTGAAGAATTTTGAAAATAATAAATGGCAAATATTGTACAATCCAGGTGTGCAAAGCTCTTAGAGACTTACCCAGTAGAACTCACGGCTGTAATAGCTGCCAGGTGATTGTAACATGTGTTGACCCCGGTGTGTGAATACTGTATTTCATTCTCAATAAATTTGCTAAAATGTCTAAAAACATGTTTTCACTGTCATCATGGTAGAAACATCTATTAATCCATTTTGAATTCAGGCTGTAACACCACAAAATGTGGAATAAGTCAAGGGGTAGGAATACTTTCTGAAGGCACTATATGTGAACAGAAGGCAGGCTGGCACAGGACTGTCATGCCATTTCCAATATTTATCCCCGTCTTGGATCGGTGACAAAACGTAGCTTTCCCAAGGATCTATTCACTGTGTGTATTTGGCATGGATAGTTGACAGATACTGTGTTTGTATTTGTGATGGAAATACACTTGTTGGGGAAAGGAGAAACATGACAAATTGCATCTGTGTCTACCTCCCTCTTATTGTTATTTTTTATCTGTCTTTCTCTCTCTCTCTCTCCGATGTCATTACCTAGAGGTGCTCAGTCTTATCTGAGAACCTTTGATTCTCTTCTCCCTTTCTTCTCATCTCTCTCCCCATCCCTCCCTCCCTCATCCCTCTCTCTGAACACTAATCCAGATGAGAAACCCTAATAGGCCGGCTACTTTACAACACAGAGCCATCTCTCATTCTCCATCTCTCTCTCTCTCCCGCTCAGCCTCTACTTCCTTCGCTCTCCCTCTGGAAAATGATTCAGCTCAGAAACGTAATAAGAGGACACACTTATCATATTTATTTTGATTTAAAAGCCTTTGTAATGGGGTAAGGAGGGTAAGAGAGCGTCAGAGAGAGAGGGGGAGAGAGAGATCAATATAATACAGAAACAGACAGACACAAACAACATGGACACGTACCTATTGTCAGGCAGGTATCTCAGCATTCCTGTGGAAACAGAGGAGAAAAACATAAAACACTTACAGTACTAGTAGAAACATGAATGGGCCATCAGTCAAACATTAAACACAGATCATGGCTTTCAGTTGAGGCTCAACACACACTTACAGTCAATGCAGAGTGAAATTCTACACACCCCTCCCACTGGGCAAAGATGTCAATTCAACGTCTATTCCACTTTGGTTCAACGTCATTTCATTGAAATGATGTGGAAACAACGTTCGTTCAACTAGTGTGTGCCCAGTGGGGTGGCAGAGTCTTCACATGTTGCTGCCTTAAAAATATATTTTTTTAAAGTATTACATTGGATTTTCTTCCTTTCGATGTACAACCTTTCAAAAATGAAAGATAATGTCCAATTTTCCAAATTAATTTTAAAAAAAATGAAGATGTCTTCATTGCGTATGTCTTCACACCCCAGAGTAAATACTTGGTGGAAGCACCTTTGGCAGCCATTACAGCTGTGAAACATTTTGAATGAGAATCGACCAACTTTGGACCACTCTTAGGGCAACACACAAAAACATTGCTCAAGCTTAGTATATTTGGTTGGGAGTCATTGATGTCAGGACTGAGACAGGACCATCCAGGTACATCCACCTATTGGAAACTGTCCTGCTGAAAGATAAAACTGTATGCCAAGGTTAGGTATTAATTAAGAAGCTTGAGGCAGGGTTTCCTCAACACTTTTATCTGGACTCTGCTGCATTCATATTTCTTTTGACCCTGACATACTCCCCTGTCCTTGCTGATGCTGCCTCCACAATACTTAAAAATACAGAGGACCAACAACTATGCATTCACTCCACTACTGGCCTGTATGAAAAATGTAAAAGAATGAAGCTTGTTTTATTTGATTTGATCCACTCCGTTTGCAACAAGGCTGTTAAAGTAATTGTCCGGTGTTTCCAGATTTCTATGAATTATGACTTATAATTAAATACAATATGAGGTTAATACAATAGTTTTACTACCCAAAAATGATTAAGTATGTTAAAAATCTACCTTTTCTCTGTTGAAATGGTGTGGGCATACCCCAACATCAGAATGGTGGGCGTATACAGTCATTAAACATATTAGTGTTAAGTAGACCGCTGATTGGCCAGCTCATCGTGCACGGGATAATGACATCATCCTCTATGAGGAAGCATTTTTTAAACTTCTGTTTAAAGGTACAAGTTTGAAGTGGAGATTAAGTGTTTTATTTTCTTCAATTGATGCTTTGGCCACAAATAAGAGTATAGGATGAGTCAATAACATTGGTTATGGGTTAACAGAATATGACCTATTAAGACTTTCAATTGACAGTTACTTTAAAAAGGTCCAATGTAGCCATTTTTATCTCAATATCAAATTAAGTACCTTATTGTGATTGGTGAACCTGGGGTGCAGGGAGCCTAGTGGTTAAGAGCGTTGGGCCAATAACCAATAGGTTGCTGGTTCATATTGCCGAGCCAACTAGGTGAAAAATCTGTTGATGTGCCCTTGAGCAAGGCAGTTAACCCTAGCTGTTTTGGACAAGAGTGTCTACACATTGTTTAATTACATTTTTCAATTAAAATGGTCAACAACAACAACAAAAAATGCTTCTTTGCAAAGAGCAATTTCTCAAGCAAGAATTTTGCCAGCTGTCTGGGAGTGGTCTGAGAGGTTTGAAAGTGTCTTTCTTATTGGTCTGTTAGCTAATTTACCACCTGTTGAGGTAGAGTGAGGCTAAAACTCCTCCCCACCAGGCTGAAATTGGCCAAAATTAAAAACTACATGCTTCGGTCACGTCCAATACAACACAAAACAGAATGAACCCCTCTGTTTTTTAAAAAGCATTGTGGTGGCAGCATCATGTTATGTATATGCTTGTCACCGACAAGTCTCAAGTCCTCAACTGGCAGCTTCATTAAATAGTACCCGCAAAACACCAGTCTCAACGTCAACAGTGAAGAGGCGACTCTGGGATGCTGGCCTTCTCAGCAGAGTTCCTCTGTACAGTGTCTGTGTTCTTTTGCCCATCTTAATCTTCTCTTTTTATTGGCCAGTCTGGCAACTGCACCGCCCTCAACCGTAAGGCTCTCCAGAGGGTAGTGAGGTCTGCACAACGCATCACCGGGGGCAAACTACCTGCCCTCCAGGACACCTACACCACCCGATGCTACAGGAAGGCCATAAAGATCATCAAGGACATCAACCACCCGAGCCACTGCCTGTTCACCCCGCTGCCATCCAGAAGGCGAGGTCAGTACAGGTGCATCAAAGCTGGGACCGAGAGACTGAAAAACAGCTTCTATCTCAAGGCCATCAGACTGTTAAACAGCCACCACTAACATTGAGTGGCTACTGCCAACACACTGTCAATGACACTGACTCTACTCCAGCCACTTTAATCATGGGAATTGATGGGAAATGATGTAAATATATCACTAGCCACTTTAAACAATGCTACCTTATATAATGTTACTTACCCTACATTGTTCATCTCATATGCATACGTTGATACTGTACTCTATATCATCGACTGCATCCTTATGTAATACATGTATCACTAGCCACTTTAACTATGCCACTTGGTTTACATACTTATCTCATATGTATATACTGTACTCGATATCATCTACTGTATCTTGCCTATGCTGCTCTGTACCATCACTCATTCATATATCCTTATGTACATATTCTTTATCCCCTTACACTGTGTATGACAGTAGTTTTTTTGGAATTGTTAGTTAGATTACTTGCTCGTTATTACTGCATTGTCGGAACTAGAAGCACAAGCATTTCGCTACACTCGCATTAACATCTGCTAACCATGTGTATGTGACAAATAAAATTTGATTTGATTTGATTTGATAGGCTTTTTCTTTGCAACTCTTCCTAGAAGGCCAGCATCCAGGAGTCGCCTCTTCACTGTTGACGTTGAGACTGGCGTTTTGCGGGTACTATTTAATGAAGCTGCCAGTTGCGGACTTGTGAGGCGTCTGTTTCTCAAACTAGACACTCTAATGTACTTGTCCTCTTGCTCAGTTGTACACCGGGGCCTCCCACTCCTCTCTGACGAGTTTCAGAAGAAAGTGCTTTGTTTCTGGCCATTTTGAGCCCATAATTGAACCCACAAACGCTGATGCTCCAGATACTCAACTAATCTAAAGAAGGCCAGTTTTATTGCTTCTTTAATCAGAACAACAGTTTTCAGTTGTGCTAACATAAATGCAAAAGGGTCTCCTAATGATCAATTAGCCTTTTAAAATGATAAACTTGGATTAGCTAACACAACGTGCCACTGGAACACAGGAGTGATGGTTGCTGATAGTGGGCCTCTGGATGCCTATGTAGATATTCCATTAAAAAACTGCCTTTCCAGCTACAATAGTCATTTACAACATTAACAATGTCTACACAGTATTTTGGATCAATTTGATGTTATTTTAATGGACAAAAAATGTGCTTTTCTTTCAAAAACAAGGACATTTCTAAGTGACCCCAAACTTTTGAACGATAGTGTATACAGTAGTTAAAATATATTTTTAGAGAGGCACTGTGATAGATATTTATCTGTTTAAAAAAAAAAAGTTAAACTTGCTTTTTGCTGGAGTATGATGACATGGTTCTGTACATAACTGAGCAAAGCATTAAATCTGTTTTTGGTTTGGGTATGGTGTCTGGTGGGGTGTGTTTGTCTGTTTGAAGTGTATGCAAATAGATTATACAAGTGGTTAGGCATTTTCAACAAACAAATGTTTCTTTAGAAGAAAAGTAGACAATTTGTCCTCAACCATGAAAGACTATGATGCATGTTGTTAATGTTAGTAGTGTCTGTGCGGTTAAAGACGTGCTGCTTTATTTTGAGTCAGCTGCAGCTTTGCTAGGTCTTTCTTTACTCCACCTGACTATATTACCAGACAGGAAAACCCACCTCAGTAGGTTGTGTAGATCAGTAGAAAAAAACATATTATTTATTCCCTTTTGAGATTACATTTGAAAAAGGCAGCAAAATGTGAAGACTGCAAGGGGTGGGTAGACTTACACTAGCGACTATTTTCTTGGCCTGTTGGTGAGTGTCAGGACTCCTGATCATATACCACAACATCGAATAGAGCCTAGGGAACTCTGAAGAATAGTTTGGAAGAACAGCAATTTGCCATGTTGCAAACTGGATTCAAGGCTATGGGCACAGATAGAACAATGAGACATATATTTCCCCGGATGTATAAATGTGAAGCATTCGTTTGTCGTTTCCACGCACTACCAAATATGGTGATGAGAAGAAGCCCAGTGGGCAGCAGTGGAAGAAAATGGAGCAGGATAGATTTTTGCCGCCCTTCTGCTCATTTTCTCATCGATGAAACATTTGATCTCCATACAGTTTTGGTTCTAAAACTAAAAACGGGAACAAAGAGTGGACTGCATTTTGTAGAGTTTACCCTTTGCCAAAGTTTCAAAACATTTAGTTATTGCACACACGCAGTTCAGAGTAGGCAGTCCCTAATGGAAAAATAAAAAATAAATACTAGAACTCGCCAATAGGATCTCACCAGCTCATGCTTGGCTCTGCCCACCTCCTTGCTTGTTCTGCCTACTATGAAATGACAGGCTCTGGACTATCTTGGGTTAGTTATAAAAATCTTTGCTATGGGTGTGCACCTAGTGTGCCACCTAGTGTAGATGAGCATTAGTACAGGATCACATTTGACCTCATTTTATAATCACGCTTTTCTGTATCTTAATGAGAAGGGACTTAAGCACATACAAAAACAAGACAAGATCACTATGATAACTGGCAGTTTTATGATGTTTAATAAAAAATAAAATAGAAAAAAATATACTGGTACATAAAAAAAGAAGTTCAAAACAAAAGCCAGGCTGTCACTCCGTGACCGCCGCTAGTTTGGCGACCATTTTAGGAGTTCCTCTTCAGATGAGTTGGCCATGACAGAAGAGCCGCCACCTTTCACAAAATGGCGGACGTTAAGTTTAAAATCCCTCATTGTGATGCAATGGAGTGCATTACATTGTATCTATGTGTATATATGTTTCTTGTTCTCAATGGTCTAGAGGCTTCCTCTCCTCCACATCTCTCCGATCTACCAAAGGATTGGCTTTTACCTGTTCCAATTTCTTTTAGATCAGATAAAGGACATGAGGGGAGGAAGCTTGTGTAGACCATTGGGATGCACACAGAGTTGAATCCATACAGACGTCACACTGCATTTCAGTCTTAATAGAATCTGTAAAAATGGTGGACAACTGACAGGCTTGACAAATCTCCAACCAAAGATAGTGTTTGAGCTCACCTCTCTGACAGATGATGGTTCTATTCTCTAAAAGCAGACACAGCTTGAGTCCCAAATGGCACCCTATGTCCTATATAGCCCAGCTACCTTCCACAAGACACTACAAAGATCTAATCAAAAGTAGTGCAATACATTCAGAACAGGATGCCATTTGAGGCCGACGACCCTGTCAAAGGCGATATATTGGCCAGGTCGAGTTTTGATTGGTGGTTAACAGTTGCTATAGTAACATTACAGAGAGTGACGTTGGCGCCTAACACAGTCTCAGGAAGGGTAGAGGACTCTAGTGCACTAGGAAGGGTATGAAGTCGTCCACTACAGAGTGCAAGTCGCTCCTCATGTGCACACAAATGACACCCTAACCCCTATATTAGGGCACTACTTTAGAACAGCACGAGAGTACAATAGCATGTGCTATATAGAGAATGGGGTGTCATTTGAAAAAAACAAAAACAGTCTTGCTATTCGCTCAGACAAGCCAGACATACAGATACCCAACCACTTAAACACACACCCCCTTCCATAGACTTTCTGCCAGATAGAAATACAAAACTAGACTTTTAAAACATCAGGACTTGCATACAAAGACAGAGTTTTGTGGTTCACTTGTAACTGGGCTGAGGCTGGCTAACCACCATCTAGCCTAGCCCACCAATTACAGGCCTAGTCGTTCAAATTGGAGTTTACAGTAACGTCACTCCGATCCAAGAAGCAGTGGTTGTCATTGGAAACAGAAATACTGGGGCACTCAAAAATAACCCACTTGCATAGTAATAACATCATATGTTCAGTGTGTAGCTACCGCGCTGATCCTCAGCCACACACAGTCCCTCGTATGTGTGTGTGTGGGGCTATATACTTGCAGAGACGAGACACACACACACACACACACACACAATTACACACAAAGAAAAGACAAACAACTAGTGGAAGTACTTGGCAACCAAATATACACTAGATTCCAGAATGGAATCAAAATGATTCCCTTTCCTCCACTGTCCAGAGGTCTCCAGAACATTCTCCCCTGCTAAGAAGAAAGACCCTTTAGCCTTTAGAGCACCTAGTCTTTTAGGGCATGTCTAAATGGTACCCTATCCCCTATGTAGTTCACTACTTGACATAGGGGGTAAGTTGCCATTTCACACCACTCACCAATCTTCAGGTCATTTTTGCTGATCATTCATCTAACTCCACCACCATACCATGCACATCTTTAAAAAATGACAGACATACACCAACAGAAACACACTTGGAGCATACAATATGTATTTGGCCTTGTGCCAAACTCCTGCAATGGGGAAGAGTTTTCAGCCCTACTCTACACTAGGACTGAGTAGCGGAAATGGCACAAACGTTAGGTGACTAAGTCCTCCTATGACTGACACACACACACACACAATAAAGATAAGGGTTTTAAAAACAACAGCTATGGTGTTGGGCGTGACTAAGAGCTCAGTCCACTGTGACTCTGCTATAGTAAGAGCTCAGTCAGTCCACTGTGACTCTGCTATAGTAAGAGCTCAGTCAGTCAGCCTGCTGTGACTCTGCTATAGTAAGAGCTCAGTCCGTCAGCCCACTGACTCTGCTATAGTAAGTGCTCAGTCAGTCAGTCCACTGTGACTCTGCTATAGTAAGTGCTCAGTCAGTCAGTCCACTGTGACTCTGCTATAGTAAGTGCTCAGTCAGTCAGTCCACTGTGACTCTGCTATAGTAAGTGCTCAGTCAGTCAGTCAGTCAGTCCACTGTGACTCTGCTATAGTAAGAGCTCAGTCAGTCAGTCAGTCCACTGTGACTCTGCTATAGTAAGAGCTCAGTCAGTCAGTCAGTCCACTGTGACTCTGCTATAGTAAGAGCTCAGTCAGTCAGTCCACTGTGACTCTGCACTCAGTCAGTCAGTCCACTGTGACTCTGCTATAGTAAGAGCTCAGTCAGTCAGTCCACTGTGACTCTGCTATAGTAAGAGCTCAGTCAGTCAGTCCACTGTGACTCTGCTATAGTAAGAGCTCAGTCAGTCAGTCAGTCCACTGTGACTCTGCTATAGTAAGAGCTCAGTCAGTCAGTCCACTGTGACTCTGCTATAGTAAGAGCTCAGTCAGTCAGTCAGTCCACTGTGACTCTGCTATAGTAAGAGCTCAGTCAGTCAGTCAGTCCACTGTGACTCTGCTATAGTAAGAGCTCAGTCAGTCAGTCAGTCCACTGTGACTCTGCTATAGTAAGAGCTCAGTCAGTCAGTCAGTCCACTGTGACTCTGCTATAGTAAGAGCTCAGTCAGTCAGTCAGTCCACTGTGACTCTGCTATAGTAAGAGCTCAGTCAGTCAGTCAGTCCACTGTGACTCTGCTATAGTAAGAGCTCAGTCAGTCAGTCAGTCCACTGTGACTCTGCTATAGTAAGAGCTCAGTCAGTCAGTCAGTCCACTGTGACTCTGCTATAGTAAGAGCTCAGTCAGTCAGTCAGTCCACTGTGACTCTGCTATAGTAAGAGCTCAGTCAGTCAGTCAGTCCACTGTGACTCTGCTATAGTAAGAGCTCAGTCAGTCAGTCAGTCCACTGTGACTCTGCTATAGTAAGAGCTCAGTCAGTCAGTCAGTCCACTGTGACTCTGCTATAGTAAGAGCTCAGTCAGTCCGCTGTGACTCTGCTATAGTAAGAGCTCAGTCAGTCCACTGTGACTCTGCTATAGTAAGAGCTCAGTCAGTCAGTCAGTCCACTGTGACTCTGCTATAGTAAGAGCTCAGTCAGTCAGTCAGTCCACTGTGACTCTGCTATAGTAAGAGCTCAGTCAGTCCGCTGTGACTCTGCTATAGTAAGAGCTGTCAGTCCACTGTGACTCTGCTATAGTAAGAGCTCAGTCAGTCAGTCCACTGTGACTCTGCTATAGTAAGAGCTCAGTCAGTCAGCCCACTGTGACTCTGCTATAGTAAGAGCTCAGTCAGTCAGTCCACTGTGACTCCGCTATAGTAAGAGCTCAGTCAGTCAGTCCACTGTGACTCTGCTATAGTAAGAGCTCAGTCAGTCCACTGTGACTCTGCTGTAGTAAGAGCTCCATCTAGTGAGACAATGTGAGATTACAGACATTTAACCTGTCAACAAGAGGTTGCACTGCAGTAGTCTGAAGCCACTTAGCTCCTTCTGATTCTTCCTTTTCACACATTATAAAACACCCATGGGGGGTTTCAACTATACTTTGACACCAACAAGATACACACAACTCAAGAATTGACACACACTCTTGACACAGACACACACTCCGTCACACACTCTTGACACAGACACACACTCCGTCACACACTCTTGACACAGACACACTCCGTTACACACTCTCCAGACCGGAGGCCATCTGGGGAAAGGTTCTGTAAACTCTTGGCAAAAAAAAAAAAACTACAATCTTAAAAACGTAACACCAAAATTCCTTTACATACACAAATAATAAAATTAAATAAAGATTTGATAAGATAAAAAAAAAAATTTGAACACATTATTGCACAAATTAGAAACCGTCCATTGTGTGAACACTGAATAAGATACAGCTTGGCTACAGGGTTCAAGGACAAAGGCCTTCACAACGCAATCCAGTCAAAAAAACTAAAATAAACTCAATTTACAATACGACACTGGTCTTTCGCTACTTCCACCTGGCAAAGATGTCACTATCCTCAGTCTCCTTGAACGTATGTGAAAAAGGGCAAAGCGCAATTTTTAAAAATATTAATGTGAACAATAAACATTAACGAAAACAAAACAAAAAGGTGGATCCCAAACAGGAAGTGAAAGACTGGAGAGCTGCGGAAAAGTTCTGGGGCCAGAATGCACGTTGGGTTGCGCTGCGTTCTGTTTGCTAGCCGCACTGCTCGTTCCCGTATCGTTGGCCGTTGGTTCATTGCGCAGTAAAAAACATGCACAAATGGGGAGAGGGTGAGTGATGGAGAAAGAGTTTTCCCAGAGCTACACTTCTTTCCCTCCTCAGGGCCAAAGTTCAGCAGCCCAAAGTGTTGAATGAATCCCAATGCTGGTCTGGTGCCTCTGCCTGCCTGTCCTCCAAGTTGAACAGCAGGGAGCATTGTCTCATGAAGTTGTCTTCCCAATCAGTCAGAATGAGAGAGGGATGAAGGGAGGAGAGGAAACGGGGGATGTTTTATCCTTTATCTGCTCAGGCTTACTGGCAGGCTGTCCCTCTTCCGACGGCGCCAGGTGTTGCGGTACTGCGTGTGTGAGTGTGTGTGGGCGTGTGTGAGAGGGTGCGTGTGGGCGCGGTTGGCCAGGGCGGGACTGTGGACCACAGCTGGATTGTGGAAGCCTTTCACGTGAAACTTAGGACCATTCTGTAGAGAGAGAGAGAGGTAGAGAAAGAGAGAGAGGGGTAGAGGTAGAGAGAGAGGGGTAGAGAGAGAGACAGAGAGAGAGAGGTAGAGGTAGAGAGAGAGGGGTGGGTAGAGAGAGAGAGGGGTAGAGGTAGAGAGAGAGAGGGGTAGAGGTAGAGAGAGAGAGGGGTAGAGGTAGAGAGAGAGAGGGGTAGAGGTAGAGAGAGAGAGGGGTAGAGGTAGAGAGAGAGAGGGGTAGAGGTAGAGAGAGAGAGGGGTAGAGGTAGAGAGAGAGAGGGGTAGAGGTAGAGAGAGAGAGGGGTAGAGGTAGAGAGAGAGAGGGGTAGAGGTAGAGAGAGAGAGGGGTAGAGGTAGAGAGAGAGGGGGTAGAGGTAGAGAGAGAGAGGGGTAGAGGTAGAGAGAGAGAGGGGTAGAGGTAGAGAGAGAGAGGGGTAGAGAGGTAGAGGGGGTAGAGAGGTAGAGAGAGAGAGGGGTAGAGGTAGAGAGAGAGGTAGAGAGAGAGAGAGGTAGAGGTAGAGGTAGAGAGAGAGGTAGAGAGGTAGAGAGAGTGAGAGAAGCGGTGAAGAGTTAGAATTCAAGTCATTGAGTGTTTGAAACCTGAGTCAACGCACACACACACACACACACACACAAAAAGCAAAGTGCTCTATGAAAGGAATCCTATACTCAGTTACATCTTGCAGATATTCAATACAACAATGTAGTCATGAAACCAAGAGGGACCGATTGAGAGAACAGAGAGAAACAGGGGGAGGAGAGAACAAGAGAGAAAAGAAAGCAAGATGTGTTGGAAAGCAAAAAAGAGAGCAGAAATAAGAAAGTGAGAGGTGAGGAGAGTCTTAAAGGAGAGAGAAAGACAAAGAGGTTGTCCCAGTCTAGTGTGTGTAGCCGTAATTGTGGCCGGCGCCTACCTGGTGTGTGTGGCTGGTGGGGTGGGGGCTGGACAGAGGCTGGGGGTTGGAGGGGGCATGAGGGTTATGGTGGGCAGGGTGGTGGGTAGGGGGGGTCATGTCTATACCCACCTGTCTGACAGGTAAGGAGTGCATCGTCAGGCCACTGGGCAAAGACATACACGCCTGGAAGGAAGGGGCGGGAGAGACATTTTGAGCCATCACACGTCCAATCACAAACAGCTTTAGATCACCATTTCACAATCCCTGTTACTGGGTTGTAAGTACTAAAAACACAAGGCATGGAGAGGCATATATATATATATATATATATATGACAAATCTTAATGATAAGATGCAGCTGGAAATTCAGGAATGCTGTTTTCTTTTTATAACGGTAAAAGGTAGACTCTGCGGCATGATGCTGGCACAAGCAGCACCACAGCCATTAAGATGCAAGACTTTGTGGATACCTGTGGATGTGCACGGATGCACTTCACCCTGCTACAACGCGGTATCTACGGGACCAAAACAGCAGAGAAGTTTAGCCTCGTGCTTCAACGCTCTTAGTTGTTGCGGAAACTGTCCAGATATCGTTTATACTTAATGTGTCGCTGAGTCTACCTTTAATGTCCCACTCACAGAACATGTTGATCCATCACGCTAAACTCTCCCATCTCTAACAACACAAAGCTCAGTAGCTGCTAGGTTCTGTACCTGTGAGCCAGGGGACATGATGAGGTGCTGCTGGTTGATGCCAGTCTTGCCCAGTGCCAGGCCCAGGGGTAGAGTCATACCCAGAGACTGGAGGGTGTAGGGGGGCAGCGCCGGAGGGCGGCCAGGGCATGGCGTCGAATCAGAGTCCTGGAACACACAGCAGAGGGGAGGGCTTAAAACATGATCAGCTGTCAAATCATTAACACAATTGCATTTATATAGTACATCATAAAGACCGCAGTGTGTGTGTGTTTATTGTATGTGTCTGTGCCCTTACATTGTCTGACCCGGACAGAGAGGAGACCGAGGAGGCTGAGGAGTGTTGGTGAGGACTGGACAGGGACATGGGGGAGTCTGCACTGTGAGGGGAGACTGAGTCCCTCTGTTCCTCCACACCTACACTCAACACACACCGTGCTGGGTCCTGCTCCAGGACAGAACCTAAAGAGAGAAACAGGTTATTATACACAGCAACACACACTTCCCAAACTGCCATACGAGACAACAAAAGGTTACCCTTGCACACACAGGTCCATATACACACACAAAACCTGCCATAAAAGACAGTCAAGACTTATTTTACGCAGAGGTTACACACACAGGTTATTTTGTACACACACACACACACTTCTCTTACCACGGCTCTCCATGCGGGCGAGGTGCCTTCCTCCCCACTTCGTCATGATCCACTCCCTGTAGTCAATCACTTCCTGGGTCACCTTGATTATCCTCCCCAAAGTGCTGCAGGGATAGTGAGAAACAGGAAAGGGCAGGATTTCAAATGTTGCACAGCAGTGGATTAGTTACACTTTCCAACACAACCACCATATTTATTTGACAATCTTTACTTTGATAACTTCTGTACTTATTCATGTACAAACATTTCTAGGCCCGGCTGGACACAGAAGACATTCTGAAAGAGGGGGGAACCAACCTGTCGATGTCCTTATTGGGGTAGGAGCGTGCTAGCGGTGACACGGCGTGACCAAGGACGATGTAAGCGTAGTCGAACACCTGCTTGACTTGCATGGCTCCGTACGAACTCCTGCCAACGTCGTTACCTGGAACACACACGGTTAAAACACCTAAATCGGCCCATACAAACTAAGGCCAACACCATTACCAATGGAAAACACATACATTCGCTCAAACACTGTCCAGTCAGATGCACACACATACACATAGTCACACAAACACTCAGTCCTGCACACCATCATGCGCACACACACACACACACCTGGCATCAGTGGGTCCTCTATACAGAGCATGGAGGGTCTGTAGCCGTTGGTCATAACCTTCGTCATGTCCTCCTTGGCCATGTAGGCCCCTCCGTTCTTGACACGGATGCCCGTCTTCAGGTAATTAAAATGGCGGCCGTACAGCTCAAAGAACTCAATCAGCAGGATGCCAAGGTTGATGTTGGGGCTACTGGCGTCAATTCTTGGGTGGAGCTGGATGGATGGATAGTGAGAGAATAGGTAGACATGTTATGACAACATTACAAGTGCCATAACTGTACACTGTCATACTAGATTACACAAAGTGGGTGTTTGTGTGTGTGTGTGTGTGTGTGTGTGTGTGTGTGTGCTCGTTTGTGTGTGTACCTGGAGGAAGCTAATGACCATCAGGATGAGGCTGTAGGAGCTGATTCCTCCAGTGAACACCTCGTTGAGATCTCTCTGGAGCAGAAATTGCTTCAGCACAAAGATCAGGTAAGGCAGCACGGGATACCTCTGTAGGGGCCCGAGAGAGAAAGGGGGGAAGGAGGGCGAGAGAGATTAAAAACACTAAGGAGAGAATCGAATCCCTGCTCAATTTACACAGTCATTGAGGAGCAGAGCACCTATTAAAAGTGGGAATTATTTCAAATTAGACGATGAAAAAGTCTTTATTTAATGAAAATATGTAACTTCGTATGAGGATCACTACTTGAAATACAATTCGCCTCCTTTTTACAGATTCTCATTTTTAAATCATATGCTGATTTTGAGGCTGCGGTTGTCAATGGGACAAAGACTCACGCGTTATGGTTCTGGTGACTTACAGAAGCATGTTGGGTTATGTCATTGAATAAAGGACAAGTCAGAGAAATTCCTTTACTGACAGCATATTGTGGGCCTATCACCAAATCTCCACCTAACCCCTAGGGCATAGGCACTACTGCAGAACTAATAAGATTGGCTAGAGAAGTAAAAGCACGGTTCATTTGAGCGGGAAAACCCGACATTACAGCAGACGACACCACTCTGAACCAATGTGCAGGTGTACATTCTCTGTTCTCACCCAATATGGAACATTCCATCTCAAATTTAAAATGCATACAGTGCCTTCAGACAGTATTCACACCCCTTGACTTTTTCCAGATGTTGTTGTTTTACTGCCTGAATTTGAAATGGATTACATTTAGATTTTGTGTCACTGGCCTACACACGCACATACAACATCCCATAATGTCAAAGTGGGATTATGTTTTTTTAAATTTTTTTACTAATTAACTCAAAATGAAAAGCTGGAATGTGTTAAGTCAATAAGTATTCAACCCCTTTGTTATGGCAAGCCTAATAAGTTCAGGAGTAAAAATGTGCTTAAGTTAAAATAAGTTGCATGAACTCACTGAGTGCAATAATAGTGTTTCACATGATTATTGAATTACTACCTCATTTCTGTCTTGGGAAAATGAAGCTAACCTAAAAAAGTACAAATGCTAGTGTTCTCACCTTTGTGTAGTCCTTGATGAAGAGAGCAGCTTTGACTCCCGTCTCCACATTGAAGCTGATGTCCACTTTGACGTCTGTCTCCTGGTCAGTCAGCTTGATGATTGGCACCTGGGAAAAAGAAGAGAAACATTGACTTTTCATAAAAATAAACAAAGTTTATTTCACATCCATTTCACTTTCATTCCCGCTCAATTCTCAGATCTAATCATTAGTTGAATGTATGAAGTGTGCACTAAGTCTCATCTACTTGTTTATCCTGTTCAATTGACGCTCTCTGGTGTCATTTTCTAAGTGACACAAATTGTAACCTACCCGAATTAGATATAATTTTGAAATCTAAATGTAAGTCCTACAAACACATGCTTAGCACTGTTAGAAGGGTAAGTGCCGTGGGATTCTGATATAGCTGTACAGCAACGTCATGACTATTAAAGAGGCGGAGCCGCCTCCACAAGGGGGCAAAAACGGCTTAGCCCCCTCAGTTTAAACTTGTGCCCCCTCAGCTTAAGTTTAATGTCCCTATATAAAAATAGCAGAAAAGGTTAAATGATGATGATGATGATGATGGTTGAGTGACAGGTTGGCGCAAAATCTGTATTTCTGCTGCACTGCGTCAGTACAATGGACAGAAGGCACCGCAGTGTGTGAAGGGGGATATGGAAAGCCACTAGGGCGGTTAGGTAAGACTCCATTGGGTGGTTGGCTAAATGGATAACGCGATACGCCTCCGCCTGTAATATTTCCTTTATAAGGGCGGGGTCATGTTTACCGTTGAAGCCGCTTCACTCCCTACCACTACAGAGTTTAGTTAGCTTCTTGGCTAGCTGTAAAAAGTGCTCGTGTTGTTAGCAGTACAGTAGCCCAGCAGGACAGAGGAGAAGAGACTGAGTGTAAAAGACTTCTTGGATTCCGTCATTGGTGAAACGTCAGAACGATTCAGCGAACACAACAGCCAAATGGTGGAGGCCCTGTGTGCCTTTGACCTGGAGAGCCATGACTTTCTAGATGTGAAAAAGGTGAAACCACTGCTGGAGCTAAGCAAAACAGATTTGGTGGGAGCAAGAGTTTAGTGTCGCTCGCCAGTTGGGCTGAAAAATCACCTGCTCCAGCTCCAATGAGGACCCCACTATACACGGCAATGATTCTCTGGTTCTCTCTCCGCTATGCTGACCGTGCTTACTGCACTGACAAGTGGATCTCATTTTCCACTGACAAATGTGTTCAGACAGCACAGAAGAAGCATGCTACATCTGAGGAAAGCTCAACTAATCCAACTGTCATTTGAAGGGGAACTTACAAGAATATTTCAGGGATAATGGAATGATCAATTACACAGGAAGTTCCACAGAGCATCAAGGAGGCTGCAACTCTTCTGAAAAGAAACAATCTTGCTGGTTGGTTTTTATCAAAATCTTGGTGGTAGAGAAAGTGGCCTCATTTCAGCAAAAACCTAGGATATGGAATGGCAAAATGACTACCTTGGCCAAAAGCCTAGGTTTTCAACAGCCTTGTTTAGTGTGTAGAGGGCAGTCCATGGTGCTGATAGAGCACAGCAGACAATTCACACCAACCGGTCACTTCTTGGTCAAAAGCACTCAAATGGTCTCGCCAATTGAACGTGTGTTTATTGTGGTACAGCATGATGTAAGCGGAAATCTATATAATTCCAATGCAAGAATCCAAATGATGCCCCAGGGTATAGCTACATTACATACAGTTGAAGTCGGAAGTTTACATACACCATAGCCAAATACATTTAAACTCAGTTTTTCACAATTCCTGATATTTAATCCTAGTAAATATTCCCTGTCTTAGGTCAGTTAGGATCACCACTTCATTTTAAGAATGTGAAATGTCAGAATAATAGTAGAGAGAATAATTTCTTTCAGCTTTTATTTCTTTCATCACATTCCCAGTGGGTCAGAAGTTAACATACACTCAATTAGTATTTGGGTGTATTGATGTTAAATTGTTTAACTTGGGTCAAACGTTTCGGGTAGCCTTCCACAAGCTTCCCACAATAAGTTGGGTGAATTTTGGCCCATTCCTCCTGACAGAGCTGGTGTAACTGAGTCAGGTTTGTAGGCCTCCTTGCTCACACAGGCTTTTTCAGTTCTGCCCAAAAATGTTCTAATGGGATTGAGGTCAGGGCTTTGTGATGGCCACTCCAATACCTTGACTTTGTTGTCCTTAAGCCATTTTGCCACATCTTTGGAAGTATGCTTGGGGTCATTGTCCATTTGGAAGACCCATTTGTGACCAAGCTTTAACTTCCTGACTGTTGTCTTGAGATGTTGCTTCAATATATCCACCTAATTTTCATCCCTCATGATGCCATCTATTTTTTAATTTTACCCCCTTTTCGTGGTATCCAATTCTTAGTAATTACGATCTTGTGTCATCGCTACAACTCTCGTACGGGCTCGGGAGAGACGAAGGTCGAAAGCCATGCGTCCTCCGAAACACAACCCAACCAAGCCGCACTGCTTCTTAACACAGCGCACAGCCAATCCAGAAGCCAGCCGCACCAATGTGACGGAGGAAACACCATGCACCTGGCTACCTTGGTTAGCGTGCACTGCGCCCGGCCTGCAACAGGAGTCACTGGTGCGCGATGAGACAAGGATATCCCTACCGGCCAAACCTTCCCTGCGCCACTCGGGAGGCCCATGAAGCCATCAATTTTGTGAAGTGCACCAGTCCCTCCTGCAGCAAAGCACCGCCAAAACATGATGCTGCCACCTCCGTGCTTCAGGGTTGGGATGGTGTTCTTCAGCTTGCATGCATCCCCCTTTTTCCTCCAAACATAACAATGGTCATTATGGCCAAACGGTTCTATTTTTGTTTCGTCAAACCAGAGGACATTTCCCCAAAAAGTATGATCCTTGTCACCATGTGCAGTTGCAAAACCATATTCAGAGTTTTTTATGGCAGTTTTGGAGCAGTGGCTTCTTCCTTGCTGAGCAGCCTTTCAGGTTATGTCGATATATGACTCATTATCCTGTGGATATAGATACTTTTGTACCGGTTGATTTGTACTTTTCGAAGCAAAATACGTTAACCTCTAGGAGACAGAACGCATCGTCTCCCTGAGCGGTATGACGGCTGCTTGACGTCCCATGGTGTTTACACTTGCATACTATTGTTTGTACAGATGAATGTGGTACCTTCAGGCATTTGGAAATTGCTCCCAAGGATGAACCAGACTTGGAGGTCTACAATTTATTTCTGAGGTCTTGGCTAATTTCTTTTGATTTTTTCCCATGATGTCAAGCAAAGAGGCACTGAGTTTGAAGGAAGGCCTTGAAATACATCCACAGGTACACCTCCAATTGACTCAAATGATGTCAATTAGCCTATTAGAAGCTTCTAAAGCCATGATATCATTTTCTGGAATTTTCCAAGCTGTTTAAAGGCACAGTCAACTTAGTGTATGTGAACTTCAGACCCACTGGAATTGTGATACAGTGAATTATAAGTGAAATAATCTGTCTGTAAACAATTGTTGGAAAAATTACTTGTGTGGGGCAGAAAGTAGACGCCCTTTTGGGAAGACAGCAGTGTGTATAGGCTGCATTCACATAGGCTGTTTAATATGTTAATTACCCCCATCTACAATGCCTTCAGAAAGGATTCACATCCCTTTACTTTTTTTCACATTTTTAGTGTTACAAAGTGGGATTAAAATGGACTTAAATGGTAATATTTTATTAACGATCTACACAAACTACTCTAACATCAAAGTGGAAGAAAAATTCTAACATTTGTAAAAAAAAATAATAATAATTTTTTTTATAAATACAGTACCAGTCAAAAGTTTGGACGCGCCTACTCATTCAAGGGTTTTTCTTCATTTTTTAAAACTATTTTCTACATTGTAGAATAATAGCGAAGACATCAAAACTATAAAATAACACATAAGGAAACATGTGATAACTAAAAAAGTTTTTTACAAATGAAAATATATTTTATATTCTTCAAAGTAGCCACCTTTGCACACTCTTGGCATTCTCTCAACCAGCTTCACTTGAAATGTTTTTCCAACAGTTTTGAAGGAGTTCCCACACATCCTGAGGACTTGTTGGCTGCTTTTCCTTCACTCTGCAGTCCAACTCATCCCAAACCACCTCAATTGGAGGCCAGATCATCTGATGCAGCACTCCCATCACTCTCCTTCTTGGTCAAGTAGCCCTTACACAGCCTGGAGGTGTGTTGGGTCATTGTCCTGTTGAAAAACAAATAATAGTCCCACTAAGCGCAAACCAGATGGGGTGGCGTATCACTGCAGAATGCTGTGGTAGCCATGCTGGTAAAGTGTGCCTTGAATTCTAAATAAATCACCAACAGCGGCACCAGCAAAGCACCCCCACACCTCCTCCTACATGCTTCACGGTGGGAACCACACATGCGGAGATGTTTACCTCTGCGTCTCACAAAGACATGGCGGTTGGACTCATCAGACCAAACACATCAAATTTGGAGGACAGATTTCCACCGGTCTAATGTCCATTGGGCGTGTTTCTTGGCCCAAGCAAGTCTCTCCTTCTTATTGGGTCCTTTAGTAGTGGTTTCTTTGCAGCAATTCGACTTTGAAGGTCTGATTCACACAGTCTCCTCTGAACAGTTAATGTTTGAAATCTGTCTGTTAATTGAACTCTGTGAAGCATTTATTTGGGCTGCAATTTCTGAGGCCAGTCACTCTAATGAACTTGTCCTCTGCAGCAGAGGTAACTCTGGGTCTTCCTTTCCTGTGGCGGTCCTCATGAGAGACAGTTTCATCATAGAGCTGGATGGTTTTTGCGACTGCACTTGAAGAAACTTTAAAAGTTCTTGAAATGTTCCGCATTGATTGACCTTCATGTCTTAACGTAATGATGGACTGTCGTTTCTCTTTGCTTACTTGAGTGGTTCTTGCCGTAATATGGACCTGGTCTTTTACCAAATAGGGCTATCTTCTGTATTCCATCCCTAGACAACCATTTTTCAGGCATTAAGAAGGAAATTAATTCCACAAATTAACTTAAGGCACACCTGTTAATTGAAATGCATTCCAGGTGACTGATGCATGAAGCTGGTTGAGAGAATGCCAAGAGTGGGCAAAGCTTTCATCAAGGCAAAGGGTAGCTACTTTGAAGTATCTCAAATCTAAAATACATTGGTTACTATATGATTCCATACGTGTTATTTCATAGTTTTGATGTCTTCACTATTATTCTACAATGTAGAAAATAGTAAAAATAAAGAAAAACCCTAGAATGAGTAGGTGTGTCCAAACTTTTGACTGGCACTGTATATAAATAAACAGTAACACATCTTTATTTTACAAGTATTTAACCCAGAGTCAATAAATGTTAGAATCATCTTTGGCAGCAATTACAGCTGTGAATTTTTCTGGGTAAGTCTTCAAGAGCTTTCAACATCTGGATTGTGCAACATTTGCACATTATTCTTTTTAAAGATTCAAGCTCTGTCAAATTGGTTGTTGATCATTGCTAAGACAACCATTTTTCAGGTTTTGCCATAGATTTTCAAGCAGATTTAAGTCAAACCTAACTCTGTCATGGTCTTCTTGGTAAGTAACTCCAGTATATGTTTGGCCTTGTGTTTTAGGTTATTGTCCTGCTGAAATGTGAATTCATCTCCCAGTGTCTGGTAGAAAGCAGACTGAACCAGGTTTTTGTCTAGGATTTGCTTAACTCCATTACGTTTATTTTCTATCCTGAAAAACTCAGTCCGTAACGATTACAAGCATACCCATAACATGATGCAGCCACCACTATGCTTGAAAATATAGAGGGTGGTACTCAGTAATGTGTTGAATTGTGTTCAGGACACAAAGGGAATTGCTTTGCCACATTTTCTGCAGTATTATTTCAGTGCCTTGTTGCAAACAAGACGCGTGTTTTGGAATATTTTTTATTCTGTAGAGGCTTCCTTCATTTCACTCTGTCAATTAGGTTAGTATTGTGGAGTAACTACAATGTTGTTGATCCATCCTCAGTTTTCTCCTATCACAGTCATTAAAGTCTGTAACTGTTTTAAAGTCACCACTGGCCTCATGGTGAAATCCCTGAGCGGTTTCCTTCCTACCTGGCAACTGCATTAGGAAGGACGCCTGTTTCTTTGTAGTGACTGGGTGTATTGATACACCACCCAAAGTGTAATAACTTCACCATGCTCAAAGGGATATTCAATGTCTGCTTTTTTATTACCATCTACCAATAGATGCCCTTGTTTGTGAGACATTGGAAAACCTCCCTGGTCTTTGTGTCTGAATCTGGGTTTGAAATTCACTGCTTGTCTGAGGGACCTTACACACACCTTACAGTATGTGTGGGGTACAGAGATGCGGTAGCCATTCAAAAAGAAAGTTAAACCCTATTATTATACACAGAGTAAATCCATGCAACTTATTATGCGACTTGTTAAGCACATTTTTACTCCTAAAACTTATTTAGGCTTGCTATAACAAAAGGGTTGAACACTTATTGACTGAAGACATTTCAGCTTTTCATTTAATTAATTTGTTTTAAAAAATGATCCTAAAACATACTTACACTTTGACATGAGAGTTATTGTGTGTAGGCCAGTGACAAAAAAATATATACAAGTGTCCCTTAGTTGGGGAATAAGAGATTTGAATGTCTAGGTTTGAAATAAAATAACCAATTACCATTCCAAAAGGACACAGCCATTTTAAAAGCGCAGGGCTTGTGGAAGGTGCCATGCTTAAATTTTTCATCTTACAGGAATGATATACATAATGCTGAAGTTGTAATCTTTTTACTGATATAATCAGATCTCATGTCTGATTTCCAGTTCGACCACTAGAAGATCACATGTGCCTTTGGAACACGAAAAATAGATGCGTCCGGTTTGATCAGGTTTGGATAGTACCTCACTGTGCAAAAATGGCTGAATGGATTTTGAAGCCTGACATCTTAAAATGACCCTACTGATCAGGACTTTCTAGCTATCAAGTATTTTTTGAAATAACCCAGACAGCCAAGGAAACGTCAAACTACTTTTCCCACTGGAAACGGGTGAGCTTGATCAACGGCGAATATGGAGGATGCATTCAAGGTAATGTTATATTATGTGGATGGTAAAGAAATGCATTGCATTATGAGGACCACCAGGGTGTACCCTTTCCATGCATACATTTTTTTTCCACTTCTTGTCACTTGACCCAAATTATACACACCATGAATATGACCTTTGCGCATGATTTATGGCCTGTAGGGTGGACGTCATAAGAATGGGGGCATTCTTATGACATCACCAGCAGTGAGATTTAAGATCGATTTCCAAAATGAGAAGTGCTGTAGTTTTCGAATGATAGGTCACTTTCTATTTTCTGAATGAAATTGACTGAATGGGTACAGAGCCCAGAACACTCAAGAGTTTAACAGGTTATCAGTTTGAACAGCATTGAAGCTATCCCAACAGATTGTGTAAGCATTCTTTTAAAACACAGCACCAACTCACTGTAGCTTTGTCCAGCACTTTGATGGAGAAAGGTTCCGCCACGTTGTGTTTCCGGAGGGCCTGTTCCAATTGCTGCAGAGGGGGGCGTTCCCACTTCCCAAACACCACCAGGTCTATGTCACTATGGCAACAGAGAAAGATGGTGGTAGGTCAACTGGTGGCCAAGCACCTGGAGCAAATTCTGAGAACAAGATTCAACACATTACACAACAAGACTGCTCTCTTACCTTGTGGGTAGATAGAGTCCAGTGCTGAAGCTGCCAAATATCTGCACCTGGAGAGAGAGAGAGTTAGAAAAAAAAAAAAAAACTTTATTGTACCAATATTTGTAGACTAATGGACAAAATGTCTGATGTGCTGATTCAACGCCCAGCTCTGGTGTGTGTGTGTGTCCTCACGTCAGCAGTAGGCCACAGCTCCTTGATGACCGTCTCGATTCTGTTGACCACCTCCTTCCTCATAGAAGCCTCCTCGGGTTGGGGAGACATGAAGTTGTAGAAGTCCACCACCTCCTCATGGAGACTGGGGAGGGACAGGGGAACAGGGAGAGGAGAGGGTTAACAACAAGCACACAGTCGCTCACCCGATAATAAACCAATCAAATAATAGGTT
Source organism: Oncorhynchus tshawytscha (assembly GCF_018296145.1). NCBI lineage: Eukaryota > Metazoa > Chordata > Actinopteri > Salmoniformes > Salmonidae > Oncorhynchus > Oncorhynchus tshawytscha. Next base: position 23,667,550 of record NC_056441.1, read on the forward strand.
GATTTACATGTTCTGTTTCATGAATTTAAAGGTCATCAGGTCGGGCCTACTGCCAGCATCTTCTCGAAAAACGTAAGACCATCATGGAAGCAGAGATTTTTTTATCCAAGGCCTATGTTGATAGTAATAAAAAAATGGGACATCTATAGCGCTTTTTCTGAACCCAAAGTCACTTGATTTTTATTTTTATTCAACCTTTATTTAACTAGGCAAGTCAGAACAATAAGAACAAATTCTTATTTACAATGACTGCCTTGTTCAGGAGCAGAACGACAGATTTTTACCTTGTCAGCTCGGAGATTCGATCTAGCAACCTTTTGGTTACAATGCTCTAACCACTAGGCTACCTGCCGCCCAGGTTTTCAAGTTCAACATCCCAGATATCCCTTAGAACTGTGTGGTAGTAGTGGAGAAGCCATCTTAGAAAAATGTTACACGTACCACCATAAGTAATCCACATCCCCTGGGATGAACTGTAGTAGTACTGGTCAGCAAAACCCTACAGCAATTTATTCACTAGGAAAAGGCCTAAACGCTATGCTATGATTTTAGAATGAAACACCGAGCAGAGAGACTGTTACTATCACTACTAGGACCCTGGTGGTGCCGTTAGAGACGGCATCTTCGCTTCTAGTCCTTAGGAAACTGTGCAGTATTTATTTGTATGTATTATTTATTACATTGTTAGCCCAAAACCTTAAGTGTTATTACATACAGCCAGGAAGAACTACTGGATATCGGAGAGACGTCAACTTACCAGCACTGTGACCAAAAATCCGACTTTCCCAAAGCGGATCCTTTGTCTGGGCATTTGAACTGATTCCAGAGGCCGACCCAAAATAACGCCGCCGGAGGAGAGGGTGCCAGAGCGGTCTTCTAGTGATGCTTCGGATGCGCACACACCACCCACCACTCCTGAGTATATTACTTGCTAATGTCCAGTCCCTAGTTAATAAAGTCGACAAAATCTGGACAAGAGTTGATTTCCAAAGAGATATCCAGGATTGTAACATACTCTGTTTCACGGAGACATGGTTAGCTGGGGACATGCTGTCGGAGTCCATACAGCCAACGGGATCTTTAGTACATCGCATCGACAGGAATAAACATCTCTCTGGTAAGAAGAAGGGCTGGGGTTTATGTTTCATGATTCACGGCTCATGGTGTAATTGTAACAACATACAGGAACTCAAGTCCTTTTGTTCACCTGACCTAGAATTCCTCAGTCAAATGCTGACTGTATTATCTCCCAAGAGAACTCTCCTCGGTTATCATCACAGCCGTGTATATCCCCCAACAAGTGGATACCAAGACGACCATCAAGGAACTTCAGTGGACTCCATGCAAACCATATATCCTGAGTAGAGGTTGACCGATTAATCAGAATGGCCGATTTCAAGTTTACATAACAATCGGAAATCTGTATTTTTGGGTCCCGATTTTTTAAAATATCTTTATTTAATTAGGTAAGTCATTTAAGAACACATTCTTATTTTCAATGACCTTCCTAGGAACGGTGGGTTAACTGCCTTGTTCAGGTGCAGAACGACAGATTTTCACATTGTCAGCTCGGGGGATCCAATCTTGCAACCTTACAGTTAACTCGTCCAACACAATAACGACCTGCCTCTCTCTCGTTACACCCCACAAGGAGACTGCCTGTTATGCGAATGCAGTAAGCCAAGGTCAGTTGCTAGCTAGCATTAAACGTATCTCATAAAAAACAATCAATCATAATCACTAGTTAACTACACATGGTTGATGATATTACTAGATATTATCTAGAGTGTCCTGCGTTGCAAAAATCTGACTGAGCGGTGGTAGGCAGAAGCAGGCGCGTAAACATTCATTCAAACAGCACTTTCGTGCGTTTTTCCAGCAGCTCTTCGTTGTGTGTCAAGCATTGCGCTGTTTATGACTTCAAGCCTATCAACTCCCGAGATGAGGCTCGTGTAACCGAAGTGAAATGGCTAGCTAGTTAGCGTGCGCTAATTGTCGTTGTGTTGCTGGTTCTGGCCCAGGGAAGAGTGAGGAGAGGGACGGAAGCTATACTGTTACACTGGCAATACTAAAGTGCCTATAAGAACATCCAATAGTCAAAGGTTAATGAAATACAAATGGTATAGAGGGAAATAGAAATTGCATATAATTGACAGATTAGGATAGAACTCTGAAGTCTCCAAAACGGTCAAAATATTGTCTGTGGGGCCTCCCGGGTGGAGCAGTGGTTAAGAGTGCTGTACTGCAGAGCCAGCTGGGTTCACGCCCAAGCTCTGTGCGAAGGTTGCCAGCAGCTGGCTTCCGGGTTGGATGCGCCGCTGTGTTAAGAAGCAGTGCGGCTTGGTTGGGTTGTGTATCGGAGAACGCACGACTTTCAACCTTCGTCTCTCCCAAGCCCGTACAGGAGTTGTAGAGATGAGACAAGATAGTAGCTACTAAACAATTGGAAACCACGAAATTGAGGAGAAAAAAGGGTAAAATTCAATTTAAAAAAAATAACAAATAAATTATTGTCTGTGAGTATAACAGAACTGATATTGCAGGCGAAAACCTGAGGAAAATCAAACCTTTATTATTTTGAAAGCGCCATGTTCCATAGCCTGCCTTCGCTAAATTTAAAGGGATATCACCCAGATTCCTTTTCCTATTGCTTCCTCAAGGTGTCAACAGTGTTTAGAAATAGTTTCAGGCTTTTATTTTGAAAAATTAGCTAGAAAGATAACATTGCGTCAGTTGATAGCTGGGTGTTCGCATGAGTTTTGCTAGCGCAACAGAGTGGGATAGCCATTGTCTCTCCCTCTCCTACTGAAAAAGAGACAGTGCCGGTTGATATATTATCGATTATATATTTTAATTTTTTATAGGCAGTAAATGAGAAGGAATTAACTGTTTCACTGCCAGACAAGGCTCCGCTGATAGCCAGGTGTAGCAGTGGTAAGATGTTGGGATAGCTTTATATATGCCCTAACAGTTTGTGGCCACCGTGTGTCACCGTTAAAGTGCAATTCATGTATTGTTGTTACTTGTTGTGTAGTGGCTTTGCTGGCATACGTCCCACTTTTAGTGGTATTTGTTTTCCCCCCAATTAGATTTACATGCTAAAATCTTCGTTAGGTGCTTCCTCCGTCACGTCATGCCATTGTTTTAAGCGTTCTCAAGCCGCCCTCTGCCGGCGTACCCAAAGTGCTGCGCTAAAATGGTGATAAAGCCAACTACTATTGCAAAAGCACTCAAATATTTAGTAGGAAACCACTTTGCCCGCATTATCATGTCGTCAAATGTACTTTACGCATCTCAATGTTCTCGTCAGCTAGCAAAGTTCGAAAAAAAAGCTAACAATGCTAAAATCCGGTGGCCTTAATTTTAGAAAGCTAGCTAACGTTATACTACATCTAAAGTAAATCTGGCGACATCAAAATTAAGACAGAAGGTTTCCCTACTAACTATTTGACTCATTTGGAATGACAGTATTTCCAAGTCACTGTAATGCATTTAAGATTAAATCGTCATCGACGATGGAGTAGAACGCTCAACCGGGCATCAGTCCAAAACAATATTGTGAATTGTGACGAAACATGCGACCTGTGATCCTTAAAATTGCTTCTGTGCATACTAAAAGGTAGATAAGAGATCGTGTGCATGTTTTTGGCAAAATAAACAGATATATCGTTAAAACATGATTTTGTATTTTCAGCAAATCTAATGAAAATGAACTTATTGATAGCCTTCTTACTCCTAATATAGTTATCTTAAAGTCACCTGGCAGTTTTTGTTGCAGCCTCTGATTTTATAGCGGTGGTCAACTTGGAAATATATATAGCTAGCTAATCAACAATAATATATGGAATGAAGTTAGCTAGCAAGCCAACTAGCTAGCTATAGTTGAATAACTATATATTGAGTCAGAGGTTCATCCTCCAAGTGGCTAACTATGAACCCCTTTTTAAGTTTGTGTGACTTAAACATATATTCTAGAAGTTACCCAACCATTCATATGTTAAGTAACCAATAAGTTAGCAAGCTAACCCTACCAAAGCGTTAGTTAGCCGCTACCTGCTTAGCAAGCTACCTAATGCACTGCTAATAAATACAAAAAAACTGGTTAGCCACTGCAGTTCAATCTAGCTAAAAGTTAACATTCGCATTACTACCGCCCGTGCAGCAAATCAAACAAACACCAAAATTACACGTTAACTGATTAACTGAAGGCATGACAAGATGACATGTTTACAATCATAAATAAAAGTAGCTAACGTTAACTAATAGGAAACCATGACAGCTAGCTGTCGCGGTTAAAATTAGCAAATTAGCCAAAGAGTATAACTAACTCAAGATAAACTAGAGCCTGTTTCCAATGGGCGCAGATTAATCAGTGGACAGAACAAGCACGAGCTAGTGAGGTTCTATTGGCGCGTTCCAGTATTTAATTACATATTTCCGTTAAGGAACGCCTACTCTGTGAAAGGCGTGTGTGCAATAACTCAATTCTCCCTTGCACTTCTAAACAAATATTTTTTTCCCCTCACTTTAGTAAAGGGTAAAGTCTTCAAAACCTAATCCACTCTGTTAGCTGCAAATTATAGTTATGGATACAGAACTGTATGGAGATAAAATATTTAATCGGCCAAAATTCATATTGCTCAATCTTCTCCCACAGCCGGCCAATGGGCTTCCTCTCATCACCATATTTGGTAGTGAATGAAAGGCCAACCGGATGTTACATTTATACATCCGGTGAAATATCTGTCTCATTGTTCTGTATGTATGTTGGCGTCAAACAATCCCAGTGGGGCAATGACCCTATCAAAAATACTCACCCATCAACACCGGGGCTGTATTTCCTCGTCTTCCAAGGAGTTCCAGTCCCCGAACTAACATGGTTGTCATTAGTCCAGTTAGAAAGCAAGTAATTAATCCCATAGGTGCTCGCCTTGTTGTCACTTTTCCTTCGGCCTGGATGGTGAGTGTGGTTATTTAAGGGTGATGGTGGGTGACGCTTCACACAATTATGTTGGAAATTGTACTGGGGGTGATCCTGATGATGCCTTTGATGGTGGTGGAATTGGTTGACATTATTATGCATGCTTTCGCTGAAGCTAAAAAACAGATTGGCACATCCAGGGCTTTTATTACTATTTCCCGTTACATTGCCACCGCAAGTCCTTCCCAACGAGCAGTTCGAAGATGGACTGTCCGTTCCAGATTCCGTCTTTTGGGGCATTCCACTGTCTCCCAACAAATCTGTCGTTACACTGTTACCGTTCACTTTGGACGGAGTCAATATGTTCTGTACGTTGCCTTTGGGTAACGTTGACCCGAAGGAGGAAAATGAAGTGCCGTGATTAGTAGTACGGTTTGAAATACAGTGATGGCTGCTGCTCAGACTAGCAGTGGTGTTAATGCTATTGCTCGATGCCGCAACATTTTTATAAACGTCCAACGCTGGATAATTCACACACAGGTTGTGGTTCTGATTATTATGATGTTGACCGGAGGTCGCTCGTACCTGAGAAATCTCCCAGATTCGCATCCATGATGCGTTCGCAGGTCCTTTCTGCTCGGGCTGATTCCAAGCCACCCTCGGATCCATTCAACTTTTTTTCGGAACCCCCTTCAAGCAAATCAATGTGCCCGTTAAAAATACACTACTGCCCTGACTAAAGAAACGTGATAATAACCCGTGTTACAAAGACAGAGATAAAAGGTAACGCCAAATGAAGTCCATTAGAAGACCGGTCCTTTTCAAACAGCTAGCTGAAAATCGCTAGCAGAAGTCTACGGTGATTCAATATGGCGTATTCTCTTCCAACCGAAGCGCCGTGCGCATGTCTGTAGGATTTTAAACGATCAGTTTGAACACACCCCGGTCGTCCCTAGTTACCACAGCCACAAAGTCCTAAACCCTCGCCTAATTCTACAATTTCTCTTCTTAAAATCAGATTTTAAACCTAACCTTAACCACACTGCTAACATTATACCTAACCTTATGTTAAGACCAAAAAACGTATTTAAATTATTTGTAGTTTTTTTTTAGATATAGCCAATTTTTGCTTTGTAGCTGTGGTAACGACACACACCTCGCTCTCAGCTGCCACACAATTTGACTCATTACAAATCACCCAATACTGTTCAAAGTAAATATTTGAAGAATTTTTGACCATGTTTATACAGCAAAATATGTATTATGAATAATTCAATAACAGCACCCAGTATCATAACTTTATCTTCGCTGTCTACTCCTGTTAATTTGAAATAAGTAATCAGTCAACATGGTAATGAGAAATTTGAATAACCCTGGCAAAATGTTGGACAGCCTTTGTGCATGACAGATTGGCAATAAAAAAAATGCATTTAATTGAATACATTAAGAAAAAGGTCGTTTCATTTGGAGGTATCCCTATTATATCAGAAAATACTTATGTTAAAATGTCTTCCTGGTCCTTGTAGAGGTAAAAAAAAAAAAGAGAGAATGTATTACCACAAGCTTGGTGACTTTTTAATGTCATTGATCCTAGTCTCTCCCTGAATGACCCTGGTAAGCTAAGGAGCTCAACAACCCATTTTACTGCTTGCTAACAGCTCAGTTCAGTGTGAGTCAAAATGCAATGCTGTCCTAAGACCACAAGGAATTCACAAGGTGAGCTCTTACCTCAGACAAATATGTTGCTTGGGGCAATGGGTGTAATAGCTTGAGTCTTGAGAACACTACACACACAGAGAGAGATTTAGTCCACAGTGTAGTTCAGCATTTCCAATTCTGTTACTCATTTTGATTCCATTCATGACATATCATTGAAATGAAACCAATGTTTCATTAAAAAAATTAAAAATATACTATCCTCACTTACAGGATTGATACTATAAACTACATGTGAAGACAGAGGGCTGGGAAGGAGACGGGGAACACGTAACTAGAGGTGTCCGTCATTACACACGCAAAGAGAGCGATTCCAGACACCATTTGCAGTCAACCCTACACACAGCCATCTTCCAGCCCATTAAACTCTGTAATGGAATGAGGCAAGCTGGAGCCTACTGGCAGCACCTTCTGTACTGTGTGTGCGCTCTTTGCATAATGTCTGCTTCCCTCCCTGCTCACGTGCTGCATGTGACAGAGCCAAGGAAAACCCCCAGAGCAAGAATGTCAGGTTGAGTATTGCTCACTCCCTCACTAGTCCACTCTCTCTCCCTCCATCACTATCTTTTCACTCTCCCTTTCTTTTGGTCTCTCTCTATGGCAGCAACAAGCTCTGGGTGATAGGCTAATCCAGTGGCCTTACTGACTGAATGGAGCATTTCTCTCATTTGTATCTCTGGTTCATAACCCCATTTTCAGCTGGGGTCGCCTCACGAAGTGTGTGTGTGGTGAAGGGTTGGTTCATCCTCAGTGCTGCTAGCACTACACATCATAGGGGAAGACTACAACACTGCTCACGACAGATTCCTCTGACACACACGTGAGTGCACGAATATACAAAGAGCTAGTTTCTTCCACAAGCAGTGAAATCTGTCTGTGTGCATTCCTGTGTGTTGACAGTAAGTTAATTCTCAGTCCTTCTAGCACTGGGTTGTCTCACTGGGGAAACTAGAGCTCTACTGACAGATTGTGTTTTGATGGTTGGCTCATTCTCCGCCTGCACGCAACAGAGAGGGCGAGAGATGCACACACTGCTGCAGGGAGTTAGGGGAAGGGTAGAGGTTAGGGGATGTGTTGAAATGGAGCTGAACCTTTGTAAGATGGATTGGTTCTGTTGGTTGGTCCGCTGTGAAAGTATCGTAAAAGTAATAGTCGCCACATACTATAGTAAATCTCATTGCGGGACATAACCAAGTTGGTGAGAACTGAAGTGCAACCATGTGAAAAATATATCCAGCCACTCTTGGAGGATTTTTTTTTTCTCAATAAAATAAATTGCCTCTACTTGGCATTGTAGCCTCCATCAGGGCATGTCTAATAATCTTGTCATTGGTGTTGTGGTTTCTGGAGCTCTTCATATCTTCCCAGTGAATAGAATTGTCAGTACTCATTGTGTTCATCCTTGTACGTATTCTCTTGAGGTAAACCCAAACAAACAAGCAATAACAAACCTAACCAGACCCCAGATGATGTAGCATAGGGTCACAGCTCGTTGCGTTGGGCTGTTGGAGGTTGGATCGTTGTAGTGAATCATTATAATACAAATGGTATCAATGCCTTCCTGGATTTGGGGTAGTCTTCGAATTTCTGAAGGTACCACCTAGAGAGAAGGAAAGACAGGAGGACATGAATTCACTATTATAGTATTACAAGTGTAGTTCACCCCAAACCGTGTGTGTGTGTGTGTGTGTGTGTGTGTGTTTCCTTCCTACCTGTGGTGAGCGAAGGCTCTGCTGGCAAGAACAATGAGAGTGAAGATGGCGAAGGATGCGCTGTGGACAGAATGAGCCGCCAGGGCAAATCCCGCCCACTCTGTTATCTCACCAAAGAAGTTTGCTCCAGACACATATTCAAACAGCCCACCTACAGGAGAGAACATAAGACAGGGTACAACCAGTGATGTACAGTATATAAACCCTGGATTGCTGATGCTATGTATTGACCAGTGAAAGGCTTTGAAGCCACCGGTCAACCATATTGGCACTGCCCAGAAGAATGAATGGCACCCCCTATCAGTCATCTAGTGTATATATAAATAATTTGGTAGAACCACAGGAACAGTCACGACAGCAATGTGATTAACCAGGCCCGTGTCGCATGTTTATCACCTGCGCCAGTCAAGATTCCATTGATCCAAGGTTTGGGTTTTAGTCTTAGCAGACATGCTTATCCAGACCGACTTACAGTAGTAGGTACATACATTTTTGTACTGAGCAGCCAACAAGTGCTCAGCACGTGGGAACTCTTTCAACTGTTGGAAAAGCATTCCAGGTGAAGCTGGTTGAGAGAATGCCAAGAGTGTGCAAAGCTGTCAAAGGCAAAGGGTGGCTACTTTGAAGAATCTAAAATATATTTTGATTTGTTTAACACCTGTTTGGTTACGACATGATTCCATGTTTTACTTTTACAATGTAGAAAATAGTACAACTAAGAAAAACCCTTGAATGAGTAGGTGTGTCCAAACTTGACTGGTACTGTGTGTATATACTATTCCCCCCCAATACGAAGGTTTAGTGGTGAGCACCAATATCGATAATTAATGTAATACTGATATGAGCATGGCATATCGTGATATGGGTTTATCCTTGCTGTTAACCTACACTAATGTGTAAAAGTAAATTCATGACTGTTCCTGCAGTCACAGAACATCTACTTAGCATACTTAACAGCCTGCTGATGGGCCATCAACAGGCTTTCCATTGTTTTCAAGCTAGGTTAGGCTCCCAGAACATTCACACCTGGCCCATGGGAAATCAGGAAACAGTTATCTGAACTTCAAAGCCTTGGAAGAGAAGTCCACGTAGTTGCAATGTTATTCATTCAAACAGATGTGTTTGATAAAATGCAACTGATTTCAATATAAATTTTCCATATCCGTGCCCATCAAATTTTTTATCTTGGTCCCAGATGTTTGTGCTGTCTTGCCAATGTCTATGATCATTCATAGACATATATGTATGCCTTATGACTAACGTGACATGGTGTGATGAAAGAAACATACAGGAACTCAAATCCTTCTGTTCACCTGATTTTAGAATTCCTCACAATCAAATGTAGACCGCATTATCTACCAAGAGAATTATCTTCGATTATAATCACAGCCGTATATATCCCCCCCAAGCAGACACATCGATGGCTCTGAACGAACTTTATTTAACTCTCTGCAAACTGGAAACGATTTATCCGGAGGCTGCATTCATTGTAGCTGGGGATTTTAACAAGGCTAATCTGAAAACAAGACTCCCTAAATTTTATCAGCATATCGATTGCGCAACCAGGGGTGGAAAGACCTTGGATCATTGTTACTCTAACTTCCGCGACGCATATAAGGCCCTGCCCCGCCCTCCTTTCGGGAAAAGCTGACCACGACTCCATTTTGTTGATCCCTGCCTACAGACAGAAACTAAAACAAGAAGCTCCCACGCTGAGGTCTGTCCAACGCTGGTCCGACCAAGCTGACTCCACACTCCAAGACTGCTTCCATCACCAGGACTGGGAGATGTTTCGTATTGCGTCAGATAACAATATTGACGAATACGCTGATTCAGTGTGAGAGTTCATTAGAACGTGCGTTGAAGATGTCGTTCCCATAGCAACGATAAAACATTCCCTAACCAGAAACCGTGGATTGATGGCAGCATTCGTGTGAAACTGAAAGCGCGAACCACTGCTTTTAATCAGGGCAAGGTGTCTGGTAACATGACTGAATACAAACAGTGCAGCTATTCCCTCCGCAAGGCTATCAAACAAGCGAAGCGTCAGTACAGAGACAAAGTAGAATCTCAATTCAACGGCTCAGACACAAGAGGCATGTGGCAGGGTCTACAGTCAATCACGGACTACAAGAAGAAATCCAGCCCAGTCACGGACCAGGATGTCTTGCTCCCAGGCAGACTAAATAACTTTTTTTGCCCGCTTTGAGGACAATACAGTGCCACTGACACGGCCTGCAACGAAAACACTCCAATTTGCTTACCGCCCAAATAGGTCCACAGACGATGCAATCTCAACCACACTGCACACTGCCCTAACCCATCTGGACAAGAGGAATACCTATGTGAGAATGCTGTTCATCGACTACAGCTTGGCATTCAACACCATAGTACCCTCCAAGCTCGTCATCAAGCTCGAGACCCTGGGTCTCGACCCCGCTCTGTGCAACTGGGTACTGGACTTCCTGACGGGCCGCCCCCAGGTGGTGAGGGTAGGCAACATCTCCTCCCCGCTGATCCTCAACACTGGGGCCCCACAAGGGTGCGTTCTGAGCCCTCTCCTGTACTCCCTGTTCACCCACGACTGCGTGGCCACGCACGCCTCCAACTCAATCATCAAGTTTGCGGACGACACAACAGTGGTAGGCTTGATTACCAACAACGACGAGATGGCCTACAGGGAGGAGGTGAGGGCCCTCGGAGTGTGGTGTCAGGAAAATAACCTCACACTCAACGTCAAATCAACAAAACTAAGGAGATGATTGTGGACTTCAGGAAACAGCAGAGGGAACACCCCCTATCCACATCGATGGAACAGTAGTGGAGAGGGTAGCAAGTTTTAAGTTCCTCGGCATACACATCACAGACAAACTGAATTGGTCCACTCACACAGACAGCATCGTGAAGAAGGCGCAGCAGTGCTTCTTCAACCTCAGGAGGCTGAAGAAATTCGGCTTGTCACCAAAAGCACTCGCAAACTTCTACAGATGCACAATCGAGAGCATCCTGGCGGGCTGTATCACCGCCTGGTACGGCAACTGCTCCGCCCTCAACCGTAAGTCTCTCCAGAGGGTAGTGAGGTCTGCACAACGCATCACCGGGGGCAAACTACCTGCCCTCCAGGACACCTACACCACCCGATGTTACAGGAAGGCCATAAAGATCATCAAGGACATCAACCACCCGAGCCACTGCCTGTTCACCCCGCTATCATCCAGAAGGCGAGGTCAGTACAGGTGCATGTTGCAGGCCATTGACAGGGCTCAAAGCTGGGACCGAGAGACTGAAAAACAGCTTCTATCTCAAGGCCATCAGACTGTTAAACAGCCACCACTAACATTGAGTGGCTGCTGCCAACACACTGACACTGACTCAACTCCAGCCACTTTAATAATGGGAATTGATGGGAAATGTAAATATATCACTAGCCACTTTAAACAATGCTACCTTATATAATGTTTACATACCCTACATTATTCATCTCATATGCATACGTATATACTGTACTCTATATCATCGACTGCATCCTTATGTAATACATGTATCACTAGCCACTAACTATGCCACTTTGTTTACATACTCATCTCATGTATATACTGTACTCGATATCAGCTACTGTATCTTGCCTATGCTGCTCTGTACCATCACTCATTCATATATCCTTATGTACATATTCTTTATCCCCTTACACTGTGTATAAGACAGTAGTTTTGGAATTGTTAGTTAGATTACTTGTTGGTTATTACTGCATTGTCGGAACTAGAAGCACAAGCATTTCGCTACACTCGCATTAACATCTGCTAACCATGTGTATGTGACAAATAAAATTTGATTTGATTTGATTTCACTGGCTTGTCAGTACAAAAAAGTACAAATGTATGCACACACTATTGTAAGACGCCCTGTACAAGAGCGTCTGCTAAATAACTCAAATGTAATGTCAAGGAGTTTGTTAGAGTACAACCAGGTCTGGGACCAGGTTATAGCCATTGTACTATGATCGTGAGCTCTATCAAGATCTATCCACCTAGGCTGCAATACAGAAAACTCACTTCTGATACAATTTCACACACTTGATTATTTTCATCAAGACCATTCAAATTGTCATTGGATAATTGGAGAAAGAGATCCCTAATATGATTTTATAAACTGCCGTTAAGTAAAGCATTCAATAGAGGCATTATTACAAAAGGATGCAAAACACTACTAAAGACAAATGTTAATCTACCCGTTTCAATTTCTTCAGGTCAGTTTCCGGTGAAACTGTAGCATTGTATTTCAGATCCTTTCTCAGTCTCTCTGGCTTCAAACCACTTCTAAGTCACTGAAGGTTGATCTCAATTTTGAGTGTTAAGGTCATAGACTGAAATACGGCAGCATAAAAAAATTATTCATAAACAAGGCATGAAAGACCATAGATGGCTTCAGTCCTCCCCCCTGCTTGAACACAGACTGTGTACAGCCACTGCCTTCACCACCACTCTTCTAAAACATCATGTTTCTCTGGATTCCAGGAGTGCCTGCAGGGCGGCAGGTAGCCTAACGGTTAAAACGTAGGGCCAGTAACTGAAGGTCATTGGTTCTAATTGGTGAAAAAAAATTTTGTCTGTGCCCTTGAGCAAGGCACTTAAATAACTAAAATGTAAGAATGTTTCATACGGTGTGACTAGACTTGCTACATTCTTCTGTCTCTACCGTAAAAAGCTTTATTTCTACAAGGCTTTAGGGTGGACAGGCTTCAACTGGTTCATCAGTTATGAAGGGTTCACCTCGGGCACAAGGTGATGGTTTCAACACTCTCTGGTGTGTCATAGTGACACTACTCTCTGTAACCCTGGATTTAAAATAGAATACTGGATCCACCCTCTGGAAAGAGTGAACTCCCTGTTTTAAGCAACACTGAACATCAGTGTGCTACTATGGTTGTAGCTAGCATAGACACATTTCACAGCCATTATTTACAATGTGTTCAGCTGGCCGTGAGAGAACTGATGTGAAAATGTTACAGCATGCTGTCCAAAACAGTCATGGCGTCTGGTCAGGGGAAAACCTGTCTCTCTATATCGCTCTCTGGTAGCAGGTATCTTACCTGTTGGTATCTTGTAGCTGATCTCTCCAGGCTTCCGTAGGTTCCTCAGGATGTGGTCTGAGTGAACGTTCACCAACCAACCCACCAACCATAGCGCAGAGCCTGAAAATCAACCAATGGGGAAGCTGATTTATAATGATTTATAATGAGGTGAAAATGAGGAAATGTAAGGTATTTGTTTTGGATAGCATGACGTGGATAACTCTAGAACGAGAAGAAATTCATGGAACATATTGAAATAGACAACTGTGTAATTTGTGAATGTGTGGTTTATGCATTAATACAGACCCTAAGCTGCATGTCATGTCAGCCATGTCTCTTACCTGTGATAAAGCAAGGGCTGGTAACCCAATCAGCAGAGTACTCTGCATAGTGGCTCAGGTATCTGACCTGCATGTAGCCATTATAGATGCAGAACACAAAGGCCAAGGCGAACGATGCAAATGGTGTAGATTTCCCTCCACGAATTAAAAATGGATAGATGAGAGATCTAGAAGAATATAAATAGAACTGATGAATAATAATTTCCCCACCAGTTGTCTAGGATGCATGTGTCTCATGGCTGGCAATGCACTGCATTTAGCAATGTGTTATTACAATTGAGAAATCCATTGCATATGAGGGAGTACTCTGGGCAGAGCAAAATGTACTTGGTTGTACAGTAACCAAAAAACGTTTGAGAACCACTGACCTAGAAGATATGACAGTTAGTACTTTGTATGCATGTGAAGTACAGTGTTACCTTGTCAAACTATCTTCTAACCATTGGGTCTTACCTTTGCACATAGTGGCAGAAGTACATGACCAGCAGTAACTGATTGGGAAGATGAGTGGTTTTCGCCGCAGAAGTCCACAGCACAAGGCACAGTGGCACCAGAAAAGCAGGTAGTTCCTGCACGAACCAGGCGAATTTGACGTTGACGGGGAATCCATATCTGCTTGTTGCGTATCTGCCATAGGGGACATTCTCAAATAGTAATGTTATGAAGGTACAAGCAGCCATGAAAATCATGAAGTATGCCAGGCAGTCCAAAACATACAACTCTTCTGTCTCGGAGGCGAAAAGCTTTGACATAATACTGTCCATATTTACCAGATAAGCTGCAAATAGTGTAAGAAATTAAAATTGTATTCAAAACAATGTAAATAAAATGAATGTATCCAAGGCAATAATGAACACATATGTCACTTGCACAAGTATGCGTACTGCGATCATCTCACTGGTCTGCTCAGTTCCATGGTCCAATCATAAGGATAAATAAAGGAGCCTGACTCCTAATAAACCAATCGAGTCACTTTGTTTTGCATCGTCATTATCTAGCCAATTGAAAATGGATACAATGTTATTCAACTACAAGGTGTGTTCAGGAGAAACCACCACACTGGTAAAAATATGAAATTACAGTAATTTTAGATGAATTCCATTACATATTTATGCAAACTGCTGTTTAAAAAACAAAAATAAAGTATATAGCCATTGCCCCTGGTTTCCTTAACTGGCGAGGAATAAGCCACGGACTATATCGTTGATCAGACATTGTTTGGAGGAAGGGGCATTAGTGCACACAAAAAAAAACGTATCATTTATCACTGTCTGACTAGCTCCAAAACGAAAACATATTTGAGTGTGTTTTTGGTTTTAGTTGGCCAAAATGTTGCACTGATATTTTCTATTTCTCAGGCTAATTACATCGCCACCCATAAACTGGGGTCCTGTCTCACATGTGTGCGTCAGAGGCTGAAACAGAACACGAGTGCAGTACCATTCGCATTTCAATCACCCTGTTAGCAAAATACATTTAGCTACACCAGAACGTTGCTTCGCAGATTCATATTCAGAGTAGTGTGTGTTTCCAAAATGGGAAAGAGAAGTCGACTGAGAAAGAAGGAGCATCAAAATAATAGCAAGCCTGGTGGAAGAGATAACCGGGACAATGCTGTAAGTTTTGATAGCTCTTCATAGCTAGCCGGCTAATTTAGCGTACTGTAGCTAACTTGCCTAGGTCACCTCAAATTACTGTATGCCGAGTCAAAGAGATGTAATTTTTCCCCAGCAACTTTGATTTGATTACTACTGCACAACTCGTTGACATAGCTATGTGTAGCTAGCTAGCTATTTTATCTTGGTCCCAGATGTTTGTGCTGGCATGTCAAGGAGTTGGCTATACAGTAAAAGCAGATCTGGGACCAGGTTATAGCTATTGAACTATGATAGTAAACTCTATCAATATCTATCCATCTGAGGCTGCAATTCAGAAAACTAACATCCACTTCACTTTACCCCCATCCATTCCTCTCCTCCCATGTCTCCTATTCGGTTCCCCCCACATCTGCTCTCTTCCCAATGTCGCCTCGCGTCTTCCCTCTCCTCCGATGTATCTGTCCTGTAGGGTTGGGGTGCAGGCTACGCTGACATCATCAAGGAGAACAAGCTGTTTGAGGCATACTACCAGGAGCTGGGCCTGGTGCCCGAGGGGGAGTTTGACCAGTTCATGGCGGCTATGAGAGAACCGCTGCCCGCCACCATCCGCATCACTGGATACAAGAGGTACGGAAGCTACTAAGCTCGACCTCTGCCAAATGGCCAGGGGTGTATTCACTAGGAAGTAAACAGGTCCCCCCATGTTCGGTATTATCTCAATTTGTCCAATAGAAACTCTTGTTTGCCAGATGTTTTTTGTTTGGAAACGTTTTGTTACAGTGTGCACTAATAAATACATCAATGGACTCTGGATCCTCTATGGCACAGATGGAAGTGGTCTTTCTCACCCTGTAGGTGAGGTGACAAACTGTTAGTTGGAATTGACCACTGTAGATGTTTTGTAAAGGGATGATGATTTATACACTCCCACTCTTGTTTTAGCCTGGTCCCAGATTTGTTTGTGTTCATGATAATTTGACATGACAATGACCATAGGGGGGTTAGCGAGAGAGCAGACACAAGTCTAGGACCAGGCTACTCTTGCTCTACATCAGGATTCATACTTATGAAGATTGCTTTCCAAAACACCACTCTATTAAACCTCTAAGTGTATTAAAAAGGATTGTCCATTGGGTTGTCCCCATGTACTTCCTGACGGGCCACCCCCAGGTGTTGAGGGTAGGTAGCAACACATCCGCCACCCTGATCCTCAACACTGGAGCCCCTCGGGTGCGTGCTCAGTCCCCTCCTGTACTCCCTGTTCACCCACGACTGCGTGGCCAGGCACAACTACAACACCACCATTAAGTTTGCAGATGCCGGAGGAGGTCAGAGACCTGGCCGGGTCTGCATTGTGTCCCACCACCCACCAACCCCTCTTTTACATTACTGCTACTCTCTGTTTATCATATATGCATAGTCACTTTAACCATACCTACATGTGTATATACTACCTCAATTAGCCCGATTACCCGGTGCCTATATAGCCTCACTACAGTTATTTTTCACTGTCTTTTTACTGCTGTTTTTATTTCTTTACCTTTACCTATTTCTTTACCTTATCTATTGTTCACCTAATACCTATTTTTTTTACTTAAAAATCGCAATGTTGGTTAGGGCCTGTAAGTAAGCATTTCACTGTAAGGTCTACACCTGTTTTGTTTGGCTCACGTGACAAATGAACTTTGATTTGATGTAGCCATGCCAAGGAGATCCTCCACTGTCTGAAGAACAAGTACTTCAAGGAGATCCAGGAGGTAGAGATCGACGGGCAGAAGATAGAGGCTCCTCAGCCTCTGAGCTGGTACGTCTACACACACACACACATGCATACATACATACATAAAGGGTCATCTGCTGTAATTGTGTGTGTGTGTAGGTACCCAGATGAGCTAGCATGGCATACCAACATGAGCAGGAAGATCCTGAGGAAGTCTCCTCTCCTGGAGAAGTTCCATCAGTTCCTGGTCAGCGAGACCGAGTCGGTGAGGAAGTCTTGAGTGTTATTTAAGAATTAGAACGTAATTTAATAGGATCTCAATGGTTTCTTATCTGTATGGCTGCCTTATGTACTGTGGTGTTTCTTTCTCTACGTTGGTCTATACAGGGTAACATCAGCAGACAGGAGGCTGTAAGTATGATCCCTCCTCTGCTGATGAAGATTGAGCCCCACCACAAGGTAAATGACACACTGGATGCCTTTCTGGCCAAGAACTGCTTCCATTTCGGTCCTTAGACCCTAAATCTGGGAACATTGTAGCGTAACTGTGTTTTTGTGGGTAGATTCTGTTCCTAGACCCTAAACCTTGGAACATGTATAGTGTAATTGTGTATTTCTGTGGGTAGATTCTGGACATGTGTGCTGCTCCTGGATCTAAGACGGCGCAGTTGATTGAGATGCTCCATTCTGATATGGACGTACCCTTCCCAGGTAACCCGCACGCACAGAATCAAATCAGTAGAAAAATGTAACAACAAACATCTGATGCATTGTCTGAATTGTGGCCCAATGGAAAGGGCGGTAAGTTGCTGAATGTATCTTTTCTGTTACTTTGTGACAGAAAAGATAGCGGTTAAGAGCATTGGGACAGTAACCAAAACACTGCTGGTTTGAATCCCCGAGCAGACTAGGTGAAAAATCTCTGTGCCCTTGAGCAAGGCACTTAACCCTAATTGCTCCTCTAAGTCTCTGGATAAGAGCGTCTGCTAAATGACTAAAATGTGAAACAACGTAACAAAGCATTGTAATCCTGAACATCCTCATCTCCCCCCTCTTTCTCTTCCTCTTCCCCCTTCAGAGGGCTTTGTGATAGCCAACGACGTGGACAACAAGCGTTGTTACCTGCTGGTGCACCAGGCTAAGAGACTGAACAGCCCCTGTATCATGGTGGTGAACCACGATGCCTCGTGCATCCCCAGACTACAGATAGACACAGAGGACGGACAGAAGGGCACACTGTTCTACGACCGCATCCTCTGCGACGTCCCCTGCAGGTGAACAAAGAGTGAACCTGTTTAGCTGAGAGAAGCAAGTAAATAGTGATTGAGAGAAGTAGGGGAGAAAGGTGGGGGGAAAGGAAAATCTGGGATTTTGGTGTTCGACAGTCAAAACTAGACGTGTCGACAGTCAGCTATATGGAGAGATATCAACCTCACTGTTCTACCCTATGTCTTATGATTGGCTCTTCTGTCTGATTTATGATTGGTTGCTGCACTGGGTAGGCTACTGCTTGTTTTGTTTTTATTAGGGGAACCAAATGTGACTATAAGAATGAGACAGGAGAGAGAGCGATCTCCTGTAACCACATTGTAGGATTGTCTGTCTGGGAAGGCTGATGTGTAGTTAGATGTCCCAGGGAAGCTGACAAACTCTAATTTTGGATTTTCTCAAGTGTGTTCCTAAAAAGTAAAGTATTCTGTGTGTGTTTCTACAGTGGAGATGGCACCATGAGGAAGAACATTGACGTGTGGAAGAAATGGACCACCAGTAACAGCCTGCATCTCCATGGGTGAGGAGAGAAAGAGAGAGCATGTGTGTGTGTGCGCCTGTATATGTGTGTGTGTGATAACCTGTGTGTGTCTCCAGTCTCCAGATCCGTATAGCAGTGCGTGGTGTGGAGCAGCTAGCTGTAGGAGGGAGGATGGTCTACTCTACCTGTTCACTCAACCCTATAGAGGACGAAGCTGTCATAGCAACGCTACTGGAGAAGAGTGAAGGTAACACACGCATGCAAGCACACACAAATACAGTGCCGCACACACACACACAGGAGATAACTGCCTCTGTCTCCCTCTTTGTCTATCTCTAGGTGCGTTAGAGTTAGCAGATGCGTCAGTTGATCTCCCAGGGTTAAAATGGATGCCTGGAGTCACCAAATGGAAGGTATATAACTGTTGGAACACATGACTGCCACCTCATGCCTATTAATCACTGCTAGCGACTATTAGAGGTACTTGATAGGCCTGACAGTAGCCACTACAATAGTCATGATATTCCACCACCGTGCCAGTTTGACTACAGATTTAGCCCGTTTTATAACTGAGTCTTTTGCGCTCTCTCCCATCCCCCTCCTCTCCCTCCAACAGCTACCTCTCACACACACTTAATATCTCTCACCATCTTTCCTTCCATCTCTAGTTGATGACTAAGGAGGGTCAGTGGTATAAGGACTGGTCCGAGGTGCCAGTCAACCGCCACACACAGATCAGACCCACCATGTTCCCTCCCACAGACACAGAGAAACTGGCCAATATGAAGTTGGAGAGATGGTACATTCACCTGCATACACACCTGCACACAAACACACAGGGCCCCACTTTATTTGGTTAGAATATGCCTAAAATGTCAGTCATGACAATCATGTACATGTATTTGCTACACCTGTGCACACAGCTGCATACGTAATCCTAATGAGATGAAAAATAAAAGCTGGACAGACTTTCAAATCCCTGTGAAGTGTTGCTGGTTTGTGTTGATTTGATTTCTACCAGCAGAGGGTGCAGTTGCATCTAATTAATCTTTGTATATACTGTGCATACGTATGTGTTTATTCAGTATGAGGATCCTGCCCCATCACCAGAACACGGGAGGCTTCTTTGTAGCTGTCCTGGTCAAGAAAGCCCCCATGCCCTGGAACAGAAGATTCCCCAAGGTATACACACATGTACATGCACGGCCACACACTCACGGATAAGCCCACATCTCAGATGGAATGCAACACCATCTGGTAGCTCATATACCAGAGAGAAGTTCCCGTTAAAGTGAACTATGATCCATCCTTCTCCAGTTGAGGAAGGAGCAGTCATCCAGCTCCGTGCCCCAGCCAGAGGACTCTCCAGTGGGCACCCCTCTTCCTGAGACACCCTTGGAGGATGGAGAGAGAGATGGGGGGAAGGAGGCAGGAGAGGACTCGCCCAAAGAGCCAGAGGCAGGCGATCAGGCCAAGGAATCCAACGTGTGTGGGTAAGTTGAGAGAGAGAGAGAGGGGTGGGGGGGAACAGTGTGTATTCTGACTCTGTTCTGTGTTCCAGACCTCCTCCCAATAAAAAGATGAAGAGGCATGGTTTTAAAGAAGACCCCTTTGTCTTCCTCACAGAAGACGACCCTGTCTTCCCCCCGATAGAGTGAGTGTGTTTGGTGGTTTGTGTAGCCTATGTAAGCAGCTGCTCGATAACAGCATTATCTGTACAGAGGGGACAATGTTTTGACCAAGCATAATGGTATTACCTTTACATGTTTTGATTGAGCCCTGGTTATTGATCTATTCCATGAATGTGTTTTTTGCAGGTCATTCTATGACCTGTCTCCAGACTTCCCAAAGATAAACGTTCTGACCAGAACCCACGAGGGGAAGAAGAGACATCTGTACATGGTCTCCAAGGAGCTACGCAACGTCATGCTCAACAACAGTGAGCGAATGAAGGTAGGAAGGTGTGTGTGAGAGACACCTGTATGTTCTCTAAGGAACAATGTGGCGCTCTGCCTAACAACAACTGTGTGTGTCACTGCCAGCCCATCAAGGGGAGTCCAGCTAACAGATGGGACCCTTTTCATCCCAAATCCCCCTAGTACACTCAGCTCCTGCACAGGTGGTCGTGTGTGTGCATTCAAGCAGACAGAGGAACCCCCCCCTCTATTTCCCCTCTCCTTGTCGCTCTCCCCTCCTTGTCGTGCTCCCCCTTTTTACCCTTTCCTTTTCTCCCTCCTCCTCTCCCTATGTATCTCCCCCTCCTTTCTGATGTTGTGATGTTTAGACCTGACCCAGGTTCAGATCAGCCTCCAGGTAAGCAGTAGTAACAGACAGGCTGAGTCCATCACCAGACGGTTCCCAGAACTGCACACATACTGACATACAAGCAGCGTACTTAAC
Source organism: Oncorhynchus tshawytscha (assembly GCF_018296145.1). Lineage (NCBI taxonomy): Eukaryota > Metazoa > Chordata > Actinopteri > Salmoniformes > Salmonidae > Oncorhynchus > Oncorhynchus tshawytscha. The sequence continues at coordinate 23,688,779 of NC_056441.1, forward strand.
AGGGTTCTGGCTCAATGATGGGAGAAAGTATTTAGTTTTCTTAGAAGCAATGGTTTATTTGAAATGGCCATCTCCCAATTGGAGCAATTTGACCTAATAAACAAATATTTGCATAACTTAAGAAATCTAGAAACTGTCATCACTATTATTGAAAACAACAATGACAACGTTGAAATGAGAAGCAATTGTAAATATGTTGCTGAAAAAGTCATTCTCAAGTGTAATGATTTAATTATTTTGTGAGTTTTGCAGGTGATCAACACAGGGGTAAAGGTGTGGTCTCGCAACAGCGATGGGGAGGAGTTTGGCTGTGCCTTCAGACTAGCCCAGGAGGTAGGTGCATGCACACACACGCGCATTCATTCCTTACTCTCCTCGTTCTGCTCTCCTCATTCTGCTCTCCTCCTCCAGGGTATCTATACTCTGTTCCCCTACATCCGCTCCAGGATGATCACAGTGAGTGTCGAGGACATTAAGATTCTACTGACTCAGGAGAACCCGTACCTCAGCAAACTGGAGGAAGACGCTCACCAACAGGCCAAGAAGATGGGTGTGTGTTCTCAACTGGAAAGCAATGATCTGTGTCTAAGGCCATGTTGGGTGTTGGCCCATTCATGTCTGTATTACTAGTAAGTACTTCATGTTTTCCTCCTCTGTGTTTCCACAGGAATGGGCAGCATCGTGTTAAAATACCGGCCTGACAATAGGTAAGTGTCCATTTTGTTTGCCTGTCTGTGTGTGTTATATTATCTGTTGAATTCACCCTGACATCCCTCTCCCACTATCGCCCCCTCTCTCCCTCATCGTCCTCTCCCTCTCTTTCCTCAGTAACCCCGATGGTCCTCAGTGTCCTATAGAGCTGTGTGGCTGGAGAGGCAAGACCTCCATCAGAGCCTTCGTGCCCCGCAACGAGAGGTTCCACTACCTCCGCATGCTGGGGGTCGAGGTATTCAGAGACAAACAGGGGCAGGGACCCAGGGAGGAAGAGAAGGAGGTGAAGGAGGAGGTGAAAGAGGGGGAGACAGAGAATGGGAATAAAGATGTCAGCCCAAAACAGGAATTGAGAGGTGAAAATCGAGGTGACGAGCACCTGAAAGGAGATGAGAGGGAGGGAGGAGGGGAGAATTTGACCAGCACCTGAGACGAGTAGAAGGAAATGTGTAACTTAATAGTCTTAACAAGTTTCCTCTCTTTGGCTGCACTGATGTTAATGAACTGGAGGTCATCCACCATGTTGTCACCCATGTTTTTTGCAGATGGAGAAGAGGAGTTGAGAAACCACTTTAGACTAGTAACATACACGGAGAAGGGAGGAAGTGGAGCTGTATGAGGTTGAGCAATGCTGGCCAGACAAGAGCTAGACCAAACATGAGAGAGAAGAGGGGTGTTGGGTAGCTCAGTAGTACTTCTAAACCACTGCCATAGCAGAATGACCACCCCTCCTAGACTGGGCATGTGGACTCTTCCATGCTCCCCCAGACTTGGTGTGCTTCAATGCTTTAGTGACTTTTATTTTCTATTGCCGGTTTTATTTTAACAAAACTCAACTCCACTGGCAAAACATGGAGAGAGTGTTGTTTTTTTCTTATTGTGCATGTTTGAAGGTTTCTCTTAATGGCCATTTCATTTTTTTATCATTGTAAGTAAGAAGAAAGGTGGAATTGATTAAAAGTATTAAATTCATATAAAGTCTCTGAAGTGCATTGAAATAGAATCTCAACCACCATATGACTTAACTGTGTCATATCACACACCCAACCATACACACACACACACCATCAGCCATACACCTCCTGTGTAGGCCTCAAACCCCAATGGGCCTTGGTCAAAAGTAGTGCACTGGGAAATCAGGTGTCATCTGGTTCGTTGACTAGTTGTCATGGATGTGTGGCGTTTTGAGAGTATTAAACAGAGGGAGGAACTTGTCTGTGTACCTTTACTCTGCTCTGTCAGAGTGAGTGATGCCCAGTGTCTTTTAGCTGCTGCTCCATGTGCCAGCTCACTAATACCATAATAACATGTTCCCTGTAGGAACACATCATTCACTACGCTTTCTACCTCACTCTACTGTAACTTCATTCCTGCTTTCTCTCCCTCTGCTCTCTAACCTCCCTCCCTACCTTCTTCTTTCTCCTCACACCTTTTGTTTATCCATTTCTACTTTCCCCTATTTTTTCTTCTAATCTCTTGCTCTCTCCTGTGACTGAGCTTTTAAAGCCTCTGCTTCAATCTCTGGACCCTAAATGTTCCAGACAGGCACTTTAATCAAATGGTCTCTCGGGACCAAGACAATCCACCATGTTTGCTATTCTAAACACCCAAAACCTTCTCAGTTACTGTAAATACATCTGAGACGAGTGTACTTCGTCTTACGTTAGCCATTTCAATGGCATTGAAATGGCTATATCAAAACCCTATTGTCTCTCTAGTGCACTTCCTCCCATTGTTTGATCCGTCACGTTTTCATTAGGCTGAACCATCAACCCAGAATCAAGCAAGCGAACAGAATCTCCTCGTATCACCCCTACCCCTCTTTGCCTACCCAACCACCTTCCCCTGTTTCCACTTCCCTCGTCCCTTAGGTAAGTGTCTTTCACTTCCTCTTCTTTCTTCATTCACTCCCCTCCTTCCAAACTCCTTTCCTTTTCTCTCTCCTCTTCTCCAATCTGCTACTGTTGCATGGTTCATGCTCTCAGACTGCAAGCCTCGGCTCGTGGATATGAATATATGTTTCGGATTATATAATAGATGCCCTTACGCAACTCACAGATTCACATAGAGTGGAGGCATTTGGGTATAGAGCTTGTGTTTCATGGACTAAGTCTAATCCCACTCAGCCTCCACAGACACATGTGGCTACAGGCTAACACAGACATTTCAAAATGCTAAATACTTTTAGTCCACACGCTTCCACTTAAATTCACCCATACAGACCTTAAACACACACACACAGATTTTCATGGATTTACGTGTCATTTGTAATGCAGCTTTAGCTCTCTGACTCATCTTCTGCGAAAAGACAGGATTTGTGGTTTAAACCCCCAAAAGACATTTCTCTGCATTTGTCTTCAGAGACCATATGACCAAGAACAGAACACTTTAATATAATTGAGCTACACTGAACAAAAATATCAACGCTACATGTAAAGTGTTGGTCCCATGTTTCATGAGCTGAAATAAAAGATCCCAGAAATGTTCCATATGCACAAAAAGCTTATTTCTCTCAATTGTTTTGCACAGATTTGTTTACATCCCTGTTTGTGAGCATTTTCCTTTGCCAAGTTAATCAATCCACCTGACCGGTGTGGCATATTAAACAGCATGATCGTTACATAGGTGCACCTTGTGCTAGGGATAATGAAAGGCCCTTCTGAAATGTACATTGGAGTTGTGTGACAAACACAATGCCAGAAGTGTTTCAAGTCTTTAGGGAGTGTCCAATTGGCTTTCTGACTGCAGGAATATCCACCAGAGCTTTTGCCAGAGAAGTGAATTTTCATTTGTCTAACAAGCCACCTCCGTCATTTTAGAGAATTTGGCAGTACGTCCAATTGGCCTCAAATGCAAACCTTGTGTATGACGTTGTGGGCGAGTGGTTTTCTGATGTCACCGTTGTGAACAGAGTCCCCCCGTGGTGGTGGGGTTATTTTATGGGCAGGCATAAGCTACGGACAATGAACACAATTACATCTTATCGATGGCAATTTGAATGCACAGAGATACAGTGATGAGACCCTGAGGCTTATCCGCCACCATCACCTCATGTTCAGCATGGTAATGCACAGCCCCATGTTGCAAGCATTCCTGGAAGCTGGAAATGTCCTAGTTCTTCCATGGCATGCATAATCACCAGATATGTCACCCATTGAGCATGTTTGGAATGTTCTGGATCAATGTACACGTTCCCGCCAATATCCAGCAACTTCACACAGCCATTGAAGAGGAGTGGGACAACAGTCCATGGGACACAATAAACAATATGATCAACTCTATGTGAAGGAGATGTCGTGCTGCATGAGGCAAATGGTCACACCAGATACTGACTGGATTTCTGATCCACTCCCCTGTCTTTTTTTTATATATATCTGTGACCCAACAGGTGCATATCTGTATTCCCAGTCATGTGAAATCCATAGATTCGGGCCTAATGAATTCCTTTCAATTGACTGATTTTCTTATATGAACTGTAACTCAGTAAAATCTTTGAAATTGTTGCATTTATATTTTAGTTCAGTATAAATGCTCGAGAACAGGTGTCTTTCATGTAATTGGGATAATCACAGACCATTGTTAACAATATCTGGTTCCTGTTGCTGATGAGTCTCCATGGTGATGGGGTTTATTTCCTGTAGAGATTCAGCTAGCAGGGTCCACAGGGTATACTTCCTTACTCTTCTCTCTACTGTTGTTTTCCCTCTATCTAATAGTCGTTCTTCAGAAATCAGGGTCAGAGAGAAAAGAAGCTGTCAAGGAAAATGTGTTCTGCATTCATGGAAGAACATGACAAACACAAACTGCCAAGGTAGCTCTGAAGGTTCAAGGCCTTGCTGTGGATATCCTCTGCCTTTGGCTCAGGGACAATTTGAAGCTGAGGAGGGGTGAGAAAACGATGGAGGGAAAGGGTGAGGGAGAGTAAGATGGGGTTAGAGATTATGGTGGTGAGAGAGGGATGAATACTGGGAGCGAGAGAGGCGGTAAGGGAGAGAGATGAAGGATGGAGATAGAAAAGGGGGTTGAAGAGGGAGGGGGTGAGTGGCTGGTGCAAGGCTTTATTTAGCCCATGCCTGCAGGTGTTGCCTAGTAACAGAGACAAAACAGAATGGAGGAAGAGAGACGGAGTGTGCATATCACCTTTTTCTCTTTCACTGTATTTCCTCCCTCACTCCGTCTCTCGGTTTCCGCTGTTTCTTCCCCCCCTCGCCTTTCCCCTATGTGTCACTCAGGTAAACACACAGCGATGACTCCGTGGCATTGCTGTTTTTCATTAGCAGTGAGAAAGGCTGCAATTATCTGGACAGAAGGAAGAGAGCATGAGGAAGAGTATAGAAGAAGAATGTGAATGAATTCCTCCATTTTAAAATAACAGCCTCAGTTGGTTGCCATGGTTTTAGCGCTGTACCTCTCGTCGCATGCTGTTTATTTGTAGTTGTAGCAGTGTGCTGCCATCTTGCCTCTAGCTAACAGCTGTTGAACTTGGTTAAATCATTAGATTCTCACCAGATTGAAAGCAAGGCCATATCAAGGTAGAAGAAGGTTAGAGGTCCAGAAATGATCATCCAGGCCTGTGTGTTTGTGCATGTATTCTGGACACTGACCCAATTACCTGCAGGCCTGTTTAAAAATGCAGGAGTTAACACAGAGAGACAGACACCGAGAGAGAGAGAGAGAGAGAGAGCGAAGCGAGAGATCAGAGACCTGGATTGCAGTTGAGATTAGACTAAAAGTACATGGTGCAAGTGATCAATGCCGTTCGAGTTTCTGCAGAGATTATTACAGCAATTGTAAATCTCCACAGACCCACAATGACCTAAGCAGGCCATCTTGAACATGCACGCATTATATAAGAAAAAATGTATTGTGACAGTAACCAACAAAATGTTGACATGGATGTGTTACTCATTTTAAGGTTGATTGTTACATTAGTTTGTAAATTAGCCTTAACTTTAGGCTATTTACTCTATTACAAAAGTAATATTGAATTCTGTTTGGTTGACAACGCAAACAAATATCAACATTACTGCTTGGATAGTTCCATCTGAGACACTAGCTTAATCCCATTCTTTAAATTGTATTTTTGGTTGAGTTTGTTAGAGGTTGATGTTACTCTTCAATAACACAGACCCCAAGGCAAATCGGAGGGAGAAAAATAGGTTTCTTCAAAGAGGACAAATCATAGATGTTGAGAGGTAGATGTTCATTCTCTCCTGTCCTCAGTGATTCTCTCCACAGAACAAAGAGAATTGATGTAGTTAATAACCCAACCCTAGCCTGTGGTTGTTCCTAACCATGTCTCTGACCCTTTGATCATTAATTCCATATTACTGAAAAAACACTATTTCCATTGATTGTTAATTCCCTCTTGACCTTTAATACTCTAATGACTTTTAGTCCTCTTGATCTTTAGTCTTCTAGTCCTCTGCTTTGTGTATTTAACTTCTAAATATTCTTACACTCCTCCCTAGACCATTTAAAAACATATATATATATACTTCAAATTTATTTTTTAGAAAACATGAAAATATACAGTATAAAAACACATTAGCAGTAAGCATAAATCATTTACATTAAACACCTTGTATTTCTATAAAACCCAAAGGGAATATTTTACTTGATGTTACAATAAGAAATAGATTTCAAAGAAAGTTACAGAAAATAATTATTAACAGGTGTAATGATGATGTCCCTTACGATTCCTACCACATCCTGTATTAGGAGGAAACTCGCCCCAAAAAATAATTGTCTTTCAGACAATAATATTAAATCGTCCTATCATCCTATTGGCAAGGTAATCATTTACCAAGTCCTTTCAAAGTGACCAGCTCTTCCACACTGGTATCAGTCCCACTTAGATAACTATTAGAGATGATGTTCTGACAGTCTGCCGGTAGTGAGGAATTCTTCTTCTGTTCCACGGGTTGATAAGGACGTCTCTAATGAACACTTCACCAGTGATCTTGTATCGTTTCAGGTACAGTCCTTCAGTCAAGGTATATTGCTTCAGTCGATAGATTATCATAACCTGTAACGAAGGAAACAAAATGAAAGTAACATGTCCTGGTTTCAGAACAATTTGAAATTTCACATAGATTTTCATAAGTAAGCATGTCCCAATTTTCAGGTAAAAGTTCTTGTTCAGTTTATGTCTCAGTTGTTGAATCTTGTAATGTTCATACAAATATTTACACGTTGAGTTTGCTGAAAATAAACGCAGTTGACAATGAGAGGACGTTTCTTTTTTTGCTGAGTTTATACAGTATATATTTATAACCCTTTGAGGACTCAAACCTATCTTCTAGAATACAAATAGTTTCTGTATGGCCTGGTAACTTGTTGAAGGCTTACATTACTCACACGTGTAAAAACTGCTACTCAACTAGCAACTCACTTCTATGCAACAAGGTTTCACAAAAAGGACTCAAACCTTTTAATGGAGGACTTGAGATTTAACAAACCGGTAACAGAGGAGGACTCAAACCCCTAACAGAGCAAACAAAGGACTAAACCCTGTAACAGAACAAAGGACTCAAACCTTTTGCATCACATACTGTATACGTATCACTCATTGCATGCACTAATTTAAATCTGTTTTGGTTCTTTTAAATTTCATTGGTCTAGACTCACCCAGCAATATGTTAGCAGTCAATCAGGAGATTAAGAGTTGAACCCCATGGGTTGCGCTCAGCCCCCTCTCTCTCTATCTCTCTCTCTTTTCCTTGGATCAACACACAGTTGAGTTTTCAAGACCAATTAATCTGGTTCACGGCACCAAGTGTTCGCAGTTGATGTTACTCTTCAATAACACAGACCCTAAGGCAAATCAGGGGGGAGAAAAATAGGTTTATTCAAAGAACACAAATCATAGATGTTATGCTGAGAGGTAGATGTTCATTCTCCCCTGTCCTCAGTGATTCTCTTCACAGAACAAAGGGACAGGATGTAGTTTATAACCTAACCCTAGCCTGTGGTTGACCAATTAGAATTCCTTGCAATAAAGCTGTATCCTATTTCAGCCTCAATGTGTAGACAAATTACTCCCATGTCTCTGGCCCATTCATGATTAATTTCCTATTACAGAAAAAACACTATTTCCATTGATCATTAATTCCTTCTTGACCTTTAGTACTATTGACTTTTAGTCCACTTCACCTTGAGTCCTCAAGTCCTCTGCGTTGTGTATTTATCTTTGAAATATTCTTACAAGTTGGAGAAGTGAATCCAACATATCATTTTCCAACTTGTCATCTAGTTAATAGGCTATTTAATGTATTTCAAAAGTGATGTTGGAATGTGTTTGATTGTCAACGCAACAAAATATCAACATTTGAAGGAGATTTATTTTTTTGCTTGGATAGTTCCATCTGTGCCACTGACTTAGTCTGGCTTTAATTCCAGTTTGTCTAAAAATGTATAATTGATGTTGGAATCATGTCATTTCACCCATAAACCAAAGTTAAAGGACTAAATCAAACTTTAAATGCGCTTCAAATAAAGGTTGCTTTGGTCTCCCAAGTGGTGCAGTGTTCTAAGGCACTGCACTACAGACCCGGGTTCGATCCCAGGCTGTGACTGGGAGTCCCATAGGGTGGTGCACAATTGGCCCAGCGTCATCCGAGTTAGTGGAGGGTTTGGCCAGGGGGGATTTACTTGGCTCATTGTGCTTTAGTGACTCCTTGTGGCGGGCCGGGAGCCTGCAGGCTGACTTCGGTTGTTAGTTGAACAGTGTTTCCTCCGACACATTAGTGTGGCCGGCTTCTGGGTTAAGAAGCGTAGTTTGGCAGGATATGTTTCGGAGGACGCATGACTCTCCAAAGCTCTTTGGGGAGTTGCAGCAATGAGACGATCACATGAGAAGATCACAATTGGATATCATGAAAAAAGGGGTATAAAATAAAGGTTGATTTGACCCTATTCTTTAACTTTGCAATATTGATGATATGAGTGATAAAGTATGGCCACATTTTATTTGCTCTGTTAAATCTAGCCTTAGGAACAACTTTGATAGCAACAGTTAATCAATTAAGTTAAGTGGCAATCTCAACCATTCTCATGGTAGCACATTGGTAATAATCAGTGAAAAATATACCTAAGCAGGGCTTGGTTAAAACCCTGGATGGGAGACCAGGGTAGCTGTAGATCAGTGGTCACCAACCTTTGAGTCGAGATCACTTTCTGAGTCAAATTGCAAGCCGAGATCTACCATTGATGTTTTTTTTAACACGACGTAAAAACGTATGCCTATGCATCATTAACCTATGAAAAACAGTACTGTAGTAATGAGGTTTGTGCAGTAGGTTATAGGCCCAAAACACTACAGCATATTGTCTGAATTGCCCTGCCAATGCATTCTTGTTAATCTCAGATCATTAAAAAAAATATATATATTTCAACAATTGAAGCAGGCTATATGATCACACCAGTTGTTCTATTACTTGTGAGGCACAGCTGAGGTAACAAAAAGATTTGAGCCTGCATCTGATGGTCAGTCTCAGTGGAGGGAAAGTGCAGCAGACCGGGTGCGCTCCTCATCCTCCGCTCTCCCTTTCCTCCGCCGACACGGACAAAGTTAAACTTTTTGGGGGAATCTGTACTTTACTATTTATATTTTTTTCAACTTTTACTTCACTACATTCCTAAAGAAAATAATATACTTTTTACTCCATACATTTTCCCTGACACCCAAAGTACTCATTACAATTTGAATGCTTAGCAGGACAGGAAAATGTGGTTTAAACCACATACTTATCAAGAGAAAATCCCTGGCCATCCCTCCTGCCTCTGATCTGGCGGACTCACTAAACACATGCTTTGTTTGTAAATGATGTCTGAGTGTGCCCCTGGTTATCTGTAAATAAAATAAACTCAAATGTGGCTGTCTGCTTTGCTTAAGACAAAGAATTTGAAATGATTTCTACTTGTACTTTTGATACTTAAGTATATTTAAGCGATTACATTTACTTTTGATACTTAAGTATATTTAAAACCCAATACTTTTATACTTTTACTCAAGTAGTATTTTACTGGTTTACTTTCACTTTTACGCAAGTATGACTATTGGTTACTTTTTACACCACTGCTCCTATGTCCAGAGAAAGTGAAATATTCCTTCATTTTAAAAAGACCCAAGCCACTAATAATAAGCCTATCAATACATTTTCCTAATCAGTCATTGCAGCTGCAGTGCTGGTTGTAGCACAAGTGCATGTCATAACTTATGTAAGTGTTGAATAGAAAGTGTTGACCATGCTGAATAAACTTAAGAGCTCAAAAACAGCAGCTCTGCTGTATTTGTTGACACTCTAGTCATAGATTTTATACTTTTTTAAACTGTCTCAACTTTGCGTGACTTTGTTTTACGTCTGCTACATTACTGTAGACAGTAATCTGGAGCCATCCGATTGGCCAGTGGTAGGCCTATAGTGCACTTGATTTGCTCCCCCAGGAGCACTGTGTGCCGGGTAGGTGCGCAGTGCAGCTGAATCTGGTGCACCTTCCCCCAACAGTACAAGATGAATAAATAAAAAAATTGGAACACAAGGTTTATCTCTTGTTTTTTTACAGAAATGTTTGGCATCGACTAGGAATGCCTTGGCGATCGACCGGTTGTTGACCACTGCTGTATATCAGTTCCCCAGTAGGAGGTGCTGACCAGCCTATTGTTTTGTTTTCTGGTAGTGGATATAATGTTGACGATCTGACGTAAAGTTACAAATTCAGCAAGGTTTGTCTGTTTTAATTTGATTACCCTGTGGTTGGAATTTCACCTTCAAAACAATTACTTTTTTCAAATCCAATGTATTTTTCACAGATTCCACATCACAATATTGATTCAACCAGTTTTTGCACAGTAGGACTCTGGGTCTGCCCTCAATGTGTCCGGTTAAGATGATCTGTTTTAGCTGTGATGAGGGAGGGTGTGTGCGTGTGCTCACTTGCAATTTAGGAGTCCCACCTCAGGCAAACAGGGTATTATAAATCAAGCCATTCTTCAGGGATAGAGAGTCTAGAGAGATAAGATCACCTTGAGGATCCCCAGTGCAGTCTGCATACACACATATGCAATGGAACACCCCCCTCCCCCATCCATCCACACACACACACACACTACGATCCAAGCATCTGAGAGCATTAGGAAAAGTGTCTAAAAATATATTTTTTCCCACATGCACTGTGCTACATAAAATATTTATAGTGACTCCCAGTCCTTTAGCTCTGCCATTGATGCAGCAAGAGCAAGAGGGTGTGCCTGTGTGTGCGCATGAGTCAAGTTCAGGTTCTAGATACCAGGCCACCACACAGACAAGGTTTAAGGAAGTTTGTTTGCTTCAAAATAACCATTTTGGTTACCACATTGCACACAAATACTCAGTCCCAAACATAATGTACATGCTTCTACTCATGGTGGTGCTTCTACTCATGGTGGTGCTTCTACTCATGGTGGTGCTTCTACTCATGGTGGTGCTTCTACTCATGGTGGCGCTTCTACTCATGGTGGTGCTTCTACTCATGGTGGCGCTTCTACTCATGGTGGTGCTTCTACTCATGGTGGTGCTTCTACTCATGGTGGCGCTTCTACTCATGGTGGTGCTTCTACTCATGGTGGCGCTTCTACTCATGGTGGCGCTTCTACTCATGGTGGTGCTTCTACTCATGGTGGTGCTTCTACTCATGGTGGCGCTTCTACTCATGGTGGCGCTTCTACTCATGGTGGCGCTTCTACTCATGGTGGCGCTTCTACTCATGGTGGCGCTTCTACTCATGGTGGTGCTTCTACTCATGGTGGTGCTTCTACTCATGGTGGTGCTTCTACTCATGGTGGCGCTTCTACTCATGGTGGTGCTTCTACTCATGGTGGCGCTTCTACTCATGGTGGCGCTTCTACTCATGGTGGCGCTTCTACTCATGGTGGTGCTTCTACTCATGGTGGTGCTTCTACTCATGGTGGTGCTTCTACTCATGGTGGTGCTTCTACTCATGGTGGCGCTTCTACTCATGGTGGTGCTTCTACTCATGGTGGTGCTTCTACTCATGGTGGTGCTTCTACTCATGGTGGTGCTTCTACTCATGGTGGTGCTTCTACTCATGGTGGCGCTTCTACTCATGGTGGCGCTTCTACTCATGGTGGCGCTTCTACTCATGGTGGCGCTTCTACTCATGGTGGCGCTTCTACTCATGGTGGCGCTTCTACTCATGGTGGCGCTTCTACTCATGGTGGCGCTTCTACTCATGGTGGCGCTTCTACTCATTCTACTCATGGTGGCGCTTCTACTCATGGTGGCGCTTCTACTCATGGTGGCGCTTCTACTCATGGTGGCGCTTCTACTCATGGTGGCGCTTCTACTCATGGTGGCGCTTCTACTCATGGTGGCGCTTCTACTCATGGTGGCGCTTCTACTCATGGTGGCGCTTCTACTCATGGTGGCGCTTCTACTCATGGTGGCGCTTCTACTCATGGTGGCGCTTCTACTCAAACATTCATCCAGTATTTGCCCGTCGGAAGTCGTCACCAGTCATTCCTCATCGTCCATTTTCATCAAGTGGGGGGGTAGTAAAACATGCATGAGCAGGGAGACATTCTGAACAGAAGTAGTCAACCAGGCTCACATGTTTAAGGGTTGACCGTCCTGCATACAGTATCTGCTTGTAGGAGAGTGTGGTCGACTCAGGTCCCTATCTGGCTGCAAGGTCGTTGGTAGCTGGGGTGACGGCGGCAGCAGCAGTTTGGCACTAGTCTTACTCCTATAGCAGCAGTCCAGAAATTTGTTAGAAGCTCTATTATAACCAAGCAGGTTCTTCTTAGGTCAATGAGGCCCAGGTGTGGCAGACCGAGGCCAATTCCCGTCTCCCAAGGAGAACAGCTGTTATGTTTGAAAAGAAGCAAACAAACACTTGTTCTCAGTTGAGACTAAATGAGTAGCATCTCACATACAACAGAAATAGAACAACCAAACCACCTAAGGACTTCTGATAACAACAGATAAAACAGACTGTGCAATTGATGATGCGAATCATAGATGCTATACCAATCAATCAGGGATGAGCACAACAGAACACCAGTCAAAGGGGAGGGGTCTACATTCAATAAAATAAGAAAACAAGAGAAACACAGCAAACCAAGGTAAATCATGCAAAGTGAAATGGCAGACGTTTTGGGAAATGAGAAGTCACTGCGAACTCTAAATACATATTAAATACACACAAAGAAGGCTTGTCTATAATTAGAGAAAATCTAGGAAGGGCAGCATGTGTCAAGTGTGTACCAGATTAATAGAAAGGAGACAAGGATACAGCAGTTTGTTTATATTTTTGGGGCCAGATGGATTACCAGGACGTGTACTGAGGTCACCTGACTGACATTTTCAACCTCTCCTTAACCGAGCGTGTAATACCTACATGTTTCAAGCAGACCACCATAGTCTCTGTGCCCAAAGAAAGCGAAGGTAACCTGCCTAAATGTCTACTGCCCAGTAGCACCCACGTCGGTAGCCATGAAGTGCTTTGAAAGGGTGGTCATGGCTCACAACACCACCATCCTGGAAACCCTAGACCCACTCCAATTCACATACTTTCTCAACAGATCCACAGATGGCGCAATCTCAATCGCACTCCACACTTCCCTTTATCACCTGGACAAAAGGAACACTGACAGTGGCACGAAAAAGTATGTGAACCCTTTGGAAATACCTGGACTTCTGCATAAATTGGTCATAAAATGTGATCTGATCTTCATCCATGTCACAACAATAGACAAACACAGTCTGTCACCATCAAGTGCATCCTGACCAGTTGCATCACCGCCTGTCATGGCAGCTGCTTGGCATGCAGAGGGTAGCGCCTTACTGAGGCCAAGCTTCCTGCCATCCAGGACCCACAGTTGAAGTCGGAAGTTTACATACACCTTACCAAATACATTTAAACTCAGTTTTTCACAATTTCTGACATTTAATCCTGGTAAAAATCCCTGTTTTAGGTCAGTTAGGATCACCACCTAATTTTAAGAATGTGAAATGTCAGAATAATATTAGAGAGAATGATTTATTTCAGCTTTTATTTCTTTCATCACATTCCCAGTGGGTCAGAAGTGTACATACACTCAATTAGTATTTGGTAGCATTGCCTTTAATTGTTTAACTTGGTTCAAACGTTTCGGGTAGTCTTCCACAAGCTTCCCACAATAAGTTGGGTGAATTTTGGCCCATTCCTCCTGACAGAGCTGGTGTAACTGAGTCAGGTTTGTAGGCCTCCTTGCTCGCACACGCTTTTTCAGTTCTGTCCACAAATGTTCTATAGGATTGAGGTCAGGGCTTTGTGATGGCCACTCCAATACCTTGACTAAGCCATTTGCCACAACTTTGGAAGTATGCTTGGGGTCATTGTCCATTTGGAAGACTCATTTGCGACCAAGCTTTAACTTCCTGACTGTTGTCTTGAGATGTTGCGTCAATATAGCACAACATTTTCCTTCCTCAAGATGCCATCTATTTTGAGAAGTGCACCAGCCCCTCCTGCAGCAAAGCACCCCCACAACATGATGCTGCCACCCCTGTGCTTCACGGTTGGGATGGTGTTCTTCAGATTGCAAGCCTTCTCATTTTTCCTCCAAACATAACGATGGTCATTATGGCCAAACAGTTCTATTTTCGTTTCATCAGACCAGAGACCATTTCTTCAAAAAGGACGATATTTGTCCCCATGTGCAGTTGCAAACCATAGTCTGGCTTTTTCATGGCTGTTTTGGAGCAGTGGCTTCTTCCTTGCTGAACGGCCTTTCAGATTATGTCGATATAGGACTCGTTTTACTGTGGATATAGATATGTTTGTACCTGTTTCCTCCAGTATCTTCACAAGGTCCTTTGCTGTTGTTCTGGGATTGATTTGAAGTACATTCATCTCTAGGAGACAGAACGCGTCTCCTTCCTGAGCGGTGTGACGGCTGAATTGTCCCATGGTGTTTATACTTGTGTACTATTGTTTGTACAGATGAACGTGGTACCTTCAGGCGTTTGGAAATTTCTCCCAAGGATGAACCAGACTTGTGGAGGTCTACAATTTATTTTCTAAGGTCTTGGTTGACTGCTTTTGATTTCTCCCATGATTTCAAGCAAAGAGGCACTGAGTTTGAAGTTAGGCCTTGAAATACATCCACAGGTACACCTCCAATTGACTCAAATGATGTCAATTAGCCTATCAGAAGCTTCTAAATCCATGACATCATTTTCTGGAATTTTCTAAGCTGTTTAAAGGCACAGTCAACTTAGTGTACGTAAAGTTCTGACCCACTAGAATTGTGATACAGTGAATTATAAGTGAAATAATTAAACAATTGTTGGAAAAATGACTTGTGTCATGCACAAAGTAGATGTCCTAACTGACTTGCCAAAACTATAATTTGCTAACAAGACATTTGTGGAGTGGTTGAAAAACTAGTTTTAATGACTCAACCTACATGTATGCAAACCTCCGACTTCTTCTCCCCAAAAAATGGTAAAAAACTCCAGTCACCCAAGTCATAGACTGTTTTCCCTGCTACCGCACGGCAAGCGGTACCGGTCTAGGTCCAAAAGGCCCCTTATTAGCTTTTATCCCCAAGCCATAGGGCTGAACAATTAATCAAATGACCACCGGGCTGGCAACCCCCCTTTGTTTTTACAAGGCTGCTACTTGCTGTTTATTATGTATGCATAGTCACTTCACCCCCACCTACATGTACAAATGACCTCAACTAACCTGTACCTGCTCACATTGACTCGGTACCCCCTGTATATAGCCTCAGTATTGTTATTTTATTATGTGACTTTCATCATTTTTTAAAAACTTTTTTTATTTTGTAAATATTTTCTTATCTCTATTTTCTTAAAACTACATTGTTGGTTAAGGGCTTGTAAGTAAGCATTTCACAGTGAGTTCTACACCTGTTGTATTCGGCACATTTGACAAATCATTTTTATTTGATTTTGAATGGTAAGTATGTGAAGTGATATGATTCAAATATATGTAAAGCTGTGTTGATGATGACAAGTCAAATAACAACCCATTGCGGTATGATTTATATACAGTGCTTCATATATTATTAATTACACACACACCACACGTTCATGTATTAAGAGGGGGATAACATTCATTATTTAACATTATGTCCACAGAAAGCAGTGGTGGTTGTGGGCCTGAATTAATAATGTATAAAATCAAGAATGAAGACTACTCAAAGACTATTTGAAGTATCATGGATTCCCCAGTATCACAGAAGATGCATACAGTGCATTCGGAAAGTATTCAGACCCCTTCCCCTTTTCCACATTTTGTTACATTACAGCCTTATTCTAAAATGGATTCATTTGTTTTTTCCCCCTCATCAATCTACACACATATCCCATAATGACAAAGCAAAAACAGGTTTTTAGAAATGTTTGCAAATGTATTACAAATAAAAATGGAAATATCACATTTAGATAAGTATTCAGACCCTTTGCTCGAAATTGAGCTCAGGTGTATCGTTTCCATTGATCATCCTTGAGATATTTCTACAACTTTATTGGAGTCCACCTGTGGTAAATACAATTGATTGGACATGATTTGGAAAGGCACACACCTGTCTATATAAAGTCCCACAGTTGGCAGTGCAGGTCAGAGCAAAAACCAAGCCATGTGGTCGAAGCAATTGTCCGTAGAGCTCCGAGACAGGATTGTGTCGAGGCACAGATCTGGGGAGCTCTGACAGAACTCCAGAGTTCCTCTGTGGAGATGGGAGAACATTCCAGAAGGACAACCATCTCTGCAGAACTCCACCAATCAGGACGTTATGGTAGAGTGGCCAGACGGGAGCCACTCCTCAGTAAAAGGCACATGACAGCCCGCTTGGAATTTGCCAAAAGGCACCTAAAGGACTCTCAGATCATGAGAAACAAGATTCTCTGGTCTAATGAAACAACGATTGAACTCTTTGGCCTGAATGCCAAGCGTCATGTGAAACGTCTGGATGAAACCTGGCACCATACCTACGGTGAAGCATGGTGGTGGCAGCATCATGCTGTGGGGATGTTTTTCAGCAGCAGGGACTGGGAGACTGGACAGGATCGAGGGAAAGATGAACAGAATAAAGTACAGAGAGATCCGTGATGAAAACCTGCTCCAGAGCGCTCAGGACCTCAGAATTTGGCCAAGGTTTACATTCCAAAAGGACAATGACCCTAAGCACACAGCCAAGACAACGTAGGAGTGGCTTCGAGACAAGTCTCTGAATGTCCTTGAGTGGCCCAGCCAGAACCCAGACTTGAACCAGATCGAACATCTCTGGACAGACCTGAAAATAGCTGTGCAGCGACGCTCCCCATCCAACCTGACAGAGCTTGAGAGGATCTGCAGATAAGAATGGGTGAAACTCCCCAAATACAGGTGTGCCAAGCTTGTAGCGTCATACCCGAGAAGACTTGAGGCTGTAATCACTGCCAAAGGTGCTTCAACAAAATACTGAGTAAAGGTCATGAATACTTACTTGATATTTCAGGTTTTTATTTTTAATAGATTTGCAAAAATGTCTAAAAAACTGTTTTTGCTTTGTCCTTCTGGGTTATTGTGTGGAGATTAATGATGGAAAAAATGGAATTAATCCATTTTAGAATAAGGCTGTAACGTAACAAAGTGCAGAGAAAGTCAAGGGGTCTGAATACTTCCCGAATTGTACATGTAGATACACCAAGAGCCCTTAGTGGTGGTCAAGAAATATCTAACTGAACATTCCTAGATAACCTCTACTTAGATGGTGATGGTTATTATCCCTAGCTTAGGCTTTTTTTCTAGAATGGCTGTAAAATTCCGTCTACAAATGTGTAATAGAATGCGATTCTATGGGGCCTCCCGAGTGGCGCAGCGGTCTAAAGCCCTTCATTGAAGTGCTTGAGATGTCACTGCAGACCTGGGTGTGATCCCAGGTTCTGTCACAATCAGCTGTGACTGGGAGTCCTATCCGGCGGAGCACAATTGGCCCAGCATCGTCCGGTTTAGGGGAGGGTTTGGCTGGGGGGACTTTACTTGGTTCATCGCGCTCTAGTGACTCCTTGTGGCGGGTCAGGCGCCTGCAGGCTGACTTCGGTTGTCAGTCGAACAGTGTTAATTAAGGAGCGCGATTTGGGCGGATCATGTTTCGGAGGATGCATGACTCAACCTTCACCTCTCCCAAGCTCGTTGGAAAGTTGCAGCAAAATAATTCATTCTCATTCCTTATACCATGGCATTGTTGAATACTCATTTCTGATTGGATTGAAGGGCATTCTAGAGTGTGCATTATTTCCTTATAAAGCATTGGTATATTTGCACGGTATAATTCAATGACTATAGTTCATTTTTACAGGTTTTGTTTGAGCTGCTTTAAAAAGCAAAATATGAATTGAAACCTGGACTGGAGTATGGACCTCAGTTCATCTTTCAATCACCCATGTGGGTATATGCTCCTAAAAACCATTGAGGAAATGGCATGTGGGTATTTGCTCCTAAAAACCAATGAGGAGATGGGAGAGGCGGGACTTGCAGCGTCAGGCGCCACATAGAACCAAGTTGTAACATGCTGACCACATCACTCGCGTCGAGTTGCAAAATAAATTAACACACATATTATTCAATCATTGCACCCACACTGCTCGTGCGCGTCAATGCGGTTCTATTAGTTTTACTCGTGAATCTTGATGTGCTGCAAGTCCCACCTCTCCCATCTCATTAGATTTTAGGCGCATATGCCAATGTGGGTGATTGAAAGATGAACTGAGGTTCACACTCCAGCCCAGTTGGTGGTGGTAATGCACCTTAAAGTTGGTTGCCAACCACCATATAAAGTCCAAAGAAGAAGAAGAAGCCTGAAGGAGGAGAGATTACTAGAAATTAACTCGGTTTACCCTTTTATCTGTGGATTAATTGTCTGAGTAGAGGACCTTGTGCATTTCAGGTAAAATAACAACCCGATGTTTATATCCCAGGACAAATGAGCTAGCAACAGCAAGCTAGCTAGCTAAATTGCCATTAAATGTTTAATGCTTTTTGACGTATCCCCAAATTAATTTAGTTGGTTTAGAGTTCATTTTGATATTTCAACCTTCGTGTCTTGATCGCGTCTGGTGTAGGTGGACAAAATCAACATGTGTGCGATGGCGCACGTGGATGAGCTGTCTGGTCAGCATGTAAGGAAGAATTTAACATCCTTCTCCAACTGTTTTATAGAAATGGGAAGGGTGAGCAGTACAGCATAAGTAGCTACCTGGCACTCCGGAGTGGGCTGAACCAGTTTCTAACTGACCCACCCATCGGTCACAGCTGGTGCCTTATGAAGGACACTGAATTTACCACCTCGAATCATGTATTTCTGGGAAAAATCAAACAGCTAAGAAGGCAAGGAAAATATGTCACAAACAGCCACCCTCCCATCACCGATAAGGACATGGCCCAGCTCCAAAACTCCCAGGCTCTGAATCCCGCAACACCAAGGGGTCTGGCCCAGAAAGTGTGGTTAGACCTACAGTTACATCTGGGTCAAAGAGGGTAACAGACAACTAAAGCCCAACTCATTCCTGGTAAAAACAGATGAGAACGGTCTAAGGTATGTTGTTCATAGCCTGTTTGTGTTATTTCTAAGTTGCACTCATAATTAGGCTACTAGAAAACTATATTATAACAATGCATTCGCTCTCAGATACACCACTTTCCCATATAACAAGGCCACAACGAATCATCTGGACCCAAGGGGAGAGGGCACAGGGAGTCCAAGGGGGGATTCTGGTTTGAGCAGCCAGGGAACCCACTATGCCCGGTTGCATCACTGGGGAAATATCTATCAAAATGCCTAGAGAACGCCCTTGCATTTTATCTCCACCCAAGGAGAGGGGATCGGGGACTCGATCTGGTACACGTCAGAGCCGATGTGCGTGAACTATCTGGCAGCACTTTTACCCAAGATCTGCAGGAACAACTATATATACAAATCACAGCATCAGGACCATGACAGTCCAGAAACTGGCCAATGTTGGTTTAGAAGCGAGGGAGATTATGTCAGTGAGTGGGCATTGGTCCATAGCTACTGGCGTCCCTCAGTTATAGACAGAAAATGCTGGAGCAACATCCTGGCCGAAAACAGAGAATACTGCAGCACCATCAACACCCAAAAGGCTGAAATCAAATCAAATTGTATTTGTCACATACACATGGTTAGCAGATGGTAATGTGAGTGTAGCGAAATGCTTGTGCTTCTAGTTCCGACCATGCAGTAATATCTAACAAGTAATCTAACCTAACAATTTCACAACAACTACCTTATACACACAAGTGTAAAGGAATGAATAAGAATATGTACATAAAAATATATGGATGAGCGATGGCCGAACGGCATAGCAAGATGGTATAGAGTACAGTATATACTGTATGAGATGAGTAATGTAGGGTATGTAAACTTTATATAAAGTGGCATTGTTTAAAGTGGCTAGTGATACATTTATTATTATTAAAGTGGCTAGAGAGTTGGCAGCAGCCACTCAATGTTGATGATGGCTGTTTAACAGTCTGATGGCTTTGAGATAGAAGCTGTTTTTCAGTCTCTCGGTCCCAGCTTTGATGCACCTGTACTGACCTCGCCTTCTGGATGATAGCGGGGTGAACAGGCAGTGGCTCGGGTGGTTGTTGTCCTTGATGATCTTTTGGTCTTCCTGTGACTTTGGGTGGTTTAGGTGTCCTGGAGGACAGGTAGTTTCCCCTTGGATTGTCTTTATTTTGTCTGAACAGTGTCTGGACAAGAGAGCACATTTTCTCTGCATGGCAAAGTCGCTCATCATAAGCTCATTGACATACATGTATCCACATAAATCTAACTAGGAAATAGCTACTTTGCTGTTATTCTGTCTGCACTGTTTGACGTGACTGTAAGTTAGCCGTAGTTGCATAAATAGCAAGCAGGGAATAAGGATGTTGTCAGCCAGTATGGCAATGGAATATTCAGAACGAACAACTCGGTCGCGTCCATAGATACAGTATATATGTCATCTATAGAGGAAGAATGATTTATTCAACAATGATGCTTATGTAGCGCCCTGTGGTGTAGATGATGGATTGGGCCTTGGCACACCTCAGTTATCCTGGACCAAAGTCTAAACAACATTTTCTATCTTTTTTTAATGCATTGGGAGTCCTAACTTAGTCACACGAGTATACATCCTATTTCTTTTTAATGCACTGGGCCGTGATCTCACTCGCAAAAGAACACAGACAATCTTTTTTTTTTTTTCATGTAAATGGTTTCACTACACTGAACAAAAATATAAATGCAACATGTAAAGTGCTGGTTGCATGTTTCTTGAGCTGAAATAAAAGATCCCAGAAATGTTCCATATGCACAAAAAGCTTATTTTTCGCAGACGTTGTGCACAAATTTGTTACATCCCTGTAAGTGACCATTTTTTCCTTTGTCACGATAATCCATCCTCCTGACAGGTGTGGCATATCAAGATGCTGAATAAACAGCATGATCATTACACAAGTGCACCTTGTGCTGGGACAATAAAAGGCCACCCTAAAATGTGCAGTTTTGACACACACCACAATGCCACAGATGTCTCAAGTTTTGAGGGAGCGTGCAATTGGCATGCTGACTGCAGGAATGTCCACCAGAGCTGTTGCCAGAGAATTGAATGTTCAATTCTCTACTATTAGCCACCTCCAACGTCAGAGGATTAGGAGTATTTCTGGCTGTAATAAAGCACTTTTGTGGGGAAAACACATTCTGATTGGCTGGACCTGGCTCCCCAATGGGTTAGCCTGTCTCCCAAGTGGGTGGGTCTATGCCCTCCCAGGCCCACCCATGGCTGCCTAATGAATTCATTTAAATCGACTGATTTCCTTACAGGCTGACTACAACGCTCGCATCGCGTGCGCGAGCGTTGCAAAATTAATTTAGAAATCTATATTATTAAATTATTGCACCCACACTGCTCGCGTGCTTCAACGAGTGTCTGGGTTGCCAAGGGCTAAAATAGAAGTCAGTTTTTATTTCTGACGCAGATCGCGCTGCAAGTCCTGCCTCTCCCATCTCCTCATTGGTTATACCCATGTGGTTGACTGAAATAGGAAATAAGTCGGTGGCGGTAATGCACGTAATTTATGAAAGTTGCCAATTGCAATATAAAGTCAAGAGAAGAAAAATCCTGGAAGGAGGAGAGATGACTAGAAACAATTCGGTTGACCGTGTTATGTGTGGATTAATTGGTGGAGTTGAGGACCTTGTGCATTTCAGGTAAAATAACAACTCAATGTTTTATATCCCAGGACAAATTAGCTAGCAACAGCAAGTTAGCTAAATAGGACAAATTAGCTAGCAAGTGCAAGCTATCTAGCTACATTTCCATAAATGTTTAATGCTATTTGACCTGTCCCCAAATTAATATAATTGCTTCAGAGTTTGTTTTGATATTTTAACCTGCGTGTCGTGATCGCGTTTGGGGTGGGGGGACAAAATACAATTATGCACGATGGCGCACGCACGCAGCCAGTTTGGGTTCCGTGTTATATAAACTGTAACTAAGCAAAATCTTTGAATTTGTTGCATGTTGTGTTTATATTTTTGTTCAGTATAAACAATAATTTACTGGTATTCATGTAACTTTTTTATCATGTATTATGTCATTCAGAATGAATTGTAAAAGTCTGAAATGGTTATTGATGTAGACTGACTACCTGACCAAAAGCATGTGGACACCTTCTCATCCTACAACTCATTCCAAAATCATGTACATTAATATGGACTTGGGCCCCCCTTTGCTGCTGTAACAGCCTCCACTCTTCTGGGAAGGCTTTGGAACAATGCTGCGGGGACTTGCTTACATTCAGCCACAAGAGCATTAGTGAGGTCGGGCACTGATTTTGGGCAATTACGCCTGGCTCTGAGTCTGCGTTCCCATTCATCCCAAAGGTTTTTGATTGAGTTGAAGTCAGGGCTCTGTGCATCGATCTCGACAAACCATTTCTGTATGGACCTCGCTTTGTGCACTGTGGCATTGTCATGCTGAAACAGGAAAGGGCATTCCCCAAACTGTTGCTACAAATCTGGAAGCACAGAATCGTCTAGAATGTCATTGTACAGTGTCTTGCAAAAGTATTCATCCCCCTTGGCGTTTTTCCTATTTTGTTGCATTACAACCTGTAATTGAAATTAATTTTTATTTGGATTTCATGTAATGGACATACACAAAATAGTCCAAATTGGCGATGTGAAATTAAAAAACTAACTTGTTTAAAAAACGGAAAAGCGGTGCATGCATATGTATTCACTCCTTTTCTATACAGCGCCTTAATAAGACCTGGTGCAATCAATTACCTTCAGAAGTCACATAATTAGTTCAATAAAGTCCACCTGTGTGCCATCTAAGTGTCATATGAGCTGTCACAGGAAATCAGTATATACAGTTGAAGTCGGAAGTTTACATACACGTAGGTTGGAGTCATTGAAACTTGTTTTTCAACCACTCCACAAATTTCTTGTTAATAAATTATAGTTTTGGCAAGTTGGTTAGGACATCTACTTTGTGCATGACACAAGTAATTTTTCCAACAATTGTTTACAGACAGATTATTTCACTTATAATTCACTGTATCACAATTCCAGTGGGTCAGAACTTTACGTACACTAAGTTGACAGTGCCTTAAAAACAGCTTGGAAAATTCCAGAATATGATGTCATGGCTTTAGAAGCTTCTGATCGGCTAATTGACATAATTTGAGTCAATTGGAGGTGTACCTGTGGATGTATTTCAAGGCCTACCTTCAAACTCAGTGCCTCTTTGCTTGACATCATGGGAAAAATCAAAAGAAATCAGCCAAGACCTCAGAAAAAAAATTGTCCACCTCCACAAGTCTGATTCATCCTTGAGAGCAATTTCCAAATGCCGGAAGGTACGACATTCATCTGTACAAACAATAGTACACAAGTATAAACACTATGGGACCATGCGGCCATCATTCCGCCCAGGAAGGAGACACCTTCTGTCTTCTAGAGATGAAAGTACTTTGGTGCGAAAAGTGCAAATCAATCCCAGAACAACAGCAAAGAACCTTGTGAAGATGCTGGAGGAAACAGGTACAAAAGTATCTATATCCACAGTAAAATAAATCCTATATCGACATAGCCTGAAAGGCCGCTCAACAAGGAAGAAGCCACTGCTCCAAAACCGCCATAAAAAAGCCAGACTACGGTTTGCAACTGCACATGGGGACAAAGAACGTACTTTTTGGAGAAATGTCCTCTGGTCTGATGAAACAAAAATAGAACAGTTTGGCCATAATGACCATCTTTATCTTTGGAGGAAAAAAGGGGAGGCTTGCAAGTCGAAAAACACCATCCCAACCGTGAGGCATGGGGGTGGCAGCATCATGTTGTGGGGGTGCTTTGCTGCAGGAGGAACTGGTGCACTTCACAAAATAGATGGCATCATGATGGAGGAAAATTATGTGGATATATTGAAGCAACATTTCAAGAGATCAGTCAGGAAGTTAAAGCTTGGTCGCAAATGGGTCTTCCAAATGGACAATGACCCCAAGCATACTTCCACATTTGTGACAACAGCTTAAGGACAACAAAGTCAAGGTATTGGAGTAGCCATCGCAAAGCCCTGACCTCCATCCTGTAGAAAATGTGTGGGCAGAACTGAAGTGTGTGCGAGCAAGGAGGCCTACAAACCTGACTCAGTTACACCAGCTCTGTCAGGAGGAATGGGCCAAAATTCACCCAACTTATTGTGGGAGGCTTTTGGGAGGCTACCCGAAATGTTTGACCCAAGTTAAACAATTTAAAGGCAATACTACCAAATACTAATTGAGTGTATGTAAACTTCTGACCCACTCAGAATGTGATGAAAGAAATAAAAGCTGAAATAAATCACTCTCTACTATTATTCTGACATTTCACATTCTTAAAATAAAGTGGTGATCCTAACGGACCTAAGATAGGGAAATTTTACTAGGATTAAATGTCAGCAATTGTGAAAAACTGAGTTTAAATGTATTTGGCTAAGGTGCATGTTAACTTGCAACTTCAACTGTATACACTTGTTCTGAAAGGCCCCAGAGTCTTCAACACCACTAAGCAAGTGGCACCATGAATACCAAGGAGCTCTCCAAACAGATCAGGGTTGGGTTATAAAAAAATATCGGAAACTTTTAACATTCCACGGAGCACCATTAAACACATTATTTAAAAATGGAAAGAATATGGCACCACAACAAACCCGCCAAGAGAGGGCCGCCCACTTAATCACACAAACTAGGCAAGGAGGGCATTAATCATAGAGTCAACAAAAAGACCAAAGATAACCCTGAAGGAGCTGCAAAGCTCCACGGCGGAGATTGGAGTATCTGACTCTGTATCTGACTCTGGTCAGATGAGACTAAAATTGAGCTTTTTGGCCATCAAGGAAAACACTATGTCTGGCGTAAACCCAACACCTTTCATCACCCAGAGAACACCATCTCACCATCCCCACAACATCGTGCTGTGGGGATGTTTTTCATCGGCAGGGACTGGGAGGGATACTTCTTGAGAAACATCTGTTTTAGTCTTCCAGAGATTTGAGACTGGGGCGGAGGTTCACGTTCCAGCAGAACAATGACCCTAATCATACCGCTAAAGCAACACTCGAGTGGTTTAATGGGAAACATCTAAATGTCTTGGAATGGCCTAGTCAAAGCCCAGACCTCAATCCAATTGAGAATCTGTGGTCTGACTTAAAGATTGCTCTACACCAGCGGAACCCATCCAACTTGAAGGAGATGGACTAGTTTTGTCTTGAAGAATGGTCAAAAATCCCAGCGGCTAGATGTGCCAAGCTTATAGAGATATGCCCCAAGAGACTTGCAGCCGTAATTGCTGCAGGTGGCTCTACAAAGTATTGACATTGGGGGGGGGTGAAGAGTTATGCATGTTTATGTTTTCAGTTTTTTTGTCTTGTTTCTTGTTTGTTTCACCCCCAAAACTATTTTGCATCTTCAAAGTGGCAGACATGTTGTTTAAATCAAATGGTACAAACCCCCCCAAAAATCAATTTTCATTCCAGGTTGTAAGGCAACAGAAAATGAAAAATGCCAAGGGGGGTGAATACTTTCGCAAGCCATTGTATGCTATAGTGTTAAGATTTCCCATCACTGTAACTAAGGGGCCTAGCCCGAACCATGAAAAACAGCCCAAGATCTCCTCCACCAAACTTTACAGTGGACACTATGCATTCGGGCAGGGAAACTTTTTCTGTCATCTGCCAAACCCAGATTCGTCCTTCGGACCTGCCAGATGGTGAAGCGTGAATCATCACTTCAGAGAACACATTTCCACTGCTCCATTGTACAATGGCGGTGAGCTTTACACCACTACAGCTGACATTTGCCATTACACATGGTGATCTTAGGCTTGTGTGTGGCTGCTTGGCCATTTCATGAAGCTCCCGATGAACAGTTCTTGTTGCTTCCAGAGGCAGTTTGGAACTCGGTAGTGAGTGTTGCATCCAAGGACAGACAATTTTTACACGCTACTCGCTTCATCACTCGGCGGCTTACCACTTTGCGGCTGAGCTGTTGTTGCTCCTAGACGTTTCCACTTCACGATAACAACACTTACAGTTAACCAGGGCAGCTCTAGCAGGGCAGAAATTTGACTAACTGACTTGTTGGAAAGGTGGCATCCGATGACGATGCCACATTGAATGTCACTGAGATCTTCAGTAAGGCCATTCTACTGCCAATGTTTGTCTCTGGCGATTGCATGGAGGTGTGCTCGATTTTATACACCTGTCAGCAACGTGTGTGGCTGAAATTGCCAAATCCACTCACATGAAGGCGTGGCCACATACTTTGTATATATAGTGATATTTTAGTTATAGTGTGATGACAGAAGTCTACATGATATGTATAGTGACATTGAGAGAGTGAGAGGCTAGTGTTTTTAATGTTCCTAGGAGGTTTCTAGGCTTTCTCGGTTTAACATCTCCAGATGTTCTTCACAAATTCCAGAGCTCTGAAATATTCTATTCTATTCATTTGTACTTGTTTCTATTATTTTCTATTCAGATGACGTGATAGGTACATGTGAGATGTACCCTCCCTACTGTAAGTGACTTGGCTGTATATGTACTCGTAAATGATCAAATTAAATCAATCAATAAATACAATCAATCGACCACTTCCTCTCTGCTGAGCTAATCCAACCTGGCACAGCTGGCTGTGAAGGACTCTGGGAAATCTCATCAGCAGTCTACGGGAAACAGTGAAGTCACTCAGCTAGTCACATGTAGTATAGATAATGCTATTCTGATAGGGGATGCCTTCTACTCTCTCTCTCTTTCTCTATCTCACTCCCTATATATATATATATATATATATATATATATATATATATCTCACTCCCTTTCTCTCATTCTGTTTCTCTATCCTTCTCTCTCTCTGTCTCTCTCTCTCTCTCTCTCTCTGTCTCTGTCTCTCTCTCTGTTGTTGTTGTTTTCTATGGTTCTTGTGTCAAGGTAACCTTCAGGGGCTTGTTCCTTGTCTTTGACATTTTAGTGCCTTGGTGTGCATCACAGTGTGTGTGTGTGTGTGTGTGTGTGTGTGTGTGTGTGTGTGTGTGTGTGTGTGTGTGTGTGTGTGTGTGTGTGTGTGTGTGTGTGTGTGTGTGTGTGTGTGTGTGTGTGTGTGTGTGTGTTTGTGTGTCCTGTTGTGAGAGAGCCACTGCCCAAACAGAGACACAGCTCGGCGGACACTATTAACTGCTGTGTAGAATAATATAATAATATCACAATAATATGATAATCAAGTCTTATAGCTGATTGCTAATTTGTTTACACTATATTTCTCTCTCTCTTTCCCCTCTGTCTCTCTATATATTTGGGTGATGATAGAGAGACAGAAACAAGTGTGCCCATGGATCAATTAAAGGTTTGTGTGTGTGTCCTTCTGCTGCTAATGAAGGTGACTAGGTCACTGTTCACTCTCCTGACACTATCAGTTAGACCGTGATGTGCTGAACTTGTGTAGCCCACAAATGAGTCACACACACACACACACACACACACACACACACACACACACACACACACACACACACACACACACACACACACACACACACACACACACACACACACACACTTGAAGGCACTCTAACACCAGCAGTCCTTGAGATATAGTCATCCATTCCACATAGTCATCCATAAATGATGTGTTATGTGTTAGTGCAGTATGAAGCTATTACTCATCCACTACATGCAAAACTATCTCCCTGTGCTGCACCATGTCCTCCTGTCCCTCCTGTTTTCAACCTCCCTAACTGAGCACCTGAAGCTATTACTCATCCACTACGTGCAAAACTATCTCCCTGTGCTGCACCATGTACTCCTGTCCCTCCTGTTTTCAACCTCCCTAACTGAGCACCCTATCAGTCCACTGGGGCAGCTATAAACCTGAGCTGCTTCACTGTTTGTGTATGTGTACTGCATTTTTGGTATGACACCATCACCTAAAAAGGCATACACAAGACCCTTAGATAGAGAACCACTGAGCAACTGCAATATTTCCTTGTATGCCTTGGAATGTTTTATTTTATTTTTTATCCCTAATTACTTGTTCCTTCTTGACTTTTCTGGGTCATGGTTATTGACAGTACTTCTTTGTGTTGTGTTGGTGTGTAGACGGTTGTGAGTTGCTGCCCAGATTGGGATGGAAACTCCACTCTCTGACATCTATTTGAGAGGATGAAGTAGTATGACAGGTAGCCTAGTGGTTAGAGCGTTGGGCCAGTAACCGGAAGGCTGCTGGATCGAATCCCTGAGCTGACAAGGTAAAAATATGTCCTTCTGCCCCTGAGCAAGGCAGTTAACCCACTGTTCCCTGGGTGCTGTGGATGTCGATGAAGGCAGCCCCCTGCACCTCTCTGATTCAGAGGGGTTGGGTTAAATGTAGTGGACACATTTCAGTTGAATACATTCAGTAGGACAACTGACTATTAATAGCTGAGTAACTGTAGAAACATAGCTTGCTAGCCTAGTGGGTTAATACACACACACACAGAGGATGAAAGCTCATAGAAGACATTCTGTTCTGATACCACTTGAACCAGACCTGGTGACTCTTCAGATAGCAGAGACAAAAGATGAATTTAGCTAAGCTCTGAGATAATGGAGAAAGATCCTGTGTTTCAATATAAAACTGGAGCACAACGGAGACCAAAGTGGGTCTAAAGTGGGTCAAGAAAATGTGTGCAGCAGTATGTAAGTTTACCTCTTCAGGAATAACTTTTCCCTCTGAAAAACAGGTGAAAACTTGGTAAGTCAATGCTTAGTACATTTTTGGTAGAGATCCTAACATTGGACGCTGTTGGCTGTGCCTCCACTATTCAATGTACCATAACTACTCCGGAATAGCTCTAAAGAAAAACAAAGATCTTGGACAGTGAAGAGATAATGATTCACATGGTCATGATGACATGAAAAACATCAACAAAGATCTTGAATAGAGAAGAGATCAATAGATAAATGTTTGTGTATCATGTGAGTGAATACAAACAAAACCAGGTCCATTCATCAGTTTCAATAAGCTGTAACTTTTATTGCACATTCCTGTTTGGTCTTGCAACGACCTTTCACCTTTTGAACTTTTGACCTCGGCCTGGACTAGACACTTCAATCGGGAGTAGGGTGAAGTTGCCCCAAGAAGCTGATCTAGGGGCAGATGTGCGTATTCCATTGTAATCGTGAAGGTTAGGATTTAGGCAGGGTAAGCTGATCCTAGATCTGTGCCTAAGGGCAACTTCTACCCGAGCAGTACCGAAGTCTGGAACCAGAAAAAGAAGGAAGGACATCAGTGATATCACAGAAGAGAGTAGGAAATACACGTGAGAGCAGAGAATCCCGATTGATCCTTCAGTTCCAGTGGGTTCCATAGAGTTCTGCTCCCAGTGAGATTAGTTTCTGGAGAATGTTGACATCATTGTCTAGTCCTTCTTAATCTGGTTCTTTGAAAGTCCCCTATAAAATATACAACTGAACACCCTCCTTCTGACACAGATAAGCATCATCATTCTTAGTTCGGATTTATTTATCTTTTTCTGTGACAATACCTGCGACATGCTTCAACATCTTCATTTTGGCAAACCACAAATAAATTAAAACACAAACATTCAAAGAACATAACGTGAAAGTATTTTTTAGGAAGTCGGAACGAAAAATATAAATACAGAAAACGGAAATCAAGAGAACAAGAGAAGATCAGCATTTTGCTGTTCGTTTTTTACCCCGTCGTCGTTTTTCCCGTTGTTTTTCTTGAAAAAAAGATAGCTAGCTACCAATCACTTACCACATGCAGATATAATACAACAGAACTGATTCACCCAGTTAGTGTCTGCAAACTAACGATCTAAACTATATCACAAAATGATTCTCTTTAAACCAGCAAACACCCAATTTGGAGATATTTTGTCTTATATTAATTCTTAATTTTACAGTAGTTTTCTCCTCTCATCGTAAGCACAGAGCAACGCCCACAGCCAACCCTGACTTGACTGTCCCCAACAGAAAAGGAAGAAGACCGTCAGCACTGACTTAGGCCTCATCCCATTGGCACCCTATTTCCTACATAGGGCTCTGGTCACAAGTAGTGCACTAGATGGGTAATACAGTAGGGTACCATTTTAAAACGTACCCTTTCTCATGATTAGATACCAGATGGGGATGTCTTTAACTGTGTCCAAGAGACCGTCACACACGAGACAACCACTCTCACACACATATCATCCCCCTGATGATGAACATCATCTATAAGGATGTACTGTATGAACATTGCTTTACACACAATGTAAAACAAAAAGTGAGTTTGTCTAGAACCCCCGACCCAGCAGTGCAGGATGTGTGTGTGTGTGTGTGTGTGTGTGTGTGTGTGTGTGTGTGTGTGTGTGTGTGTGTGTGTGTGTGTGTGTGTGAGCAGAGCAGGAGGTGTGACGTCATCACTCTCACTAGTTATTCATCTGACAACTCTCTGGTCAAATGTCACAGCAATTAGCAACTAGCTCCTTGTGGTGCTCATTCCCAGCCACACATTTACTGTACAGCATAACAAGAGGGATGTGGAGGCTACAGTGTGTGTGTGTGTGTGTTTGTACACACACACACATGCTTTTTTTCAGCCATTCTGGATTCCAGCTGACATTTCGAGGAGCTGGCGGTAAACATCAAAGTTTGCATCCCTCTCTCCTTCCCTCTATTCCTCCCTCTCTTCCTCCCTCTCTCCTTCACTCTATTCCTCCCTCTCTTCCTCCCTCTCTCCCCCTCTCTCTCCTTCCCTCTCTTCCTCCCTCTCTCCTTCCCTCTCTTCCTCCCTCTCTCCCCCTCTCTCTCCTTCCCTCTCTCCCTCCCTCTCTCCCTCCCTATCTCCCTCCCTCCAGACATTAATCAGGAGCTCACTGAGACACAGTCATCTCTCAGAGGGCACTTGTTTATTATTCCACCACTCCATCCTCGCCAGAGTTCTGCTCTGTCCATCCTAATTTAGGGGTGTTATCATCACACACAGCCATGCTGGCAGGTGTGTGTGTGTGCACGCGAGCCAACGCTAAATGCTGAGTGTGCATGTGATGTGCCAATGCACACACCTTTCAGGGGCCTGATTATTAGCTTGACCATCTGGTACCTAAATCATGGATTATGAATTATAGCTGCTGGTCTTCATCTATACATGATAATGTGACCAGAGAGAGAGAGAGAGAAAGGGGGGAGAGAGAGAGAGACAGCGAGAGAGAGACAGCGAGAGAGAGAGAGATACAGAGAGAGATACAGAGAGAGATACAGAGAGAGATACAGAGAGAGATACAGAGAGACAGAGAGAGAGGAGAAAGAGACAGTGAGAGAGAGACAGTGAGAGAGAGACAGCGAGAGAGAGACAGCGAGAGAGAGAGAGAGAGAGAGAGAGAGAAGAGACAATGAGAGAGAGAGCGAGAGAGAGAAAGAGAGAGAGAGAGAGAGAGAGAGAGAGGAGAGTGAGCAAGAGAGAGAGGAGAGAGATTGCTGTGGTTGACTGTCATTCTATTAATCGTACAGTCTCTGCATATAAAGCAAGTGATTTTTTTTCTCGTTGGAAATCAATAACCGTCTACGCAACACACTGAGGTCTAAATTTAGCCACAAAGAGAGAGAGAGGAGAATTAACGATAGAAAGCGAGATGGAGAGAGAGCACAGCTCTACATACATTACAATCTTCATGTTGCATTGAACTGTGAAAAACAGCACAGTCAAAAGAAAAGAACAGAGGAGAGAAAAATCAAATAAAAAAGAAGGGGTGAATGCATGAGCTGCACTGCACTGCCTGTCTATTAAACATCAACAGCCGGGTCAGGATTTAAATGATCAGGCAGACTGGATGGACTTCAGTTCAGTGCATTGTAGTGTCAGCTTAGAGAGAGCGATGAGGGATAAGAGGAAGGAAGGTGAGATGGGAGGGTGGGACAAAATAGGAGAGGAAGGAAGGTGAGATGGGAGGGTGGGACAAAAGAGGAGAGGAAGGAAGGTGAGATGGGAGGGTGGGACAAAAGAGGAGAGGAAGGAAGGTGAGATGGGAGGGTGGGACAAAGAGGTGAGATGGGACAAAAGGAGAGGAAGGAAGGTGAAGGAAGGTGAGATGGGAGGGTGGGACAAAAGAGGAGAGGAAGGAAGGTGAGATGGGAGGGTGGGACAAAAGAGGAGAGGAAGGAAGGTGAAGGGAGGGTGGGAGATGGATGGGAGGGTGGGACAAAGAGGAGAGGAAGGAAGGTGAGATGGGAGGGTGGGACAAAAGAGGAGATGGGAACAAAAGAGGAAGGTGAGATGGGAGGGTGGGACAAAAGAGGAGAGGAAGGAAGGTGAGATGGGAGGGTGGGACAAAAGAGGAGAGGAAGGAAGGTGAGATGGGAGGGTGGGACAAAAGAGGAGAGGGGATACATCTCCCTCTTCTCAGTAGTCTTTCACAGTCTTTCCACAGATCCCCACACAGTCAGTGTGGGTGTGTGGTTGGTGTGTGGTTGGTGTGTGTGTGCGTGCGTGTGTCGGAAACCCAATCCATCAACCGCTGTGACAAACACTCCGCTGACACACACACACACACTTTCCTGAATAAGTCCGTTCACGCACATCCCGCAGAACCTTCTACTCAGCCGAAGGAGGGATGAACGCAGAGAGAGAGGAGGGAGGGAGGAGTGCAGCGCAGGAGGGAGGCTTGATGATGACGAGATTATGACAATTATCGGCAAAGTGAAGACGAAGTAGGAAAGCGTTCCTTTATTTGTTCCTTCTGAAGTCTCAGTGAGCTGATGAAGACAACAACAAGAAAAAACCCAAAGCAACCGAAAACAACTGGAGCGGTGGAGTGGTATGGTCAAGGAGGAGGAGTCGAGTTAGCGTGGTGTGTCATGGTTAGCATGGCTAGCTAGCGTCATGGCCGGCCCGTCACCTCAGCCGTCAGACACAGGGGGGGAGACCCAGCCGTACTTCTCGTGGGTCTTCACCAGACTCTTAAAGGTGGCCTCCGCCTCTTTGCGGCTAAACGCCTTCTTGGACTTCCCTGCTTTTCTGCAGATACGCCCCTACGGAAAGAGAGAGAGAGAAAGAGAGGGAGGGAGAGAAGGAGAGAGAGATGATTAGTAGGGAATTGACGTCATTGATACATTGAAAACACACCCACACAGAAAGAGAGCGAGAGGGAGTGAGAATGAGTACAGTATCATCTGCCTTCTACACCTCACTGAGTCAATTATTGCTGAGAAAACAGAGACCCACAACCATCAACCATCCTTCCACAAGCTCCCTTGGTCCAACTCCCCAAGGTGACTACTAAGTCAGCTCTTTACATAAAAAAAACTTCCTTGTCACAGATATTCAACACCCTTATGTCACCAGTACTGCATCAAAAGGATGAATATCCTCATAAGGATGAATCGTAAAATTATTTTACAGGTGAATAATAACATACACTACATGACCAAAAATATGTGGACAGCTGCTCATCGAACATCTCATTCCAAAATCATGGGCATTAATATGGAGTTGGTCCCCCCTTTGCTGCTATAACAGCCTCCACTCTTCTGGGGAGGCTTTCCACTAGATGTTGGAACATTGCTGCGGGGACTTACTTCCATTCAGCCACAAGAGGTCAGGCACTGATGTTGGGTGATTAGGCCTGGCTCACAGTCGGTGTTCCAATTCATCCCAAAGGTGTTCGATGGGGTCGAGGTCAGGGCTCTGTGCAGGCCAGTCAAGTTCTTCCACACTGATCTCAAAGGAATCCCAACTCTGATCTTTTGCCAATTATTTGTCATATTTGATATGTATAAACAGCAACAACACCAAAAAACATCTGATCTTTTGAGTTCTGATTTGTACCACATCTGTATGTGGTTCCCAATGATACATTACGCAACCTCAGTCTGGACGCAGATTTTTTTCCACATGACTTGCTGTTACCAAAACAACCACCCAAAATGTAATGGAACAGTGACAGAAAATGGACTGAAAAAAAGATCAGACATGAAGAACAAAAACTAAATTGGGTTCTTACGGCCCTGCTATATATCAGCCATCAGGGGAACGCGTTTAAAGAATGTTATGGAAGCTACTGTGCTGCTCGCATTGCGATGCGTCCAATCTCAAGAATCAGCCAGCTTTAATTCTCAATGCCTGACACGCACTTTCATTCTATCTTGTGAATTGAAATAATGAAAAATAAAGTTGATTTTGGTTGTTTTCTGTGTAGCAGGTAGAATGTCACATTGAGTGACATGTGTAGTGTAGTGTTAGGGTGGATGTGTAAACAACATCTTTCACTCTCTTGAATGGGGAAAGATATGCTATTATCTAATCAAATGTGATAAAATAAACAAGCCATCCAAGATTTTTATTAATAAAAAATTTAAAAAATATTATTATTTACAAATTCTGTATGGATCTTGCTTCATGAACAGGGGCATTGTTATGCTGAAACAGGAAAGGGCCTTCCCAGACCATTATTCCTCCTCCACCAAACTTTACAGATGGCACTATGCATTGGGGCAGGTAGCGTTCTCCTGGCATCCGTCAAACACAGATTCGTCCATCGGACTGCCAGATGGTGAAGCGTAATTCATCACTCCAGAGAACACGTTTCCACTGCTCTAGAGTCCAATGGCGGCGAGCTTTACACCACTTCAGCTGACGCTTGGCATTGCGCATGGTGATCTTAGGCTTGTGTGCGGCTGCTCGGCCATGAAAACCGATTTCATGAAGCTCCCGATTAACAGTTCTTGTGCTGATGTTGCTTCCAGCAGTTTGGAACTCGGTAGTGAGTGTTGCAACCGAGGACAGATGATTATTATGACCTATGTGCTTCAGCACTCAGTGGTCTCGTTCCGTGAGACTGTGTGGCCTACCACTTCGCGGCTGAGCCGTTGTTGCTCCTAGACATTTCCACTTCACAATAACATTTCTCTAGCAGGGCAGAAATGTGACAAACTGACTAGTTGGAAAGGTGGCATCCGATGGCGGTGCCACGTTGAAAGTAACTGAGTGCTTCACTAAGACCATTCTACTGCCAATGTTTGTCTATGGAGATTGCAACCCGTCAGCAATGGGTGTGGCTAAAATAGCAGAATAAACTAATTTGAAGGGGAGTCCATACACTTTTGTATATATAGTGTATACATGACCACGGTTTTGGTGGTGAAAGCTCAGGTGCTTTGGATGCTGTTACAACATTCGATTAATGTTGAAGGAAAGAGAAAGGAGTCACTCTCGATTGCCAGAGAGAAGGAGCTACTCTGGAGACTAGATCCTCTTCTCAGATCCAACAATGAAACATTTCAACATCACAAATATGAAAAGAAAAAATATGGGAGATAATATTCTTGCGATGGCTGCAAAAAGCGTCCCACAAACAATTGAGTTAGTCAAAGAAGCAATTCCATCCAAACACAATCTCCCATCTTGGTAAAAAAAAACAATAACAACTGTATTTCCTACACACACAAAGGCTAATAATATACAGTATGTGGGAGAGGAGGAAAGAAGCGAGTGTAGGCGTTGCATGTGACGCTAAAGCTGGGATGATCTCTTAGCAACAGTGGCTCAGTCTTCTCTAAAGAGGATTGTGTGGGTGGGAGAACAAAATGACAAAACAAAAAAGCCCGGACTTTATCTTCAAAATATTAATATTTAGCCTCAGAGCCACAATAAGAGGCATACTAAAGCTAATATAAGATGCATGGCTGATTCTGCTTTTGGAGGCGTTGTGTGTTGTCTTAAATGACATCATCTAATTTATGATTCACCTCTAGAGCATAACGCTTTGAAG
This sequence comes from Oncorhynchus tshawytscha, assembly GCF_018296145.1. Lineage (NCBI taxonomy): Eukaryota > Metazoa > Chordata > Actinopteri > Salmoniformes > Salmonidae > Oncorhynchus > Oncorhynchus tshawytscha. The sequence continues at coordinate 23,724,840 of NC_056441.1, forward strand.
GGTCAACTCACACACACACACACACACACACACACACACACACACACACACAGAGAGAGAGAGATAGAGGTAGAGATAGAGAGATAGAGGGAGGGGGAGGAAGAGAGAGACAGAGCAAGAGTAAGAGAGAAAGAGAGGGAGGGAGGGAGAGAGGGAAAGAGAGAGAATGTGAGAGAGAAAAAGTGGGAGAGAGGGAAAGAGATAGAGAATGTGAGAGAGAAAAAGCGGGAGAGAGGGAAAGAGATAGAGAATGTGAGAGAGAAAAAGCGGGAGAGAGGGAAAGAGATAGAGAAAGCGAGAGAGACAGAGAAAGCGAGAGAGAAAAAGCGAGAGAGAGACAGAGAGAGAGAGACAGAGAGAGATAAAGAGAGAGAGAGAGAGAGAGAAAGAGAGAGAGAACACAGGCCAGAATGGCTCCTTGCCACCACCGCAGTAAATCAGTTTCCATTGGTCACACTCAAACCACATTAAAGGGTAATGTATTAAACGAGCGGTTAGTGTGTCTGTACGGTCATTTTGCGTCAAAGGGATCAACCAAATCTCAGTAAGGCTCTGGTCAAATGTTGTGCGCAATGCTGACGCTATCTGCAAATCAAATCAAATCCAAGTTTATTTGTCAAGTGTGCCGAATACAACAGGTGTAGACCTTACAGTGAAATGCTTACTTACAGGCTCTAACAAATAGTGCAAAAAAGGTATTAGGTGAACAATAGGTAGGTAAAGAAATTAAACAACAGTAAAAAGACAGGCTATATACAGTAGCGAGGCTATAAAAGTAGCGAGGCAACATACAGACACTGGTTAGTCAGGCTTATTGAGGTAGTATGTACATGTAGATATGGTTAAAGTGACTATGCATATATGATGAACAGAGAGTAGCAGTAGCGTAAAAGCATCTGAAATAGCACCCTATTCCTTATATTGTGCATTATCTTAGGATGCAATTTCAGAACCATTCTTTGTCTGGTCAAAAGTAGTGTACTACATGTGGAACAGGGTGTCAATTGAGACTCTGTTTCAGATTCAGCCATTTTGTGTCAAATGGCAGGCTTGTGTGTCTGGTCGGACATTTTGTGTCTTAAAGATTCTGGGGATGAGTAGGATGGGGTCATAATGCTGAGTGGTCAGGTGATTAGGAACACAGTTTCCATGTCTAAATGCGCTGGTTAATGAGACTCAGTGACTAAGACAGACTAGAACAGGAACATAATAAGAACAGGAGGATCATCAGCTCAGAAGGTGGGATCTTTCTCCTGTCTCACAGAGGAGACACACAGACATTAAGGCTGTATCTCAATAGTCAGAGTAGTAGTAGGCCTACTATCTCCTCACCTCCTTCTCAAAACCCATCGGAGGTGAAGGTTAGAGAGAAGGGACCTTTGGCTTTCTCATCCAATGGGTTTGAGAAAGAGGCAAGGAGAGAGGGGACGTGAGGAGTATGCAATTGAGATTCTCCCATAGACTATTGAGATTAGTGATGCACGGATATGACATTTTTGGCCGATACCGATATCCAATATTTTCCTTGACAAAAAAAACCAATACCGATACCGATAACCGATATTGACCATTTTTGCAGCCTTTTGAACATTCTAGTACAGTTAAATAGTTAACACACACACACACACATGGACGCAGCGGTCTAAGACACTGCATCTCAGTGCAAGAGGCGTCACTATAGTCCCTGGTTCGAATCCAGGCTGTATCACATCCAGCCGTAATTGGGAGTTCCATTGGGCGGCGCACAGTTGGCCCAGCGTCACCTGGATTTGGCTGGGTTAGGACGTCATTGTAAATAAGAATTTGTTGTTAACTGATTTGCCTAGTTAAAAAAAGGTTACCCACACAGACACAGACTGACCAAAAAGTTATTTTGTTGGCATTTACGTATGTCCCCATTACCAGTAAAACATAATCAAAACCTATTTCTTTCACTTACCATTTAACACTATTTGACGTGTCAAATAAATTTGTTTACCAATCAGGACCTGGATATGACTGCACGTCACATAATAATTTAACGCATTCATACATTTTATATGTAGTTATTACACATTGATTAGTTGACTAGTAACCGTGTCTTTCTCACAGGCTACAAGTGTAGACAGACACATCAGGGATGCAACTGTGGGCGTCCTTATCCAATTCCGAGGAGCATATTGAAGATATTGGGGGCGTCAGGGTAGCCTAGTGGTTAGAGCGTTGGACTAGTAACCGAAAGGTTGCAAGTTCGAATCCCTGAGCTGACAAGGTACAAATCTGTCGTTCTGCCCCTGAACAGGCAGTTAACCCACTGTTCCTAGGCCGTCACTGAAAATAAGAATTTGTTCTTAACTGATTTGCCTAGTAAAATAAAAATTGTCACAATGACTCATAGATACTAAGGATCAGCCACAACAGTGGACTTTTCGGTTAGCCTTCAAAATAAAAGTATGGCATAATTCTACTAGTTGTGTTCATTTGCATCACTGTCAATGACATACATTTATTTTGAAGGCAAACCTGCAAATTCCAATATTGTGCCCAATCCTTATTGTGGCTAGCTTCACAACACATAACCCAGTCCGGTCGAGTCTCATTCGCCAGATGAAGCTAGTTGGCTGCTTATAACGTTAGCTTTGAGCAACAGGTTCAAGTAGCTGGCTAGCTATTTATTGTCATGAACTGAAGTTCAATTTCAATAGGCGAACAACAAGTGGCAACCTAGCTAATACTTGCTTACAAGGATTCCTAAATCATTGCTAATAATAAAGAAAATGACTGCAGTTTCTACTGGTCATTGTTTTCAGGCTGGTAGTATTGGTGCTAGCTAGGTACCAAGCTAAAGTTAGCTACCCCAGAAGTTGCGGTCGAACAAATTATGCTTTATTACCAACGCGGTATTGTAAACATATCGCTCGTGGCTGGTGTTTGCTTGTTTGCAGACTTTTTAGTACATCTTTGACAGTTTCTCCTGTCTCTCCTCTGTGAGACAGGGGAAAGGTCCCACCTTCTGAACTGATGATCCTCCTGTTCTTATTATGTTCATGTTCTAGTCTGTTCTAGTTGGACACGCAAAGACCCATACGGCGTTCCATTGTATGTATGTTGTGACGCTATTACTGTGTAACTCCGGTAGGGCAACATCGGAAAAATAGCGCACTTGGTAGTGCTAACCGGTGCTCGACCAGTCGGCGAAAGCCAACATCCCCCACGTCAGAGAACGGTTGACTGTCAAGGGCAATGAATTCCATTATCTTGGCTTTAATGGATTTCGCCGTTGAGTTGTCTCGCTGAAATGTTGTTACTTTTTCAAATGACTGCTTGACTTGTTGACTGCTTGACTTGTTGACTGCTTGACCCACACAGCAGATATTGTGGGCTAAATTGGGAATGCTGTGTTGCACGTATAGAGCAAAATTGAACGTGGCGTCATTACGTCATGTACCTACGTTATATAGGTATGCACGTCAGTTTTGACATCGGTGTTGCACATCAGTGTTAAACTAGACTTCCGATATGTTCACCTATATATCGTGCATCCCTAATTGAGATGCTCAATAAAGACACTGTGTCAGCAGTAATGGCCACCCTTTCTCAAAACCACTAAAATGAGTTGAAAAGTGAGAGAAATGTCTCGCTATTTTACCAGGCAAAATAATCCAGTGAAGACATGACTTCGAGACAGACAAAGCCTCTTATCAATAACTCATTGAATTCCTGAAACCTAGGACCCATTCCAGAGAGGTGAAAGCTCAACTGGGCGAGACTGTTTAGCTTGCCTAACTAATCGTTACCTTGGTATAATCATGTCTGTGTTTCAATAATGTGCCAGTTGACTCTGTTACAACCACTGATTTATATATCCACTAGATAACTGGCAGGGGGCACAGTTTTGAAGCCACTGTGCCTTCATCTCGGCACTCCCCCACCGTAGTAGAAAAATATTTTGAAAGCTATAGAAATGCATTTATTAATGTCTATATTCGTTTTTGACAAATGTATTTTATTATAGACACCTTAATGCAGACTTTTAAATTATATTATATGAGCCAAACATTTTTATTTATTATATAAAATCATTACCCTTAAAGTATAGTTTTTGGAGATTACTATTGTTACTGCCCCCACTACAACAAAAAATACTTGAAACATTAAATTGAAATACTATAGAATTCCATTAATTCCTATGGAGGACTGTTCCTACTAGGGAGTGCAAATATGGCCGACCAGTGGCTTCAAAGCCTCTCAATGGCTAATGCATAGCATCAAAAATCCAGGGTTTATATACATCATTGGTTACAGCCCGACACGGTTTGTGGCCATCTTTGCCATGGAGAGAGGTTGCCAGGGCGATCGAGAAGAGTCATTACCTTGGTGATTAATACCAGAGGACGACTGGCCAGTGGCCACTGGTTTAACACACAACCATTATTAGAACAATTTCAATACACACACGCATGCACAGCTAAATTCATCAACCTCGTCAATTATGACCAATTAAACAATTAACAAATGACATTCAAAACAATTTCCTGAATTGTCTTGCACTGATTTAATTCAACTGGATATCACAGCCATTTGAGAGCTAAGCCTTATTTCCCCTAATCAACATTGCCTGGAAGAGAGCAATGTAGAGACTGACTACCGCATTGTTTACATTACATCAATCAACAATATCACTCCACCGGCCAGCACACTCCATTAACGTGTGACGATTATGTCTGTCCCCCTAGCCACTGCACAGCGATTATTTCCTTCCCCTTGGCTGTGTGACGATTATTTCCGTCCCGTCTGCCCTGTGCAATTGGTATTTCCTTCCTTCCTTCCTGTGTGTGTGTGTGTGTGTGTGTGTGTGTGTGTGTGTGTGTGTGTGTGTGTGTGTGTGTGTGTGTGTGTGTGTGCGCGTGCATAGGGACTGAAATAAATCGTTCCAGCCCCAGGCATGTCTGGGCTGACTGACGCTTAACAAGACTGAAATAACAGAGAGAGCGAGAGAGAGATAGAAAGAGAGAGAGACAGAGAGAGAGGGTGAGAGACGGAGGCAGAGAGGGAGAGAGGAAGAGAAAGAAGGAGCAAGAGAGATGGGGAAGAGAGGGAGAGAGAGAGAGAGAGAGAGAAAGGTGTGTTTGTGTTTGTGTGTGTGTTACATCCAGAGTGTGCTTGAGGCTGTACAATACAGTTGTCTATCATTGTTAATCTAGTTCACTTAAGCCTTCCCTTCCTTGCTTGCTCACATCCACAGGGACACACACTAGTCCGTTGTGTGAAGTGAAGTGGTTGATGGGTAATCTTGTGAATGGAGATCAATGGGCTGGGCGGCGGGCACTCCGATCAGGGCCCCAGTGTATCTTGGTAAGAGGCTTTGGGCTTGGGATTATTGCGTAACGCCTAGCTGCATGTGCCAGAGAATCGGATCAAGCTAGAGAAACATGCTATGGTACTGGAGAGCTGGGGATATTGTCAACACATCACTGAAGACTTGTTGACTGTGGAAATTCATGTGTAATATGCAAATAGTTGTGGGTTTAGTGATGTCTGACTGTTTGTAAACCGCAAGTAGATACAGCACCAGTCAAAAGTTTGGACACACCTACTCATTCAATGGTTTTTCTTTATTTTGACTTATCTACATTGTAGAATAATAGTGAAGACATCAAAACTATGAAATAACACATATGGAATCATGTAGTAACCAAAACACCATTATCTCAACCAGCTTCACCTGGAATGCTTTTCCAACAGTCTTGAAGGAGTTCCCACATATGCTGAGCACTTGTTGGCTGCTTTTCCTTCAGTCTGCGGTCCAACTCATCCCAAACCATCACAATTGGGTTGACGTCGGGGGATTGTGGAGGCCAGGTCATCTGATACAGCACACCATCACTCGCCTTCTTGGTCAAATAGCCCTTACACAGTCTGGAGGTGTGTTTGGTCATTTTCCTGTTGAAAAACAAATGATAGTCCCACTAAGCGCAAACCAGATGGGATGGCGTATCGCAGCCAAATGCTGTGGTAGTCATGCTGGTTAAGTGTGCCTTGAATTCTAAATAAATCACAGACAGTGTCAACAGCAAAGCATGCCCACACCATCACATCCACCTCCTCCATGCTTCATTGTTTCTTGGCCCAAGAAAGTTTCTTCATATTATTGGTGTCCTTTAGTAGTGGTTTCTTTGCAACAAATCGACCATGAAGGCCTGATTCGCGCGGTCTCCTCTGAACACTTGATGTTGAGATGTGTCTGTTACTTGAACTCGGTGAAACATTTATTTGCGCTGCAATATGAAGTACAGTTAACTCTAATTAATTTATCTTCTGCAGCAGAGGTAAGTCTGGGTCTTCCTTTCCTGTAGCGGTCCTCATGAGAGACAGTTTCATCATAGCGCTTGATGGTTGTTGCAACTGCACTTGAAATTGACTGACCTTCATGTCTTAAAGTAATGATGGACTGTTGTTTCTCTTTGCTTATTTGAGCTGTTCTTGCCATATTATGGACTTGGTCTTTTACCAAATAGCGCTATATTCTGTATACTACCCCTACCTTGTCACAATACAAATGATTGGCTCAAATGCATTAAGAAGGAAATAAATTCCACAAATTTAACAAGGCACACCTGTGAATTTAAATGCATTCCAGGTGACTACCTCATGAAGCTTGGTGAGATAATGCCAAGAGTGTGCAAAGCTCTCTTCAAGCAAGGTGTCAACTTTGAATCTAAAATATATTTTGATTTGATTAACAATTTTTTGGTTACTACATGATTCCGTATGTGTAATTTAATAGTTTTGATGTCTTGACTATTATTCTACAATGTAAAAAATAGTTTAATTTTTTTTTAAATTAAAACTTAGAATGAGTGGGTGTGTCCAAACTTTTGACTGGTACTGAATATAAAGGGTGTAGGGTTTCTAGACTTTTAATAATCTCTTCCTGGTAAAAGATGAAGTGTAAAAAAAGCAAAACATTTGAGAGTGAATTTGGTCTTTATTCAACAAAGGTTCTCTCTGGACATGGTTATGTTAATGGCCGTCATGACCACTGACCTAAATAGCTGTGATAACGTGTGATAACGTGTACTCCGAGCATGCGCTGACTAACTGGCAAGTGTCTTCACTGAGATTTTCAACCTCTCCCTGTCTGAATCTGTAATACCAACATGTTTCAAGCAGACCACCATAGTCCCTGTGCCCAAGAACACTAAGGTAACCTGCCTAAATGACTACCGACCCGTAGCACTCACGTCTGTAGCCATGAAATGCTTTGAAAGGCTGGTCATGGCTCACATCAACATTATTATCCCAGAGACCCTAGACTCACTCCAATTTACATACCGCACCAACAGATCTGTATATAGCAATGATGTCGCTCTTGCTGCTGATGATTCTCTGATCCACCTCTACGCACACAACACTATTCTGCATACATCTGGCCCTTCTTTGGACACTGTGCTAACAAACCTCCAAATGAGCTTCAATGCCATACAACACTCCTTCCAACTTATTTTAAATGCAAGTACAACTAAGTGCATGCTCTTCAACCGATTGCTGCCCACACCTGCCCGTCCGTCTAGCATCACTACTCTGGACAGTTCTGACTTAGAATATGTGGACAACTACAAATACCTAGGTGTCTGATTAGACTGTAAACTCTCCTTCTAGACTCACATTAAGCATCTCCAATCCAAAATTAAATCTAGACTCAGCTTCATATTTCGCAACAAAGCCTCCATCACTCATGCTGCCAAACATACCCTCGTAAAACTGACCATCCTACCGATCCTTGACTTCGGTGATGTCATTTACAAAATAGCCTCCAACACTCTACTCAGCAAACTGGATGTAGTCTATCACAGTGTCATCCATTTTGACACCAAAGCCCCATACACTACCCACCACTGCGACCTGTATGCTCTCATTGGCTGGCCCTCACTACATATTCTTCGCCAAACCCACTGGCTCCAGGTCATCTATAAGTCTATGCTAAGTAAAGCTCCGCCTTATCTCAGCTTACTGGTCACCATAGCAACACCCACCCATAGCACAAGCTCCAGCAGATATATTTCACAGGTCACCCCCAAAGCTAACACTTCTTTTGGCCACCTTTCCTTCCAGTTCTCTGCTGCCAATGACTGGAATGAATTGCAAAAATCACAGAAGCTGGAGTCATATCTCCCTCTCTAACTTTAAGCTTCAGCTGTCAGAGCAGCTCACAGATCACTGTACCTGTACACAGCCCATCTGCAAATAGCACACCCAACTACCTCATCTTCATATTATTACTTATCCTCTTGCTCTTTTGCACCCCAGTATCTCTATTCTCTACTTGCACATCATAATCTGCACATCTATCACTCCAGTGTTAATGCTATATTGTCATTATTTCGCCTCCATGGCCTATTTATTGCCTTACCTCCCTACTCTTCTACATTTGCACACACTGTACATTTTTCTATTCTGTTGACTGTACATTTGTTTATGTGTAACTCTGTGTTGTTGTTTCTGTCGCACTGCTTTAACTTGGCCAGGTCGCAGTTGTAAATGACAACTTGTTCTCAACTGGCCTACCTGGTTAAATAAAGATGAAATAAAAAAATTCAAAATAAAAGATCCACAGCTGAAGAAATCTCTATTGCACGCCACACTGCCCTTTCACACCTGGACAAAAGGAACACCTATTTGAGAATGCTATTCATTGACTACATCTCAGCGTTCAACACCATAGTGCCCTCAAAGCTCATCACTAAGCTAAGGACCCTGGGACTAAACACCTCCCTCTGCAACTGGATCCTGGACTTCCTGACAGGCCGCCCCCAGGTGGTAAGGGTAGGTAACAACACATCCTCACACTGATCCTCAAGACAGGGGCCCCTCAGGGGTGCGTGCTCAGTCCCCTCCCGTACTCCCTGTTCACTCATGACTGCACTGGCAGGCACAACTCCAACACCATCATTAAATTTGCTGATGACACAACAGTGGTAGGCCTGATCACCAACAACGATGAGACAGCCTATAGGAAGGAGGTCCCAGACCTGACTGTGTGGTGCAAGGCCAACAACCTCTCCCTCAATGTGATCAAGACAAAGAAGATGATTGTGGACTACAGGAAAAGGAGGACCGAGCACACCCCCATTCTCATCGACAGGGCTGTAGTGGAGCAGGTTGAGAGCTTCAAGTTCCTTGGCGTCCACATCACCAACAAACTAACATGGTCCAAGCACACCATGCCAGTCGTGAAGAGGGCACAACAGTCTCCCTCAGGAGACTGGAAAGATTTGGCATGGGTCCTCAGATCCTCAAAAGGTTTTTACAGCTGCCCCATCAAGAGCATCCTGACTGGTTGCATCACTGCCTGGTATGGCAACAGCTCGGCCTCCTACCGCAAGGGCCAATTTCGAGTTTTCATAACAATCGGTAATCTGCATTTTTGTATGTCGATTATGGCCGATTACATTGCAATCCACGAAAAGAATGCGTGGCAGGCTGACCACCTGTTATGCGAGTGCAGCAAGGAGCCATGGTAAGTTGTTAGTTAGCATTAAACTTAACTTATAAAAAACAATCAATCTTAACATAATCACTAGTTAACTACACATGGTTGATGATATTACTAGTTTAACTAGCTTGTCCTGCTTTGCATATAATCAATGCTGTGCCTGAAATTGTGTCACTTTTCTTGCGTTCAGTGCATGCAGAGTCAGGGTATATGCAGCAGTTTGGGCCGCCTGGCTCATTGCGAACTGTGAGAAGACCATTTCTTCCTAACAAAGACCGGAATTAATTTGCCAGAATTGTACATAATTATGACATAACATTGAAGGTTGTGCAATGTAACAGCAATTTATAGACTTAGGGTTGCCACCCATTCGATAAAATATGGAATGGTTCCGTATATCACTGAAAGAATAAACGTTTTGTTTTCGAAATGATCGTTTCCAGATCTGACCATATTAATTACTTAAGGCTCGTATTTCTGTGCGTTTACTATATTATAATTAAGTCTATGATTTAATATTTGATAGAGCAGTCTGACTGAGCGGTGATAGGCAGCAGCAGGCTCGTAAGCATTCATTCAAACACCACTTTCCTGTTTTTGCCAGCAGCTCTTAGCAATGCTTGAAGCACAGCGCTGTTTATGACTTCAAGCCTATCAACTCCCGAGATTAGGCTGGCCTAATAGTCCTATAATTTCTAAAATAACAACAACCTAAAACTTCTTAACTGGGAATATTGAAGACTCATGTTAAAAGGAACCACCAGCTTTCAAATGTTCTCATGTTCTGAGCAAGGAACTTAAACGTTAGCTTTTTTACATGGCACATATTGCACTTTTACTTTCTTCTCTTTTGCATAATTTAAACCAAATTGAACGTGTTTCTTTATTTACTTGAGACTAAATTATTTGCATTTATGTATTATATTAAGTTAAAATAAAACTGTTCATTCAGTATTGTTTTAATTGTCATTATTGAAAATATTTATATATGTATAAAAATCGGCCCGATTAACCGGTATCGGCTTTTTTTGGTCCTCCAATAATCGGTATAGGTGTTGAAAAATCATGATCGATCAACCTCTACTACAGAGGGTAGTGCGTACTGCACAGTACATCACCGGGGCCAAGCTTCCTGCCATCCAGGACCTCTATACCTGGCGGTGTCAGAGGAAGGCCATAAAAATTGTCAAAGACTCCAGCCACCCTAATCATAGACTGTCCTCTCTTCTACTGCATGGCAAGAGGTACTGGAGCACCAAGTCTAGGTCCAAGAGGCTTCTAAACAGTTTCTACCCCCAAGCCATAAGACTCCTGAACACCTAGTCAAATGGCCACCCAGACTATTTGCAATGCCCCTCTTCTACGCTGCTACTACTCTCTGTTTTATCTATGCATAGTCACTTTACCTACATGTACATATTACCTCAATTACCTTGACACCGGTACCCCCTGTATATAGTCCCGCTATTATTATTTACTGCTGTTTAATTATTTGTTATTCTTATCTCTTACTTTTTTGGGGGTCTTTTCTTAAAATGGAATTTTTGGTTAAGGGCTTGTAAGTAAGCATTTCACTGTAAGGTCTACTACACCTGTCGTATTCGGCGCAGACAAATGAAAATGTATTTGATTTGATAATGCTGATAATCACCCACGGTCAAACCACTTCTAAAAACCATTCAGTGCTTGAATTGGAGCGGTGCAGCTCGCATGTTCTACAGCTTGAGTACCACTTATAGAATATTCACTCTAAGATATGAACTCTGGTACTGTCAAATTAAAGAACCAGCACCTTTTTAATTGGTCTTCAATCTGAAAACCTAAAGTCTTCTTCTGCTACCCTGGGGTCTAGTACACATCCATGTGGAAACCATAGGAATCTATTGTCTTTCAACTCAGTAACTACATCATCGTCCCATTCAGGAGATGGTTGTTATTGGAGGTGATCATTTTTATCTCAAGCAGAACCACCACAGGGAACCACAGAGTAGCAGTACTAGTGGCACTAGAGGAGGAATTACTTTGTGTTAGTTTCACATTCAGGATGTGGCAAACCAATCACATGGGAAATCAGGAAACACACATACAGAGATGCACAAGCAAAGACACATGCACACGCACACACTTGCATAATTAATCAATATTGTTTTCATTAGCAAACCTGAGGAGGAAGGCACTGTGAAGTTAATTAGTGTATACTGACTGCAGAGCTTCTCTCTCTCTCTCATTCTCTCTCTCTCTCTCATTCTCTCTCTCTCTCTCTCATTCTCTCTCTCTCTCTCTCTCTCTCTCTCTCTCTCTTTCTCTCTCATTCTCTCTCTCTCTCTCTCTTACTATCTCTCCATCAGAGTGTAATCAGAGAGATAGGATGGAAAAAACAACCGACTAATCCATTTCTAGAACCTTGTGATGTTCTGTCTTGACTGATACTGAAAAAAAAGAAAAAAGAAAATGGTGTACTCTGAATACGTGTGTGTGTGTGTGTGTGTGTGTGTGTGTGTGTGTGTGTGTGTGTGTGTGTGTGTGTGTGTGTGTGTGTGTGTGTGTGTGTGTGTGTGTGTGTGTGTGCAATTTTAAGGCCTCAACCAGTGGGATGGAGATGAGAACCACTACGTTCACAGCTGCTTCTGCTCACAATGCATCATTAGGATCTAATTGGCTCGTAATACATTATAAATGTATTAAGTGTAAATGAAATACTTGAGATGAGGTGTACATCACCAATCTATATTATTGATGTCTTTGCTATGGATCCTTTTGGGTGTTTTTCCTTACATTGCCCATGCATTTACGATTGTGACCACATCTTATGTGTCAATGTACCTGAATTATTTGAAGTGATATGCACAATATCAATGCATAATATTGAAAACAGAACCACCACACATACCTTTGTTTTACATTGTCCATTAGACTAAGCATATTTTTCTTCCTCTCTAATAATTCATACATTTAATAGACCTATAATAACACCTGCATGACCCAATGTCAACTGGAATTCAACTGAAATACTGTTACATCATCAAAGGAAAAAGGGAAAAACTACCACTGGAGGGAAATCTGGTGACACGCTTACATAAATCCCTCCTGTCATAACGCTGTCATAACAATGACGTCACATGTGACGGGCAAACCCGAACCGTCAGTCAAAGCAGCTAGATTCAAGGAATGTCAAGCAATAACGTTCTAATGCATGAAATGCTCCACTTGTTCATGTGGTGTATTTCATGCATCAGCGTACTGATTGAATAGGATCAGGTCAACAAACATGATAAATTACAGGGAAATGATCATATTTGATGACAGAGGGGGTGAGAATGTAGCAGTGTCTGATTTACATAAGTTCTGCTCAGTCTGTCTCTGTCAAAGAGGACAGGACAGGCGAGAGCACAGAGGAGAGACAAGCTACTGACTGACTGGATGATGCTTGGTCAATGTGGTTCCAATGACTTCATGGGCTACCTGCAGTAGTTTAATTACATTTTTTATTACATTTTTACATATATGATTTCAAATCATTCCTGTAGGCTTGAGGAAATGAAACCCTCATGCACATGTATTCTATATCTGGCCAATAATTAGATGATCTGGAGTGACCTTGTCATTTCTATGGTAGGCATTTTCCCCCCCCTTAATGGTGAGGATTTCTGGAGGTGATAAAAGATGATGCATTCCAATGAGGAGATAGGAGGAGGAATATACATCTCACACAGAGTAGAGAACATTCAGAGCACAGCAGCGAAATGGCGGCTGTAATGTCACGGCTAAAGATGAATCACGTCTGAGATGGGGAGATGGATTCTTGCCTCTCTCTTTCTCTCTCTCAGAGCTGGGGGAGAGATTTAGGTCTCACTAAATGAGATCCGTATCACAGTAAAACACCATTCTGATTCTGCTCAGTTTGGCAGATATGAGCAATGGCAAGCTGCAACTAACTCTCACAGTCTCATGACAGAATTAGACGTTCATCCAAGTTTCTCAAGCATCAAATTTCGAAATTGTTGCAAAGATCAAATTTCAAAGTTTTAAGGTTAAGTTAAGGCATTAACTCCGAAATCATAAAGTACAGGCTGACGTTTGGGATAGGGTTCAAACAAAAACCTCAAAAACAACTTTCTATTACTGGATTCCAACTGGCAACCTTTGGAATCAGAGGCAGGTTTTTTTGCCCATCCGTGTCCACAATGCAGTAGAAAAAGAGAAACCTACTTGAAAGTAACAGTGCTCAGACATGGATGGACGTCGAATACTGGTTTGTATCATGGATGGACCTCGAATACTGACTTGTATCATGGGTGACCTAGCTGCAACTACTTCGTATCGACAGGTTTTATGCAGTATGGGTTCACTAAATTAACATTATGCATGTTGCATGAGTGTCAGGTATGAACATTCAACACTAAATATTCAGCGTCTGCAGCGTCTAATGTTTCAAAACACACACGGGAAGAATGTATTAATAAAACAAATATCCTCACCTGTCCTTTTACCAGACTGGCCGCAAATTGTCTCATCACGGCTTCCACTGTGTAGGCGCTGGACCATCCGCGGGGGGTTAACAACTCCATACATATCGCTCCACCGTCCAGAACGTACCCGTTTTCCAACCGGGGGGTGAGCACCCGCATGAATGGCGGAGAGAAGGGGAAATTGTCGGGGAAAGAGACATTCAGCAGAATGAACTCGGTGTTTGTTTCTTTCATGTCCTGCCACAGCGCCGAGTCTTTGTCCACCTGGTGGAGCTTGACGTTCCAGTCAAATAGATTGTCGTCGACCAGCTCGACCGTTATAAAGTTGTCTCCCAACCGCCGGATCTCCTGGAGTTCCTTCATAAGTCTCCTCGTCCGGACTTGGGTGCAGTGCTGCCGGTGAGGGGCTAGTGGTGGTATTGAGGCACTGGTCGCTGATTTTCCAACCCCGATCCCACCTCCTCCTCCGCCTCCCATCTGCTGTTTCTCATTGGCGTCCTTGCCCTGTTGCTTATCCTTTACGGACGGTTTGTCATTGCTGTTGTGCTGGTCCAGCTTCTTCGCTTTGATCTCGGGGGTGCTGAGGATGTTGTTCGTCTCGTTGGTGGTCTGACAGTGCTGCTTAGTGTTCTTCGTGTTCCCCTTGATCCCCTTTAGTGAGCCCTGGTGATGCTTGGGGTCCTCTGTGTCCCGGTCGTGAAGACGAATCAGACCGATTTTCCGCAGTAGAGTGGCCATTATGTTTTCGCCGAGCGCAGGGCGATCGAAATTCACGATTCTCCCTTTACAGACAACCACTGATGTTAGACTGTGGAACCGTAAAAAAAACGTCAACAGTGTGCCGCAATCGCTCAGCTATACTGCAGCCTCTGGACAGACGCTTGCATGTAGCCTAGTCTTTCTTCAGTGCATCATTCCGATGAGGTCCGACTGAAAAAACACACAAGCCATGAATACACTGATGAACTGCTGTCTAATCGATTTGCAGTCTAATAAATCTGCCACTGAACGTAAAAAATAATCATATTCAATAGTAGCCTAGTGGACTGACTGTGTTGTGGCTATTGACTGCATTCCTAGTTGCAATGGCTGCTTAATATCTCTGCTATTATCCAAAAGGCTACAAAGCGCACCGAATAGATAGCTGCTTTGAAATAAGCCTATACACTATTATGTATGTTAGAAACGAATATAGTTAACACATAGAACACCAGCTTCTCTATTTTAATATAGCCTACACGTCGACTTACCATTTATAAGTCCGTTCGGAAAAATGTAGCCTTTGCGACGAAAAGGCGAATCTGCAGCAGCTATTACAGTAGAGAGGGATATCAAACGGTTACTATCCAGCAACGTTCGCGTTGACGTGACCTGGAAGAGCGAGCTAAAGCCTTTGATGTAACTGCAGCTGCCGCGACACTATCTGCTGAGGACAAACCAACTCCACTAATCCTTGGCGAGGACTCACACAATCCTCGTTAGCTCGCTGCGCTCACACACATATAGCAGTAGCGGAACGGAACGACCGGCCAGACGTGGGTTGGCTTTGGCCGCTCTACCTTGTTGGAATGGATAATGCTGTGGACTGGAGTGAGAGCGATAGATGTGGACGGAAGAGGAGAGCGTGAAAGTGGGCTGGGCTTTTTAGCCAATGTCATCCTATCAGCCGATACATAAGGTCGTTTTCCCCACTCCCCTATAGATCTCCCCTTTGCAGGCCTATATGTCTCAGGGTGGGGTTCAATTCCCTTCAATTCCAGTCAAGTCAGAAAGTAGGGTGATGTCAGCATTAGTGGGACATCAGGTGTTGTGGTACATTTGTGTTTGAGGGTACTGTTCTGTGTTGATTTTGCAACCCAATCACAATAAATGTTATTGGGCTGTTGGTGAATCAATTAAAATGTTATTTGGCATTGCTTCGTAAACAACAGGTATACTAACAGTAGGGTTGGGTAGGTTACTTTCTAAATGTAATCCTTTACAGTTACTAGTTACCTGTCCAAAAATGTAATCAGTCACGTAACTTTTGGATTACCCAAACTCAGCAACGTAATCTGATTACATTCAATTACTTGTAGATTACTTTCCCCTTATGAGGCATTAAAAGAAGACAAAAAGGTATGTTACCACTTGAACGACATCTACTGCAGGATAAATCAATGTTAAAGTTTACATAGCTGGCCATATGTGGATATTACATTTGACTTTATGGGTTGATTATGTAGGCTTCTTCTAACCCATCAATTTCTACTACATATAATAATACGGTTAAATTATATCTTTATATTAAAAACCAAGGTCTATCAGATTCCAGTCATTCCAATAAATGTTATACCCCTTGATCTTCAAGAATAGGACATGGAAATATGGAAGTATAGATTAGCCAAATTGTTCTCCCTGAGCATAACCCCAAAACTAAGGATTTATTAGCCAGCCCTACTCTGTTGTTTATGATTTTGTTGTCATGGAGGACTGATTGGGCTCATTAATAAATGCTGTCCTCATAGAACGGCATGCTTTGAGCACCACTGAAAAGTGCTATTTACATGTGAAAAATAAATGCTGTATGCTGAATTTGCTGTAGGCCTATTGTTTACCTTTTTGTTGGTGACACTTTGATATCGTGATAATATGCAGCTGTTTAAATCCACAGAAGAAACAATAACAAAACGGTTGCCCCGCCTCTGTTTTGGGTAAAAAGCTGAGGGATGGGTCTGGAAAAATGAAACCACTCTCAGATTAATAGACAGAGCTATGGATGCAAGGACTGACCATCCATGATATATAAAGTATTCTTTTAACCATGTTATGAGGTTATACCGTGTTTGTTTACAGTTATGATGTTTACAAACATTGGAGATATACAAGCTTATATTTTGGGTTTTCATGGAGTGTGACTAAATTCATGAGGCATTTATTTATAAGTTATATTCTTCAATAATCAATGGATACATATAGTACCAGTCAAAAGTTTTTAATCACCTGCTCATTCAAGGTTTTTTCTTTATTTGTACTATTTTCTACATTGTAATAATAGTGAAAACATCAAAACTATGAAATAACACATTTGGAATCATGTAGTAACCCAAAAAGTGTTTTTTTAAAAAGAGATTCTTCAAATAGCCACCCTTTGCCTTGATGACAGCTTTGCACACTCTTGGCATTCTCTCAACCAACTTCATGAGGATACATTTAAAAGAACAGGTGTGCCTTCTTAAAAGTTACTCTGTGGAATTTATTTCCTTCTTAATGCGTTTGAGCCAATCAGGTGTTGTGACAAGGTAGGAGGGTATACAGAATATAGCCCTATTTGGTAAAAGACCAAGTCCATATTATGGCAAGAACAGCTCAAATAAGCAATGAGAAAAAACAGTCCGTTATTTTAAGACATCAAGGTCATTCAATACGGAAAATTTCAAGAACTTTGACAGTTTCTTCAAGTGCTGTCAAAAAACCATCAAGCGCTATGATGAAACTGGCTCTCAGGAAGACTGCCACAGGAATGAAAGACCCAGAGTTACTTCTGCTGCAGAGGATAAGTTCATTAGAGTTACCAGCCTCAGAAATTGCAGCCCATATAAATGCTTCACAGAGTTCAAGTAACAGACACATCTCAACATAAACTGTTCAGAGAAGATTATGAATCAGGTCTTCAATGGTCCAATTACTGCAAAGAAACCACAACTAAATGACGCCAATAATAAGAAGAGACTTGCTTCGGCCAAGAAACACGAGCAATGGACATTAGACCAGTGGACATTTGAGATGGTTTGGGATTAGTTGGACCGCAGAGTGAAGGAAAAGCAGCCAACAAGTGCCCAGCATATTAGGGAACTCCTTCAAGGCTGTTGGAAAAGCATTCCAGGTGAATCTGGTTGAGAGAATGCCAAGAGTGTGCAAAGCAGTCATCATGGTTATGACATGATTCCATACGTGTTTTTTCATAGTTTTGATGTATTCACTATTATTCTACAATGTAGAAAATAGTACAAATAAAGAAAAACGCTTGAATGAGTAGGTGTTCTTAAACTTTGGACCGGTAGTGTATGTTGGGTGAATTCAGAAAAATGGGGACACTTTTTGCATCTCCTTTTTCTGTAACCTCCTTCGACATATATCCAACATACAGTATTAGCCCAACACATGATACATTGACATGTCTGAAATCCTCAACTGAGTCTAAACCATTTGTTCAGTTTACATTTGGTAGACTGGGACAGCAGGTTAGATAAATTGGGACAACATTGTTAAAGTCCTAATTGTACCCCAATGACAATTCAATTCAATGTTGTATGATTAGGAAGATTATGATTATGATTATGATTATCATGTGTTGAGCTAATATGTTGGGCATACACTATGTGTACAAAACATTAAGAACACCTTCCTAGCATTGAGTTGCCCTCCCTCAGAACAGCCTTAATTCGTCGGGGCATGGACTCTATAAGGTGTTGAAAATATTCCACAGGGATGCTGGCCCATATTGACTCCAATGCTTCCCACAGTTGTATCAAGTCAGCTGGTGGTTCCTTTGAGTGGTGGACCATTCTTGATACACAAGGGAAATTGTTGAGTGTGAAAAATCCAGCAGTGTTGCAGTTCTTGACACAAACCTAGGCAACAGGATAGATAATAAACAGTAGCATCAGCATATGTGATCTGTCAAAAGTGTTAGTGCAAAAAGTGTCAATGCAGATAGTCAGGGTAGCTATTGCTTAACTATTTAACTAACTATTTAGCAGTCTAATGGCTTGGGCGTAGAAGCTGTTCAGGGTCCTGTTGGTTTCAGACTTGGTGCATTGGTACGGCTTGCATATGCGTTAGCAGAGAGAACAGTCTATGACTTGGGTGGCTGGAGTCTGACAATTTTTAGGACCTTCCTCTGACACAACCTGGGATAGAGGTCCTGGATGGCTGGGAACTCGGTCCCGGGGATGTACGCACTACCCTCTGTAGTGCCTTGTGTCAGATGCCAAGCATACCAAGCGAGGATGCAGCCAGTCAAAATGCTGTCAACGGTGCAGCTGTAGACCTTTTTGAGGATCAGAGGGCCCATGACAAATCTTTTCAGCCTCCTGAGGGGCTGAATATGTTCTGTGCATTAACCATTTTTTAAAAGTTAGTGTGTTCTGGCTTCCTAGATGGGGTGACATGTTGAAACTCATGATAACCCGCCATGTAAAACCTTAAAAATAAGGCTTTCATTCTATCAATTATAATTCAACAATATCGCTTTTGGTGTTGAAATGAGTAGTTATTGGTAGTGTTTTAAAATATAATAACTAGTCATGTAAACAGTTGTTATATTTTATGAAATCAGAGTTATAGCACTGTTCCACTTCCCCTGAATGGTGTTTCAATAGTGGGACAGGGACCTTTTCAGCTATAAAATGCACAAAATGAACCTTTAATAAATGTAAATGTATTTTCCTTCATTAGATGTTGTATAATACATTGAAATATGTTGTTTTAGTTGTTCATAACATCTCTGAATTGATTTATTTGTTATATAGCAAATATAGCATAGGATGACGGTGGAAGGAATTAGAGGGAAATAATAAGATAGGAAAGAAAGGAGGCACATGATGTTCCATAAAGGGGGATAGAAAAGAGGCTACATTCATGAAAGGGGGCAGAATTTTGGGAAAGTAGAGGTGTTTCAGGATCAAGTAATAGATGTGCAGACTTTTAGTTAGTTAGATTTTCACCAAGAGCCTGGAAGGTCCCCAAATCGATTTTTCCAAAGGCATGGAGAGGGTTTTGTAAAAAGGTTATTGTCACATATTTGTAAAAAAACAAGTTTGTTATCGGATCGTTATCTACAAGCTTCTACAAAGTCTTATTGATTAATTCTTAACAAGTGTGAGGTGAAGTGGGACACTAGGGTAAGGTTATTATATTACAAAGTGGCATTCAACCAGCTGTCCTAAGTAGCCTACAAAGTATTTTACTATATTTTGTATGTTTTATTTCTTTATTGCACTGCTTTTATGAATCGAAAACACTTATAAAACACTGTCCATCAATATATAAACACATGCTTTCAAATGACCTGTATTAAAAATGCATGGTGATGATGATACATTGTAACAATCAATTTTACGAGTTATAAGACCTTGTACAAATAGCAAGTTGCAACAATGTGTCTCTGACTATTTCCGAGCACGACGCTTTGCAGCAATCTGGAGCTGCAGACGGCAGGCTGTCGCTACGGCAACTACACATTCGCCAATTATTGGTTCTTACCCTTCGGAAAAGCAGTGTAGCGCTATGGGAGTCTGGATAGCGACTGAAATTGTGATGAATTGACAAAAGGCTTTGTTTGTCTTTTTACATTTCATGTTTATGAGAACTGAAGACATAGATAACATTTTGTTTGAGACATGGCTGAGAAATTTGATAACCTCGAAGAGCATCTCGAAAAGTTTGTTGAAAATATTCGACAAATGGGAATCATCGTTAGCGACTTCCAACCTAGCAGTCAAACAGGACTCAACCAAAAACTGTAAGTTTTGCCAGTTGGCTCGCTAGCTAGGTGTTTCTAGTATTACTAGCCATCATAGCTAGCCCCTTAAATATGTGACTGCCAACTCCCCGTTATCAATACACCACAGTTGTGTAAAAAAGGCAAACTGGTTAGTCAATGCTAACTAGCTTCCACATAGCGAGCTAGCTAGCTAGTACAGTCAATAAATGTTGTAGACACACAGCATGGTATAAAATACTTAACATATATTAATGACCTGATTTAATTGCTGCCTAACTATCAGTAATGTTGAGGTAGTTAGTTGTATGGTAGTTGTAGATTTTGCCTGCTAACGTTAGTTGTTGAAATGTCTATCCTCGATTCTGTGCCTTTCAGAAACTACATGATCACGGGACTGCAGGACATTGAGAAATGTCGCCAGCAGTTACATGAGATCAACGTTCCTCTCGAGGCATTTGAGTGAGTAGATGTACCTACCAACTTGTACATACACCTGCCATTTCTAGCTCTAGTTTGTGAGCCTCGGAAGCCCAGGCTTCTCATGTAACTTTTGAAAGACTGGGAAAGTTCACCTCATGAATAAGATAAAAATGGGTGGAGAGTACGGTGGAGTCGAGATGGAAACTAGTTATGCGCCATTTCAAACCAATCACATAGTTTGTATGGGTGACACTGGAGCTGGAAACAAATTGTTTCTGAAAATAAATCTGCCTTGCATCAGGTGAGCATGCATTCATACGATACTCAACAAATGCTCCATAAGCTATAAGACTTTGTCTGACAGGGTAGGAAAAGGGACACAGACAAAACAAGGAATTGCATCTCTTGAGGGGAAACTGAGTAGTAATTTATTTGCAGAGCCAGTCAAATACGAGTGTTGGATGCCAGCGCTCCCATTCAAATAGTTGGGTCAACGAGATGAGATTTGTAACGATGGCTACTCGAGACTGTGGTGAGCTTAATAGAAGGAAAGTCACCCTTATACCAGCCCTTTCTCACCCTCAGACCTCCACTTGGCCACAGACCCTCAGCCTAACTAAACCAATGTTATGTTTTGCCTTATGTTGTCAGATACATAGACCAGGGTCGTAACCCCCAGCTGTACACTAAGGAGTGTCTGGAAAGGGCCCTGGCCAAGAACGAGCAGGTTAAAGGCAAGATTGACACCATGACGGTAAGTGGGAGTAGATTCAAGCCTAATAAAGACATGGAAATAGATTCAAGAAGTTACTTAATGACAAGTGTTCATGGTTACACTTTACTCAAAGTCTGCTGGTATAATGTCTTGGGATTATAATGGATTGTAAGACTTGTCATAAGATTATATAATCCTTTTATATTGTCTTATTACATTAAGGCCATAAAGGTTCTTACTAAATAACAGTAAATAAACTTTAGCTTCAAACTCTGACCCCTCTGTTCTGTCTCTGGTTGCAGAAGTTTAAGAGCCTGCTGATCTCTGAGCTGGGCAAGGTTTTTCCAGAGGAGATGACCAAGTACAAGGCTATCCATGGAGATGACCCCCCATCATAGTGACCCCAGAACTTTAACCCTGACCCCTAACCCCCCTACTCAAAGCCACAGAGAGGTTTCACAGGGCAGGATCGATGAGTCAGCCAGATGACGTGTATTCATATTCAGGGTTTATTAATGGGAAAGTGGGTTGTTGACATTGAGAAATCACCTAGTCTGAGATAATGAGACAGCTGTAGAGGTAGTTGGAGGAGAAATTCTTTGATGTGGGGAGAGTAATGTGGCAGGAATAGTAAGAACTGGCAGCCAAGAACCTATTGCCTTTTCGAATATCTATTTGTTGTACTGGAAGTATGTCATTTACTCAGAATGTGATATCTGGCTAACTGTTTCCTCCTGCTGTGTGAGATCCCACCTAGAACATGTATATAATGTTTCTACTTATACAGAACCTTTTTGTAAAGACTAAAGATCATTGTACAACACTGAAGATCTGGTCTTGGACTCTGTTTTGTATCAAGCTCAAGTATCTTGTACATGATCAACAAACTAGATCAGAGGTTTACAACACACATTTTGTGTTTTGATTGAATCATGTTTGTTTTGCTTTTTGTTTTATATTGCAAATAAATGGTCTTGATTGGAAGATTAGTGTGGTATTTACTCCCATGTTAGCGCCTTGTAGACTACAATTCATAAACAGGAACTTGATTTATAACAGGTATAAGTAGTAAAGGCCTCAATGTCCCATTCTTTCACTCAAAGGTCAATCACTATGGACATTATGTTATAAGAGGTTGTGTTCAGTGGGTATTAAAGAAGGAAATGGAAGAAAATATTTTTAACCAACAGATATTCAATGTTTATTTTTTTACCCACCTACCAATAGGTGCCCTTTGCGAGGCATTGGAAAACCTCTTTGGTCTTTGTGGTTGAATCTGTTAGAAATGCACTGCTTGACTGAGGGATCTTACAGATGATAGTATGTGTGAGGTACAGAGATGAGGTAGTCATTCAAAAATCATGTTGAACTATTATTGCACACATGGTGAGCCCATGCAACTTATTATGTGACTTGTTAAGCACATTTTTACCCCTGAGCTTATTTATGCTTGCCATAACAAAGGGGTTGAATACTTATTGACTCAAAACATTTCAGCTTTAAATTTTGAATTAATTTTTAAAAAACCACATGAATCCACTTTGACATTATGGGGTATTGTGTGTAAACCAGTGATACAATCTCAATTGAATCAATTTTCAATTCAGGCTGTAGCAACAAAATGTGGATAATGTCAAGTGGTGTGAATACTTTCTGAAGGCACTGCAGGTATCGACTTCTCAGCCGATGAGGCTGCCATCAACCTTCACAATGCCCTGAGGTCGCAGTTGATTAATTCCACTTAGGTTCTCCACAATGCAGGTGTGTGTGCTCCCTGGATGACTGGTTGCTTAGTAATTGGCGCGTTAATGAGAGAGCCCTCAGTGCTCTTTAGTGACGCACAGACGTGACAATGCAACCTGTCCTCAGGGGAAACGGGTGATGTCATATGTGTGTGTGCAGGGTACAGGTAGGTGGCTGATGTCATCAAACGGACACTATTCTCTGCCTTTTTTCTCCTTATCTTCCTTCTCTTTTTCCTCATCTCTCTTCCTCCCCTACTTGTCTTTGTCCTTTACTTGTACTGTGCCGTCAACATCTTATCTCCTCTTCCGGTGTATTGTCATCACCTGCTAACCTCTCCCATTTCTCAAGGAGTTTTGAAGGAATTGTCAGTGACAATGCATCATAGGTCAGGGGTAGACCTTTCAGTCACCAGCAACACAGGGAAAGGCTTTTGATGTAAATGTACTTTGGATGTTTTTGTTCAGTTTATTGTTATTCCCTTTTTATTATTTCTCTAGCTGAATGTGTGTGTGTGAGAATTACTTCTTGTGAGGTACGTTTGACTTCCTCCGTTTCCCTCGTCCTCCTCGTGATCTCAGGCTAGTCGCCTCCAACGCGAACATCCTCGGCCGTTACCTAGGTTACCTACCTTCTACCTTCTCTATTTTATGATGGCCACATTCTTTTTATTTTATTTATTTTTTTGTCTTCAGAATTCCTACCAGGAGTGAGTCAGAAAGAGAGGGGGAATGTGGGATTTCTTGATTGAAATAGTCTTGCTGCTAGAGGTGGATCCTCTTGCTCTTTGTTATATGCAGTTCCTGGCCTTGAGTAGTGTTTATGACACTGAATGCTATCTAGTTCAATGAGGGTACTGGAAAAAAATCATTTTAGTTCCTAACAGTTGCTTTTATTAGTTAAAGTGATGTCATATTCCTATTGTAAACTATAGATGGTAAATGTATGAAGTTGTGTACATTAATGCAGCATAATTAACATAGTTAAGGCTCTGTCCTGTGTAGCCCAGTTGGTAGAGCATGGCACTTGCAGTTCAGGGTTATGGGTTCAATTCCCATGGGGGTCCAGTACGAAGAAAATGTCATTTCACAAGTGTAAGTCACTTACGCAACAGCAATCTCTTCCTTGATAAGGGTCAGAAGACAGTCCTTCTGTCGCTCCTGTTACTATGGTAACACCCCTCCCCGGTCCCTGGCTAGATGCAGATACAATTGCCCATGCCATGTGTGTGTTTAATTGCATATTAAGTGAGAAGGCAGAAGGTGTGTGTTTGTTATTCATATTAGAGCCCTAGAGGACAATAAAGGCAGCCAATAGAATCCGCTTTGATGAGACCGACACACACACACACCAGCCTTAGAACAGAAGGTCGTCAGGTCACCAGAGAGGCATTGACGATCTCTAGGATCACTTTACTTATTCAGTCACCTGTAGTAGAGACAGATTGAATGACTGTTACCTAGTACGTCTATGGTTCCTCTAGGTCCATTTACACACTAGCTGTTAACATGAATCACCAAGGAAAAAGACACCTCTACCCTGGCACCATTCTGAAATATCCCTGCTTAGAGGAGAGGGAGATGAGAGAAATACTCAAAGAGAGAGAAGAGGAGAGGGGGGAGAAACATTCAGAGGGAAGAGGAGAGGAGAGGGGGGAGAAACATTCAGAGAGAGCGAAGAGGAGAGATGAGAAATAGAGGGTGATTGAGAGAGGAGAGATGGTTGAGAGAGTAATGAAAGGAGACAGAGGAGAAAAAGATGGAAATAGAGGGGGATTGAGAGAGAAAGGAGAGAAGAGAGATGGGAAAGAGGGAAATAGAGGGGGATTGAGAGAGACAGAGTCGAGAGAAAGGGGGAGAGAGATACTACGCCCAGGGGTGTAGTATTGTCCAGTGAGGAGGATGGGACACTAAACGTTAAATGAAACCTATAAATTACCAGTTAGTTGTCATCTGCACATCCAGACTCCACTGATAAATCACATTACTGAGTAGGAGAAAGTGACTGATTGCACCTTTATTGTTACAAATGGTACTAATACATGGAAGGATATCTTTATTTCAGGATTATGCCTGCTCTATCAGTATTTCTAACCATTTTATCTCTCCTCCACTCCTCTCTTCTCTCTCCTTGACATCCCTCTCTCCCTCCCCCATCCCTCTCTCCACCCTGCCCAAGAGTCCCCATCTAATCTACAATCAGAGAGATTTGCTAAGGAGCAGTGTGTGCAGGGTGAACCAGAGGGAGCAGGAGGAGGGGAGAGATAGACAGACAGACAGACAGACAGACAGACACAGAGGGAGAGATAGATAGATAGATAGATAGATAGATAGATAGATAGACAGACAGACAGACAGACAGACAGACAGACAGACAGACAGACAGACAGACAGACAGACAGACAGACAGACAGACAGACACAGAGGGAGAGATAGATAGATAGATAGACAGACAGACAGACAGACAGACAGACAGACAGACAGACAGACAGACAGACAGACAGACAGACAGACAGACAGACAGACAGACAGAGGGAGAGATAGACAGACAGACAGACAGACAGACAGACAGACAGACAGACAGACAGACAGACAGACAGACAGACAGACAGACAGACAGACAGACAGACAGACAGACAGACAGACAGACAGACAGACAGACAGACAGACAGACAGACAGACAGACAGACAGACAGACAGACAGACAGAAGGAGAGATTGTAAAATGAGAGAGAAAGAGAATGTATAAAAGGATTCTATAATTTCCCCCTGGTTTAATTATCTACCTTTGTAGACAGCTCTGCTCTCTCCCTATCAGTGTTAAGTGTGTGTGTGCAATTGTGTGTGTGTGTGTGTGTGTGTGCAAGCGTGTGTGTAGGTGTTAGGACACTGCTCCCCGTCTCAGCATTAAGTGTGTCTTAATAACACTGAATTATAATCCCACCATAACACACACACACACACACACACACACACACACACACACACACCACACACACACACACACACACACACACACACACACACACACACCCCCTACACACACACACACACACACACACACACACAACCCCCCACACACACACACACACACAACCCCCTACACACACACACGCGCACACACACACACACACACACACACACACACACACACACACACACACACACACACACACACACACACACACACACACACACACACACACACACACACACACACACACACACACACACACACACACACACACACACACACACACACACACACACACACACACACACACACACACACACACACACACAACCCCCTACACACACACACACACACACAACCCCCTACACACACACACACACACACACACCCCCCTACACACACACACACACACACACACAACCCCCTACACACACACACACACAACAAAACCCCTACACACACACACACACACACACACACACACACACACACACACAAAACCCCTACACACACACACACACACACACACACACACACACACACACACACACACAGACACTACTGGATGAATGGAGGGAATAGATCACGTTCATGTTTCTCCAGCACTTTGTGTTGTTGTGATCAGATATGTCATTACAATCATTTTCATGATGTATATGTAATCATGTATCTGTATTATGTCTGGGAAAAGTGGCAGGTATGCATAAATTGAAGTCTAGGTTAATTCCACAAGCTTAAATAATGGCTGTGAATGATACCAACAATGATTCTCACATTCTATTCATTATTTTGTCTTCAGACATTTAGCCTCAGGCTGTTTTGACCTGACGCTGAGGGAATTTGGGAATGTGGTTGTACACTGAGTAAGTATACCAAACATTAGGAACACCTTCCTAATATTGAGTTGAACCCCCTCCTACCTTTTGCCCTCAATTTATTGGGGCATTGACTCTTATTGGCCCGTGATACACGTCAGTATTCGACGTCCATCAATGTCTGAGGTTGGGAGATGATGTAGAAAACGCCCACTAGGGGCAACAGTGAGCGATGTTACCTTCAAGTAGGTTTCGGTTTTGTTAGTGTGTTGAGGACGGGGATGGCGGATGGACGTAAGCATCTGATTCCAAAGGTTGCAAGTTCAAATCCAACAATAGAGAGTTGCTTTCTATACTTTTGTTTTAAGCCTATCCCAAACCTTAACCCTATACCTTAACCATTCAGAGTTAATGCCTAACCTTCAAAATTCAGTTAATGCCTAAACTTAACCTTAAACACTTCAAAATTGGATGTTTGGAACAACTTTGAAATATGACGTTTGGAACAACCTTGAAATATGACGTTTGAGAAACATGGCTGAACATCTCATTTTGACGTGAGACTGTGAGAGATGGCAGGGACTCCACAAGGTTCCGAAAGCGTTCCACAGGGATGCTGGCCCATGTTGACTCCAATGCTTCCCGCAGTTGTGTCAAATTGGCCAGATGTTCTATGGATGGTTGAGCGTGAAAAACCCAGCAATGTTGAATTTCTTGACACAATCCAATGCGGGATCATAGGTTTCACCTGGATTCACCTGGTCAGTCTTTGTCATGGAAATAGCAGGTGTTCTTAATGATTTGTATACTCAGTGTATGTGGTTCCTTTTGGGGAAAAAGGCCTCTGCTTTGCTCTGTAGGCGACCTCCCCAGGAACAGAGGGGGTGAGTAGAGATGTGTCCCAAATGGATGAATAAAATGTACATTTGTCTCCTCTATAGTCAGCTGTTAGCCCCGCTCATTATTGTCCTCCGAGACAACACACACACACACACACACACACACACACACACACAGTC
This sequence comes from Oncorhynchus tshawytscha, assembly GCF_018296145.1. Lineage (NCBI taxonomy): Eukaryota > Metazoa > Chordata > Actinopteri > Salmoniformes > Salmonidae > Oncorhynchus > Oncorhynchus tshawytscha. The sequence goes on from NC_056441.1 coordinate 23,752,955, forward strand.
ACACACACACACACAGAGTCAGGCCTCATGAAACTGCCCACCACACCCAGGCTTTGTCTAGCCATGTGGCCCACACTGCTGTGCTCATATGTGGTCCTTGGTAGGGACATCGCACGCACGCTCAAACTCACACACACACACCCCACAGACTGCAACACACAGGCACATGCATGCACATTTCGCCATGAGCCAACCCTCTCCCAAAGAGCCAGGAGAAGGAAAGACAGGACAGAGAGAGAGGGAGAGGGGAGAGACCACTGTTGTCTGGGGTGTGTGCTAGCAGTAAGGTTGGGGTTGGATGTAGGTCACTAAGAGTGGGAGGTGGGGTGAGGGTCATGCAAGTGTTCAGGGACGTCACACACCTCGCCATCGGCTGTTAGAGACTAAGGACGGCGGGGGTGGGGGCATGTAGCGTGTGTATAGGTCATGTCAGGGTTGTGTGTGTGTGTGAGGGGGAGGTTGACCCCCTGGTATAATGGGGTTGTGATGGCCATATTGTTTCCGTTTCGTGCTGAGGTCTGGCCCTGTCAGCAGATGTGCTGTTACACACAACATAATGAATCACTGTATGGCTAGATGGGTGTCTGTTGATGTCCATTTGTGATGTCAGTTATATGTGTGTAAGCAGTTTTTGATGATGAAGTGTGTGACTCACTAAGATCAGTTAATATCCCCCTAGGGACTGATGGGGTATAACAGGGACCAACAGTCTAATTTAAATCATAGCTATGGGGCTATTGTGACCCCATCTTTATAACACACACGCACACACACACACACACACACAAATGCTCATAAAAGGCACAGGAGGGTCATTACTAGTCTGCAACACTCTTTTCTCCCTCTCCCTCCCTCCCTCCCTCCTCCCCCTCCTCCTCTTCTCTCTCCCCCCCTCTCCTCTCTCTCTCCTCTCTCCCCCTCCCCATCTCCTCCCCCAGTCATTATCTCTTTATCAACCATTTACCATGTAGGTGCCACCACCACACCTTCAGTCACTAATAACACACATACTGTATCTGTGTTAGTTTCCACCACCACACCTTCAGTCACTAATAACACACATACTGTATCTGTGTTAGTTTCCACCACCACACCTTCAGTCACTAATAACACACATACTGTATCTGTGCTAGTTTCCACCAGCACACCTTCAGTCACTAATAACACACATACTGTATCTGTGTTAGTTTCCACCAGCACACCTTCAGTCACGAATAACACACATACTGTATCTGTGTTAGTTTCCACCAGCACACCTTCAGTCACTAATAACACACATACTGTATCTGTGTTAGTTTCCACCAGCACACCTTCAGTCACTAATAACACACATACTGTATCTGTGTTAGTTTCCACCAGCACACCTTCAGTCACGAATAACACACATACTGTATCTGTGTTAGTTTCCACCACCACACCTTCAGTCACTAATAACACACATACTGTATCTGTGCTAGTTTCCACCAGCACACCTTCAGTCACTAATAACACACATACTGTATCTGTGCTAGTTTCCACCAGCACACCTTCAGTCACTAATAACACACATACTGTATCTGTGTTAGTTTCCACCACCACACCTTCAGTCACTAATAACACACATACTGTATCTGTGTTAGTTTCCACCACCACACCTTCAGTCACTAATAACACACATACTGTATCTGTGTTAGTTTCCACCACCACACCTTCAGTCACTAATAACACACATACTGTATCTGTGTTAGTTTCCACCACCACACCTTCAGTCACTAATAACACACATACTGTATCTGTGCTAGTTTCCACCAGCACACCTTCAGTCACTAATAACACACATACTGTATCTGTGTTAGTTTCCACCACCACACCTTCAGTCACTAATAACACACATACTGTATCTGTGCTAGTTTCCACCACCACACCTTCAGTCACTAATAACACACATACTGTATCTGTGCTAGTTTCCACCAGCACACCTTCAGTCACTAATAACACACATACTGTATCTGTGCTTGTTTCCACCAGCACACCTTCAGTCACTAATAACACACATACTGTATCTGTGCTTGTTTCCACCAGCACACCTTCAGTCACTAATAACACACATACTGTATCTGTGCTTGTTTCCACCAGCACACCTTCAGTCACTAATAACACACATACTGTATCTGTGTTAGTTTCCACCACCACACCTTCAGTCACTAATAACACACATACTGTATCTGTGCTTGTTTCCACCAGCACACCTTCAGTCACTAATAACACACATACTGTATCTGTGTTAGTTTCCACCACCACACCTTCAGTCACTAATAACACACATACTGTATCTGTGCTAGTTTCCACCACCACACCTTCAGTCACTAATAACACACATACTGTATCTGTGTTAGTTTCCACCAGCACACCTTCAGTCACTAATAACACACATACTGTATCTGTGCTAGTTTCCACCACCACACCTTCAGTCACTAATAACACACATACTGTATCTGTGCTAGTTTCCACCACCACACCTTCAGTCACTAATAACACACATACTGTATCTGTGCTAGTTTCCACCAGCACACCTTCAGTCACTAATAACACACATACTGTATCTGTGCTAGTTTCCACCACCACACCTTCAGTCACTAATAACACACATACTGTATCTGTGCTTGTTTCCACCAGCACACCTTCAGTCACTAATAACACACATACTGTATCTGTGTTAGTTTCCACCACCACACCTTCAGTCACTAATAACACACATACTGTATCTGTGTTAGTTTCCACCACCACACCTTCAGTCACTAATAACACACATACTGTATCTGTGCTAGTTTCCACCAGCACACCTTCAGTCACTAATAACACACATACTGTATCTGTGTTAGTTTCCACCACCACACCTTCAGTCACTAATAACACACATACTGTATCTGTGTTAGTTTCCACCACCACACCTTCAGTCACTAATAACACACATACTGTATCTGTGTTAGTTTCCACCACCACACCTTCAGTCACTAATAACACACATACTGTATCTGTGCTAGTTTCCACCAGCACACCTTCATAAAGGTTTATATGTGTGACATATGTAGGGATACTTGGCAAAACGCACATCACTACTGTGCACTGGTGATGGAACATTGAAAAGGGGATGAAAACAAACAGCTAGCTGACAAAGGATTGACCTTTTAGGAGCAGGATTCTTTTTGTCTTCTCATGGTGGACATACTGTAGAGATAGAAATCCACTCTTAGTGAAACAGATGCTGTCCCCATAGGAGAACTGCTTGAAGTACCCTTTTTGGTTCCAGGTAGAACCATTTTAGTTACAGGTAAACCTCTCTTGGGTTACATGTAGAATCCTTTCCACAGAGGGTTCTACCTGGAACCAAAAAAGGTTCTCCTATGGTGAAGGAAAGCTTCTGAAACCTTTTTTCTAAGAAGTTACATTTGAACCTTTTTATGTAAACTTCTGGTCTATTTTGGGAGATTGGTGAGATACAATTGACTATCATCTAGTCACTGCAATGCCCACTCACGATTCCAACCCACGCAGGGCTGTATACTGGAGTTGTGATACAATATATACTACTCAAACCTATTTTTACAGAAGATGATGAAAAAGGTGTCCACATGCTTGATGTCAAACCCACATACCTTATCGGCCTACATGTTCTTCTCATGTCTCATTCTCCTACATATACATATCTCCCTTCCTCTCTCTACCTAGCTCCCATCTCTCTCTCTCTCTCTCTCTCCCTTCCCTCTCTCTCTCTACCTAGCTCCCATCTCTCTCTCTACCTAGCTCCCATCTCTCTCTCTCTCTCTCTCCCACCCTTCCTCTCTCTACCTAGCTCCCATCTCTCTCTCTCTCTTCTCCCCTTCCCTCTCTCTCTCTACCTAGCTCCCATCTCTCTCTACCTAGCTCCCATCTCTCTCTCTCTCTCTCTTCCCCCTCTCTCTCTCTACCTAGCTCCCATCTCTCTCTCTACCTAGCTCCCATCTCTCTCTCTCTCTCTCTCCTTCCCTTCCTCTCTCTACCTAGCTCCCATCTCTCTCTCTTCTCTCTCTCCCTTCCCTCTCTCTCTCTACCTAGCTCCCATCTCTCTCTCTACCTAGCTCCCATCTCTCTCTCTCTCTCTCTCTCCTCCCTTCCCTTTTCTCTACCTAGCTTGCATCTCTCTCTCTACCTAGCTCGCATCTCTCTCTCTACCTAGCTCCTATCTCTCTCTCTACCTAGCTCCTATCTCTCTCTCTACCTAGCTCACATCTCTCTCTCTACCTAGCTCACATCTCTCTCTCTACCTAGCTCCCATCTCTCTCTCTACCTAGCTTGCATCTCTCTCTCTACCTAGCTCCCATCTCTCTACCTTCTCTCTCTCTCCCTTCCTCTCTCGCTCTCACTTCCTCTCTCTCTCCCTTCCCTCTCTCTACCTAGCTCCCATCTCTCTACCTTCTCTCTCCCTTCCTCTCTCTCCCTTCCCTCTCTCTCTCTACCTAGCTCCCATCTCTCTACCTCTCTCTCACTTCCTCTCTCTCTCCCTTCCCTTTCTCTCTACCTAGCTCCCATCTCTCTACCTCTCTCTCTCACTTCCTCTCTCTCTCCCTTCCCTCTCTCTCTCTACCTAGCTCCCATCTCTCTACCTTCTCTCTCTCCCTTCCCTCTCTCTCTCTACCTAGCTCCCATCTCTCTACCTTCTCTCTCTCCCTTCTCTCTCTCTCTCTCTCCCCTTCCCTCTCTCTCTACCTAGCTCCCATCTCTCTCTCTCTCTCCTTCCTCTCTCTCTCCCTTCCTCTCTCTCTCCTTCCCTCTCTCTCTCTACCTAGCTCCCATCTCTCTACCTTCTCTCTCTCCCTTCCTCTCTCTCTCCCTTCCCTCTCTCTCCCTTCCCTCTCTCTCTCTCTCTCTCTCTCCCTTCCCTCTCTCTCCCTTCCCTCTCTCTCTCTACCTAGCTCCCATCTCTCTCTCTCTCCCCTTCCTCTCTCTCTCCCTTCCTCTCTCTCTCCCTTCCCTCTCTCTCTCTACCTAGCTCCCATCTCTCTACCTTCTCTCTCTCCCTTCTCTCTCTCTCTCTCTCTCCCTTCCCTCTCTCTCTCTACCTAGCTCCCATCTCTCTCTCTCTCTCCCTTCCTCTCTCTCTCCCTTCCTCTCTCTCTCCCTTCCCTCTCTCTCTCTACCTAGCTCCCATCTCTCTACCTTCTCTCTCTCCCTTCTCTCTCTCTCTCTCTCTCCCTTCCCTCTCTCTCTCTACCTAGCTCCCATCTCTCTCTCTCTCTCCCTTCCTCTCTCTCTCCCTTCCTCTCTCTCTCCCTTCCCTCTCTCTCTCTACCTAGCTCCCATCTCTCTACCTTCTCTCTCTCCCTTACTCTCTCTCTCCTTCCTCTCTCTCTACCTTCCTCTCTCTACCTTCTCTCTCTCTCTACCTAGCTCCCATCTCTCTCTCTTCCTCTCTCTCTCTCCCCTTCCTCTCTCTCTCTTCCTCTCTCTCTCCCTTCCCTCTCTCTCTACCTAGCTCCCATCTCACTCTCTCCCTTCCTCTCTCTCTCTCCCTTCCCCCTCTCTCTACCTCGGAAGTTAATTAGTGTATACTGACTGCAGAGCTTCTCTCTCTCTCTCTCTCTCTCTCTCTCATTCTCTCTCCCTCTCTCTCTCTCTCTCTCTCTCTCTCATTCTCTCTCCCTTCCTCTCTCTCTCTCTTCCTCTCTCTCTCCTTTCCCTCTCTCTCCCTTCCCTCTCTCTCCCTTCCCTCTCTCTCTACCTAGCTCCCATCTCTCTCTCCTTTCCCTCTCTCTCTCCCTTCCTCTCTCCCATCTCTCTCTCTCTCCCTTCCTCTCTCTCTCCCTTGCCTCTCTCTACCTAGCTCCCATCTCTCTCTCTCTTCTCTCTCTCTCCCTTCTCTCTCTCTCTCTCTACCTAGCGCCCATCTCTCTCTCTCTCTCTTCATCTCTCTCTCTCTCTCTCCCTTCCTCTCTCTCTCCCTTGCCTCTCTCTACCTAGCTCCCATCTCTCTCTCTCTCTCTCTTCCTCTCTCTCTCCCTTCTCTCTCCCCCTCTCACTCTCTCTCTACCTAGCTCCCATCTCTCTCTCTCTCTCTCTCTCTCTCTACCTCTCCCCTCTCTCCCCCTCGCTCTCTCTCTCTCTCTCTCTCTCTCCTTCCTCTCTCTCTCCCTTCCCTCTCTCTCTCTACCTAGCTCCCATCTCTCTACCTCTCTCTCACTTCCTCTCTCTCTCCCTTCCCTTTCTCTCTACCTAGCTCCCATCTCTCTACCTCTCTCTCTCACTTCCTCTCTCTCTCCCTTCCCTCTCTCTCTCTACCTAGCTCCCATCTCTCTACCTTCTCTCTCTCCCTTCCTCTCTCTCTCCCTTCCCTCTCTCTCTCTACCTAGCTCCCATCTCTCTACCTTCTCTCTCTCCCTTCTCTCTCTCTCTCTCTCTCCCTTCCCTCTCTCTCTCTACCTAGCTCCCATCTCTCTCTCTCTCTCCCTTCCTCTCTCTCTCCTTCCTCTCTCTCTCCCTTCCCTCTCTCTCTCCCTTCCCTCTCTCTCTCTACCTAGCTCCCATCTCTCTACCTTCTCTCTCTCCCTTCCTCTCTCTCTCCCTTCTCTCTCTCTACCTAGCTCCCATCTCTCTCTCTCTCTCTCTCTCTCTCTCTCTCTCTCTCTCCCTTCCCTGTGTCTCTACCTAGCTCCCTTCTCTCTACCTTCTCTCCCTCTCCCTTACTCTCTCTCTCCCTTCCTCTCTCTCTACCTTCCTCTCTCTACCTTCTCTCTCTCTCTACCTAGCTCCCATCTCTCTCTCTTCCTCTCTCTCTCTCCCTTCCTCTCTCTCTCTTCCTCTCTCTCTCCCTTCCCTCTCTCTCTACCTAGCTCCCATCTCACTCTCTCCCTTCCTCTCTCTCTCTCCCTTCCCCCTCTCTCTACCTCGGAAGTTAATTAGTGTATACTGACTGCAGAGCTTCTCTCTCTCTCTCTCTCTCTCTCTCATTCTCTCTCCCTCTCTCTCTCTCTCTCTCTCTCTCATTCTCTCTCTCCCTTCCTCCCTCTCTCTCTTTCCTCTCTCTCTCCTTTCCCTCTCTCTCCCTTCCCTCTCTCTCCTTCCCTCTCTCTCTACCTAGCTCCCATCTCTCTCTCCCTTTCCCTCTCTCTCTCCCTTCCTCTCTCCCATCTCTCTCTCTCTCCCTTCCTCTCTCTCTCCCTTGCCTCTCTCTACCTAGCTCCCATCTCTCTCTCTCTTCCTCTCTCTCTCCCTTCTCTCTCTCTCTCTACCTAGCGCCCATCTCTCTCTCTCTCTCTTCATCTCTCTCTCTCTCTCCCTTCCTCTCTCTCTCCCTTGCCTCTCTCTACCTAGCTCCCATCTCTCTCTCTCTCTCTTCCTCTCTCTCTCCCTTCTCTCTCCCTCTCACTCTCTCTCTACCTAGCTCCCATCTCTCTCTCTCTCTCTCTCTCTCTCTCTCTACCTCTCCCCTCTCTCCCCCTCGCTCTCTCTCTCTCTCTCTCTCTCTCTCTCTCTCTCTCTCTCTCTCTCCCCCCTCGCTCTCTCTCTCTCCTTCTACCTCTCCCCTCTCTCGCTCTCTCTCTCTTTCCCCCCCTCTCTCTCTCTTTCTCTCTCCTTTCATGTCTGCTTAAATCCTATGGGGATGATGGTGATGTTTTCCTAGGTCTGTGTAATGAGTATTGATTCAGTTATTCTACTAGAACTAATTACAATACTGTTGATTCTTGGTTTCCTACAGATGACATATACTAAAGCATCATACACTGTAGTGTCTGTCTGTCTGCACCATACACTGCAGTGTCTGTCTGTCTGCACCATGCACTGCAGTGTGTGTGTGTGTGTGTGTGTGTGTGTGTGCCGGCCGGCCGTCCGTCCCCATCTACCTTATTGTATTCTTACCAAGAGCAGCATCGCTACAATACATTCACACTGACCTCAGACTGAAGAGGTGTGTCTGGAAATAGCCTCCTGTTGACAGCTTTGTCCCTTGTTCTAGGTAGGACACACACACGCGTCTAATGGAGGAGCTTAGGGAGAGGGCGATGCTTGTGTCAGCATGTCACGTAATAGATTTTATCATTGCGTCCAAAAGAGCATCGAGCCAAACCATCTCTCACACACACACGCCCCACTGTGAACATCTTCAAGGTCGTGCTGACCTGCTGCTAGACACACACACACACACACACAGAATATAAACATAACAGATCAAGGCGTCTTTTGAGACAGTTGCTTCAGGTGTGTGTGTATCAGATGGTATCTTTAGCCCTTATTAATTGTGTTGTAAGGGTGATGAGCTTAATTGCCAGTCCTGGCTAGCAGGATGCTCAGTCTGCAGAGGCAGGGGGAATTATATAAAACGATGTACAGTTTTTTCCAATTGCTAACACACTAAAATGACATGCACAGCACAATTATTTAAACTGACACACAGAGAGCAAAACCTCTTCTCTCGTCTCCAAAAGTCTAAACACATGTTCTGCTTTACACACATTTTGCAATTCAAAATGGCCCTTTCTAAATGCACTGCACACGGTTCTCTGCATAAGACACAACAATCTGACATAAAGTCACATGTTTGCCATTTCAAAACACTGCCATTCAAAATGACACTACATGAGCTAATTGGCCAATACATGTGCCACCTGGCCAAACACCTCAATGGTTAAATTTTACCACTTCAATCAGGAAGCACAATGAAAAGACCACAGGTGAGCACCTTTTGTTTTACAGCAACAATGGAAGCCGTTGCAGAGAGAGGAAGAGGGAGGGTGAGAATGAGAGTGGGAGGATGAGTGAGAGGTAGGAGTAGAGCTTGTAGAGGAGTTCTTGGCCAACGAAAACAACAACTTTCAAATGAAATCAGAGCAACCTTAGTTGATCATGTCATCAACCATGGGCTGACAATGTGAGAGGCTGGACAGAGAGTGAAATCAGAGTAACCTTAGTTGATCATGTCATCAACCATGGGCTGACAATGTGAGAGGCTGGACAGAGAGTGAAATCAGAGTAACCTTAGTTGATCATGTCATCAACCATGGGCTGACAATGTGAGAGGCTGGACAGAGAGTGAAATCAGAGTAACCTTAGTTGATCATGTTATCAACCATGGGCTGACAATGTGAGAGGCTGGACAGAGAGTGAAATCAGAGTAACCTTAGTTGATCATGTCATCAACCATGGGCTGACAATGTGAGAGGCTGGACAGAGAGTGAAATCAGAGTAACCTTAGTTGATCATGTCATCAACCATGGGCTGACAATGTGAGAGGCTGGACAGAGTGTGAAATCAGAGTAACCTTAGTTGATCATGTCATCAACCATGGGCTGACAATGTGAGAGGCTGGACAGAGTGTGAAATCAGAGTAACCTTAGTTGATCATGTCATGGGCTGACAATGTGAGAGGCTGGACAGAGTGTGAAATCAGAGCAACCTTAGTTGATCATGTCATCAACCATGGGCTGACAATGTGAGAGGCTGGACAGAGAGTGAAATCAGAGTAACCTTAGTTGATCATGTCATCAACCATGGGCTGACAATGTGAGAGGCTGGACAGAGTGTGAAATCAGAGTAACCTTAGTTGATCATGTCATGGGCTGACAATGTGAGAGGCTGGACAGAGAGTGAAATCAGAGCAACCTTAGTTGATCATGTCATCAACCATGGGCTGACAATGTGAGAGGCTGGACAGAGAGTGCAGCCCAACTTGAGCCGTTTTACTGTCGCCTGTGTCATCCGGACATTTAGACTGGAGTACAGGTATGTAACCAACATTTCTTTCACACTATGTAGTACACCCCATGTCATAGTGTATCAGTTGGGTGACACCTGTTTACTTCATGAATGGCTGCTGTCATACACTAACTGCACAAATTTCCTGTAGAATTTCCTCTACTGTGGGGGAAATATCTTTAGGCTGCATTGTCCAAGCCCTATGTTTGAGTTTTTTTGTTTTTCTAAAGGGCTGAGAGAAACAACCATGGTGGAGGAAGGGGCCAACCATGGTGGAGGAAGGGGCCAACCATGGTGGAGGAAGGGGCCAACCATGGTGGAGGAAGGGGCCAACCATGGTGGAGGAAGGGTCAACCATGGTGGAGGAAGGGGCCAACCATGGTGGAGGAAGGGGCCAACCATGGTGGAGGAAGGGGCCAACCATGGTGGAGGAAGGGGCCAACCATGGTGGAGGAAGGGTCAACCATGGTGGAGGAAGGGGCCAACCATGGTGGAGGAAGGGGCCAACCATGGTGGAGGAAGGGTCAACCATGGTGGAGGAAGGGGCCAACCATGGTGGAGGAAGGGGCCAACCATGGTGGAGGAAGGGGCCAACCATGGTGGAGGAAGGGTCAACCACGGTGGAGGAAGGGGCAACCATGGTGGAGGAAGGGTCAACCATGGTGGAGGAAGGGGCCAACCATGGTGGAGGAAGGGGTCAACCATGGTGGAGGAAGGGGTCAACCATGGTGGAGGAAGGGGCCAACCATGGTGGAGGAAGGGGCCAAATGTTCACCGGGGTACAGGAAGCTGCCATTGTAAACTTGGTTTTGGAAAATAATGAAATCAGATGACGAGAAATTCAAAGCCACATCATCCAAGACAACACCATATTCAACAACATTCAACGAGTCAGTCTGTCCACATTGGCTCGCATTCTCAAGCGAAACCAATTCAGAATGAAACAACTTTATAAGGTGCCGTTTGAGAGAAACTCTCAAAGAAACAAAGAGGTCAGACGAGCATATGTGGATGTAAGTACAATATTGACTGCAGTACACTACACGCAACATTGTTTCCCAATGTACTGGATAACACCATATTGACTGCTTTTGTTCTATGTTTTCAGGGAGTACTGGAAATGGATGCTCATGCAATCCCACATGAGTTCATCTTTATAGATGAGGCTGGGTTCAACCTAGCAAAGACCAGAAGAAGGGGGAGAATCGTCATTGGCCACAGAGCCATTATAGATGTTCCTGGCCAACGTGGTGGGAACATCACAATGTGCGCTGCCATCTCCAATACGCATGGTGTCCTCCACCATCATGCCAACCTTGGACCATACAACACAGCCCATATTCTCACATTTCTGGACAGACTCCTCAACATTCTCATACCACCAGAGCGTATGAATGATGCAAACCATCAAAGAACCCGGTACGTTGTAGTATGGGACAACGTAAGCTTTCATCATTTCTTGTGCAATACCTCCCACCATACTCACCATTTCTGAACCCCATAGAAGAGTTATTTTCGGCATGGCGGTGGAAGGTATACGACCGGCAGCCCTTTGTGCGCAGGCCTCTTGTGCAGGCTATGGAAGAGGCATGTGATGAGATTGATGTGGGTGCGATTCAGGGATGGATAAGGCACTCAAGGCACTTCTTCCCTCGATGTCTGGCAAGGGAAGATATTGCCTGTGATGTGGACGAGGCGTGGTGGCCAGACCCAGCTGTGATGTGGACGAGGCGTTTGTGGCCAGACCCAGCTGTGATGTGGACGAGGCGTTGTGGCCAAACCCAGCTGTGATGTGGACGAGGCGTTGTGGCCAGACCCAGCTGTGATGTGGACGAGGCGTTGTGGTCAGACCCAGCTGTGACGTGGACGTGGGCCAGACCCAGCTGTGATGTGGACGAGGCGTTGTGGCCAGACCCAGCTGTGATGTGGACGAGGCGTTGTGGCCAGACCCAGCTGTGATGTGGACGAGGCGTTGTGGCCAGACCCAGCTGTGATGTGGACGAGGCGTTGTGGCCAGACCCAGCTGTGATGTGGACGAGGCGTTGTGGTCAGACCCAGCTGTGATGTGGACGAGGCGTTGTGGCCAGACCCAGCTGTGATGTGGACGAGGCGTTGTGGCCAGACCCAGCTGTGATGTGGACGAGGCGTTGTGGCCAGACCCAGCTGTGATGTGGACGAGGCGTTGTGGCCAGACCCAGCTGTGATGTGGACGAGGCGTTGTGGCCAGACCCAGCTGTGATGTGGACGAGGTTGTGGCCAGACCCAGCTGTGATGTGGATGAGGCGTTGTGGCCAGACCCAGCTGTGATGTGGACGAGGCGTTGTGGCCAGACCCAGCTGTGATGTGGACGAGGCGTTGTGGCCCGACCCAGCTGTGATGTGGACGAGGCGTTGTGGCCAGACCCAGCTGTGATGTGGACGAGGCGTTGTGGCCAGACCCAGCTGTGATGTGGACGAGGTGTTGTGGCCAGACCCAGCTGTGATGTGGACGAGGCGTTGTGGCCAGACCCAGCTGTGATGTGGACGAGGCGTTGTGGCCAGACCCAGCTGTGATGTGGACGAGGCATTGTGGCCAGACCCAGCTGTGATGTGGACGAGGCGTTGTGGCCAGACCCAGCTGTGATGTGGACGAGGCGTTGTGGCCAGACCCAGCTGTGATGTGGATGAGGTGTTGTGGTCAGAACCAGCTGTGACGTGGACGAGGCGTTGTGGCCAGACCCAGCTGTGATGTGGACGAGGTGTTGTGGCCAGACCCAGCTGTGATGTGGACGAGGCGTTGTGGCCAGACCCAGCTGTGATGTGGATGAGGCGTTGTGGCCAGACCCAGCTGTGATGTGGACGAGGCGTTGTGGCCAGAACCAGCTGTGACGTGGACGAGGCGTTGTGGCCAGACCCAGCTGTGATGTGGACGAGGTGTTGTGGCCAGACCCAGCTGTGATGTGGACGAGGCGTTGTGGCCAGACCCAGCTGTGATGTGGATGAGGCGTTGTGGCCAGACCCAGCTGTGATGTGGATGAGGCGTTGTGGCCAGACCCAGCTGTGACGTGGACGAGGCGTTGTGGCCAGACCCAGCTGTGATGTGGACGAGGTGTTGTGGCCAGACCCAGCTGTGATGTGGACCCAGCTGGCGTTGTGGCCAGACCCAGCTGTGATGTGGATGAGGCGTTGTGGCCAGACCCAGCTGTGATGTGGATGAGGCGTTGTGGCCAGACCCAGCTGTGACGTGGACCCAGAGGCGTTGTGGCCAGACCCAGCTGTGATGTGGACGAGGTGTTTTGGCCAGACCCAGCTGTGATGTGGACGAGGTGTTGTGGCCAGACCCAGCTGTGATGTGGATGAGGCGTTGTGGACAGACCCAGCTGTGATGTGGATGAGGCGTTGTGGCCAGACCCAGCTGTGATGTGGATGAGGCGTTGTGGCCAGAACCAGCTGTGCGGCAAGATGCTGCCTAATTATTTTTCTTGCCTCTTTTTTTCTATAAATTCTTTCTGCAATTTTCTTTTTCAGTTTACTGTTTGTGAGCATATTTTTGTTCAGTCCAATGTAAATATATTTGCTGTGCATATGTTGCACTGACTTGTTTGGTGAAAAATACAAAATAAAATGTTTCAACAGCATGTGTGTGTATCTGCAAATATTTATGTGCATCTGAAGAATTTTCTACAATTTGAACTATTTTAGTATTATGGCAAAGCATACTAAAGATGAGAGTGCTTTTCATTATGCCCAACAGTGTGTAGTTGGTTAGACAAAAATCTGGTAATATGAATGAAGTGTGTGCCATTTGATTTTGATAATGCTACATGTAGTTTTGGTTGCAGTGCTTCATTTTGCAGGATATAAGAGGTATTTTGCAGTTTGGGTGTGTGGTTTTGTGAATTGTGTTAAGTATTTTGATAAAACCGGCCTAGTTTGCAAAATTATGTTTTAGCAATTGGGAAAAACTGTAACTGAAGACCTGAGCAGGAATACTGTCACTTCACGACACAGACCAAAACAAACCAAAATCTGCTGCTGCCTTCACCATTCTGGACCATGATAAATGTTTTTATCTGAGATCTGCACGCTGAAGAATCATTTTTTCAGTGACGTCAATGAATGTGTGTGTTTGTCCGCATATGTGCATGTCCGTGTATGTGCTGGTATAGAAGTGATGGCAGTATATTACTGAGTCAGTGGAAAGAGCAACAACACCTGTTCAAGGAAACGATGGATGCAGGACCTTATTCTCCCTGACAAGCCTAGGCCTCGATCTCTCCATACCTGCCTGTACCACTTTCTAAAAGGCACAGACGAGGAAATACAGGAGTTGTTTCGAGAGAGAGGGGAAGTGTGTGTGTGTGTGTGTGTGTGTGTGTGTGTGTGTGTTGTTTGTGTGAGTGTGTGTGTGTGTGTGTGTGTGTGTGTGTGTGTGTGTGTGTGTGTGTGTGTGTGTGTGTGTGTGTGTGTGTGTGTGTGTGTGTGTGTGTGTGTGTGTGTGTGTGTGTGTGCGCAATTTATATATAGATATACACTGAGTGTAAAAACATGAAGAACTCTTTCCATGACCTAGATTATCCAGGTGAAAGCTAATATCTCTTATTGATGCCACTTGTTAAATCTCCTTCCATCAGGGTCGATGAAGGGGGGGAGACAGGTTAAATAACCATGTTTAAGCATTGAGACATGGATTGTGTACGGGTGTCATTCAGAGGGTGAAAGGGCAAGACAAGAAATGTAAGTGCCTTTGAACGGGGTATGATAGTAGGTGCCAGGAGCACCGGTTTGTGTCAAGAAATGCAACACTGCTGGGTTTTTCCACACCCGTGTGTATCAAGAATGGTCCACCACCCAAAGGACATCCAGCCAACTTGACACAACTGTGGGAAGCATTGGAGTCCACATGAACTAGCATCCCTGTGGAACGCTTCTGACAGCTTGTAGAGTCCATGCCCTGACGGAGGGGTGCAACTCATTATTAGGAAGCTGTTCTGTGTAGATCTGCGTGCATGGGTTTGTATCTGCTTGTCGATAATGTTACATCATAAACTACGCAAGAGGAAATAAATAATTATTGCTTAGGCCAGTTCTTAGTCCCAAGTGTACCTACTACTACTTAGGAGGGGGTGAGGAGGGGGGTAGTTCTAAGTGCAGCGAAGCCAGACAAATTTAGATTGGCGTAAAAGTGCTGACATTCCTACGCAGTCAGCACTTTGTGTGTTCTGTGGAGACGTGCTGAAATTAAGAGGTGAGTAAAACAAGTCCATAAAGAGAGAGAGGTAAAAGGAGAAATGAGGGTGAGCAGGTACAGCAGGACTATCCCCTCTTAGTGCAGAACATGTCTCTAACTCCTGTAACTCAGCAGAACCTGAACCTAATGGAACTCTAGGTCTATTTATATTTGACTTATGCAATGGTGCAGGTTAACATCATCAGTCTCTCTCTCTTCTCTCCATCCACCCCTCCATTTATATCTTTTCCTCTACTTTCTTTCCTCTTCCTCCGTCACTCCCCTCTCCCCTCATTTACTCTATCGCTCCACCTGTTCACCCCTCTTATCCTCCCAAATTCTTATCTACAATGGCGGCCTACCCCGGCCAAACTTGGACGACGCTGGGCCAATTTTTTGCCGCCCTATGGGACTCCCAAATAAAGGCCGGATGTGATAGAGCCTGGATGGAGGCTGATGACAGACAGATCTCAGTAGGAAGATGGAGGCTGATGACTGACAGATCTCAGTAGGAAGATGGAGGCTGATAACTGACAGATCTCAGTAGGAAGATGGAGGCTGATGACAGACAGATCTCAGTAGGAAGATGGAGGCTGATGACTGACAGATCTCAGTAGGAAGATGGAGGCTGATAACTGACAGATCTCAGTAGGAAGATGGAGGCTGATGACAGACAGATCTCAGTAGGAAGATGACAGACAGATCTCAGTAGGAAGATGGAGGCTGATGACAGACAGATCTCAGTAGGAAGATGGAGGCTGATGACAAGCATGTTCCAGTGCTATCTCAACCCTGACATATTCAAGCATAAGCCTGTCCTTGTTTCTTGTCACGCCCTAACCTTAGAGATCCTTTATTCTCTATTTTGGTTAGGTCGGGGTGTAACTGGTTTGAGCGTTCTAGTTTCTTTATTTCTAGGTTGGCTTGGTATGGTTCCCAATCAGAGGCAGCTGTCTATCGTTGTCTCTGATTGGGGATTATATTTAGGCAGCCTTTTCCCACCTGTTTGTTGTGGGATCTTGTTTTTGTGTAGTGCCTGTGAGCACTGCATTTGCGTCACGTTTCGTTACTCTTTACTGTTTTTGTGAGTTTCATTGAATAAACAAGTGGAACTCTACGCACACTGCGCCTTGGTCCATTTATTCCAACGATCGTGACATTTCTAGGGGTTCAGTGTAAGGCTTGGGTCAGTTCCATTTAAACTAATTCAGTTCACTTGCTCAATCTTGGTTGGGGTCAATTCCAAGTCAATTAATTCTGTCCATTATAGTTCATTCAACTCCACCTTGGTTGAGAGTAACCAAAGAGCTTTACAATACACTGCTTTACAAATGTCACTCATGTCCCATTCATCCCTGTAGTCTGCGTTTCGCCTTCACCTTTCTGTTAGGACAGGCTGTATAATCCTCTTTGCTGTGAATGGGAACACACTCATACACATACAGTTGAAGTCGGAATTTTACACACACTTAGGTTGGAGTCATTAAAACTTGTTTTTCAACCACTCCACAAATTTCTTGTTAACAAACAGTCAGGACATCTACTTTGTGCATGACACAAGTAATTGTTCCACCAAATGTTCACAGACAGATTATTTCACTTATAATTCACTATATCACAATTCCAGTGGGTGAGAAGTTTATATACACTAAGTTGACTTTGCCTTTAAACAGCTTGGAAAATTCCAGAAAATGATGTCATGGCTTTAGAAGCTTCTGATAATTGACATAATTTGAGTCGAGTTGAGGTGTACCTGTGGATGTATTTCAAGGCCTACCTTCAAACTCAGTGCCTCTTTCCTTGACATCATGAAAAAATCAAAGGAAATCAGCCAAGACCTCAGAAAAAAATAGTGGATTTCCACAAGTCTGGTTCATCCTTGGGAGCAATTTCCAAATGCCTGAAGGTACCACATTCATCTGTACTAACAATTGTACGCAAGTATAAACACCATGGGACCACGCAGCCGGCATACCGCTCAGGAAGGAGATGCGTTCTGTCTCCTAGAGATGAACGTACTTTGGTGCGAAAAGTGCAAATCAATCCCAGTACAACAGCAAAGGACCTTGTGAAGATGCTGGAGGAAACAGGTACAAAAGTATCTATATCCACAGGAAAACGAGTCCTATATCGACATAACCTGAAAGGCCGCTCAGCAAGAAAGAAGTCACTGCTCCAAAACCGGCATAAAAAAGCCAGACTACGGTTTGCAACTGCACATGGGGACAAAGATTGTACTTTTTGGAGAATTGTCCTCTGGTCTGATGAAACAAAAATAGAACAGTGTGGCCATAATGACCATCGTTATGTTTGGAGGAAAAAGTGGGAGGCTTGCAAGCCGAAGAACACCATCCCAACCGTGAAGCACGGGGGTGGCAGCATCATGTTGTGGGTGTGCTTGCTGCAGGAGGGACTGGACAATTATATGGATATAATGGAGCAACATCTCAAGACATCAGTCAGGAAGTTAAAGCTTGGTCACAAATGGGTCTTCCAAATGGACAATGACCCCAAGC
Organism: Oncorhynchus tshawytscha; assembly: GCF_018296145.1. Classification (NCBI taxonomy): domain Eukaryota; kingdom Metazoa; phylum Chordata; class Actinopteri; order Salmoniformes; family Salmonidae; genus Oncorhynchus; species Oncorhynchus tshawytscha. Next base: position 23,770,384 of record NC_056441.1, read on the forward strand.
ATACTTCCAAAGTTGTTGCAAAATGGCTTAAGGACAACAAAGTCAAGGTATTGGAGTGGCCATCACAAAGCCCTGACCTCAATCCTTTTGAAAATTTGTGGGCAGAACGGAAAAAGTGTGTGTGAGCAAGGAGGCCTACAAACCTGACTCAGTTACACCAGCTCTGTCAGGAGGAACGGGCCAAAATTCAACTGTACATGGTTGAAGTGCACACACACACTTGCAGGCAGGCAGGCACACACATGCATGCTCAAAATGCTTACGCACGCACGCACGCACGCACGCACACACACTCTTCATCCTGTGTAGTTGGTTCCTTGAGCCATTGATAGGAGAGGATTCGGGGGAAGAACAAAGTGATGCATGTGTGTCACCATAATAAGTGTCCCCCTTCATCCCCTCATGTAATATGTAACAGGTTGAGGAGGAACATTTCTTCTTTGAAAAACCAATTGGGACAATGAGTCACTTGTTGTCTAAACCTCTGTATCTGTTCTCTTCTGAGTCTCACAGAGACTGTCTGGCCAACAATCTACTATAGTTGTTACAATCAAATAGTTACAATTCTGCTTCTCCACATCCACCCTTTGTAAAAGGGAGTCAATTTCAAAATCACATAGATGTTAACGGTATTGTCATTTATTCCTCTGGCTTCGTTTCATATTAACGTCTCAGAGCCCTAAAACCTCACCAACATCAAACAATCTGTACAAGGTTAGCTATAACCCTCACAACACAGCCTGTAAATAGATTCAGTGTGAGTCATGCATAGTAGTGGGTCCATAGATGTGTTGACGTCTAAAGCTGTCACAAACATACACACACGGACACACACACGCCATCCTGATGTTATAATGTTGTCTTTATGTTCTATTCTAACCTCAGAGGACTCTAACCTCAGAGGACTCTAACCTCAGAGGACTTCTATATCGAGAAAGTAAGAGATCATCCCTCATTAGCAGGTTTCATCGGATTAAGACTGTGTGTGTGTGTGTGTGTGTGTGTGTGTGTGTGTGTGTGTGTGTGTGTGTGTGTGTGTGTTCAGGTCCATGTGTTAGTGTTGTAATAGGTTGGCAGAGCAGTGGGTCACAGACACAGCACCTTTGAGCCGTAAAGACGTAAACACACAAAGTAGGAATTTGGCTACAATAACAACAATAATCGTATGCTCTGCATCTTTGTGAATCACTTAATTGACCCTCAGCCTTCCGACTGTATCTGGTTCTAAAAAAGATGGACCCAAGACACAAGAGATGAAACAGACAGGCGACTGACACAGAGAGAAAGAGAGAGAGAAAAAGAGAGAGAAAGGAAAGGGATCACTTCAGTGGAAATTAGATAATGTCACAGTAATTTGCTGCTAGCACCATGACGACAACCATACTCACATCTTTAACTTTGCGTGTGTGTTTGTTTGCATGCATGTGTGTGTGTGCATACGTGTGTGTGTTCATACTTGTGTGTGTAAAAACCTTGTGCGGTGGGGTGAGAAGTAATTAAATGTAAGTAAATGAATCATTGAATAGGAAAAAAACTAGAGCAGTAGATTCAACTCCTCTTCCCTCCTCCTCTCTCCTTCTCCCTCCTCATCCTTTTTCCCTCGTCCTCCTTCTCCCTTCTTTCACATTCTCCCACCTCCCACCTCCTACGTCCTCCCTCATTCCCCCTCCTCCTTCTCCTCCTCCTCTCTCCCTCCTCCCTCCTTCTCCATTCTCCCTCCTCCTTCTCCTACCTCCTTCTCCCCCTGCTTCTCTGTCCTCCCTCCTTCTCCATCCTCCAACCTTCTCCTACCTCCTCCCTCATTCTCCCTCCTCCTTCTCCTCCTCATCCCTTTCCCTCATCCACCTTCTCCCTTTGCTCTCCTTCTCCCTCCTCATCCTTTTTCCCTCCTCCTCTCTTCTTCCACCTCCTCCCTCCTCCTCCCACCTTCTCCTACCTCCTCCCCCATTCACCCTCCTTCTCCCTGCTTCTCGGTCTTCCCTCCTTGTCCCACCTCCTCCCTTCTTCTCCAACCTTCTCCTACCTCCTCCCTCATTCTCCCTCCTCCTTCTCCTCCTCATCCCTTTTCCCTCATCCTCCTTCTCCCTTCTCTCTCCTTCTCCCTTCTCATCCTTTTCCCCTCCTCCTCTCTTCTCCCACCTCCTTCCTTCTTCTCCAACCTTCTCCTACCTCCTCCCTCATTCTCCTCCCTTCTCCCTCTTCCCTCCTCCTTCCCCCTTCTCCCTCCTCCATCCTCCCTTCTTCTCCCACCTTCTCCGTGCTCCTTCTCCCTCCTTCTCTGTCCTCCCTCGTCCTCCCAATTTCTCCCACCTCCTCGCACCTCCTCTCTCTTCCTCCTAACTCTCCTCCTCTGTACATTATTCAATTATCAAACATTGTCCTAACCTTTATACTGTATACATGTCTCCTCAAGGGGCAGGTGTGTGCGTGTGTGGATCCATGCTAGAATTGTATTGTGTGTCTGTGTATCCGGGCTTGCACGCTCCTATGTGTGTTGCTCTTTACCTTGACGTTGAAAGGTCTATTCCCCTGGGGGTTGGCTCTCTAATTCAGGTTAACAGGGTTACAGGATGTTGAAGGAAAGGTTCCTCTCTCTCTCTCTCTCTAAGCCAGGAGTAGACATACAGAGCTCTGTGCTCACGTGTTCCTCTATAGGTCAGGAACACCCAGCTGCAAGAAGCTGTGTACATTATGGATAATGTAAACAGTTTACAGACACAATATATACAGTTATACACACTGAAAACATACAGTATCAGTTGTGTTTTTCCCTGACCCAGCTGCCCCTCTGATCCATTCACACACTATTTAAAGGTCAGCTGCCCCTCAGAACCAACTTCGCTGGTTTTAAATGGACTATGTGGCATTGATATGAGTCAAAACCATGAATTGTAGTATCAAAATTGACTACAAAGTGTAAATAGGATCATTTCTATCATGAAGTCAGTCTCGTCCAAAACAGAGTTTTGTAAGTGAGTTGGTTACGACTTCCTGGAGGGTTGGGTATGGATTACTTCCATTCCCATTTTTACCAACGATGCCCAATAATTGTCAAGAGACAATAGGTTGTGGTCCATCCCCAGCTGCCATGTGGACATTTGTTGTCAAGTGTGTATATGGCTTCAACTCCCACACATTTTGCTCAACAAACAGAAGTGGAAAGGGCTTCCATGAAGTTGGTTCAAACTTCCAATGCGTTTCAACAATATTGCCAGATGGCCAGGAATGGATTACATCTGACACGGTCACTTCTGCTGCCTGCCAACCATCAAACCACTGGTGTTGGTGAGTACTAGAGGTTTTCACGGATTCAACTGTGCCCAAATTCCCGAGACCCGATTCTAGAACTTAGTGGGTCCCGATCCAGAATTCTAAATAATGTCACGGTTCTGGGTCAGATCTGATATGATTGTCATGGGTCTGGGGTATGTGTCATTTTAACTTACTTGTCCGGAAGAACCCATATAGATACTGCTACTGCTGCGGTAGAAAGAGAGAAAGAGAAATTGCATAATTTATGCTGCTACTCTTTGCGTTTCACGAGAGTGGTGCTTGTAGCTTGTTGTTGTTGTTGACTAATCATAAACCATCAAAGCGGCAATAGGCTACAGTCATAGAGTCTCTGTGTTAAGATAAAAAAAGTTAAGATGATATCTAATCAATTAAATTAAAATTGGAAATTGGAATTAAAATGATGGAATAAAAGTTCAAGGAGAAGGATAGGCTACAACGACCAAGAGCCAACAGGTAGGCTGCTACTTAATATTCTGAATGGAGTTGTTGTTGTTTGTAACTCTGTAGGATGAGAAAGCCATGCAGCCTCAGTTAGCCTAGCTATTTATCTATCTTAACTAGCCTCTCCCGGTTTGATGCAGTCAAGACAGGTACTACGTAATCATATTGGATGATAAATAACCTAGCTATGTCAGCTTTTAGCCCACTATAGCACGAGTTATCTTGGTTGGTTGCGGTCTCTCGTCTCTCCCTCTTTCCTCCCTGTTCCTCTTGTCACTTGCTGACACTCACAGTAGCCTACACACACAGCACAGCCCCTGCTGCCACCTCCTTTCCCTCACACCTTATCACCTCCGGTTAATAAAGTAGCTTAAAAATATACTTTTCTGCTGCTTCCCTCACTCGGGTCACACCGGGTCTGGATCAGACTAGATCTATACGGAACGGGTCTAGTTGTCCATGGGGCCGTTCGGAATGGGTCTCTATTTTGTAAAAATGTATTTATGCATATCGGGTCCAGATTTTTTATTTATTTAACCTTTATTTAACTAGGAAAGTCAATTAAGAACAAATTCTTATTCACAATGACGGCCTACCAAGAGGCAAAAGTCATCCTGCTAGGACGGAGGCTGGGGAAGGTTAATTTCGGAATGGGTCAAACCTTTTGGACTCGTAAAGGCCACTGGTGAATACATCAGCTAAGTAGATAGCTAGTACTAGCTAGCTAGTAGCTACTTTTGGATATACAACATTATTTGATAATGCTAGCGAGCCAGGCAGGCTATGATACCACATGGAAGGGGAATGATACTGTAGTTATCTAATAACAGCTAACTGTATGTAACGCTCGTCTTCCTCCTCTTCTGAGGAGGAGTAGTAGGAAGGATCGGAGGACCAATGCGCAGCGTCGTAAGTGTCCATATTCTATAATAAAGTAATTGAACACTGAAACAATATATAAAACCACAAACAAACAGTCCTGTATGGTGCTGAACAAACACTGAACAGAAAATATATCACCCACACCACACAGGTGGGAAAAGGCTACCTAAGTAAAGTATGATTCTCAATCAGAGACAACTAACGACACCTGCCTCTGATTGAGAACCATACCAGGCCAAACACAAAAACACCACATAGAAAAAGGAACATAGACAACCCACCCAACTCACGCCCTGACATAACAACAGAATTAAGGTCAGAATGTGACACTGTAGCCCATTGGCATTTAGAATCAATACAGGGCAGGCACTGGGATACTAGATTGCTAGCTAATCATAGCCAGTTCCCTTTCAATAATTTTTCAACTTGAACAGGCAAGCTAACATAGCTAGCCAACTGATTTCAACTCGGACAAAGATATGATAACTAACCCGGATTTGCAAGTTAGCTAGCATTCGGGGGCTTCGTCTGCTAACCCAAACAACATGCCTGTTCTCATAGAAGTTTATAGTGTATTTTCTAGGGCAAAAGGATGGTCTTTTTCTACTACCACTGAGGCTATGGCTTTGGCAGCAAACAGCAAACAGCCTAGTAACGGCATCACCGGCCTGGCAGCAAACAGCAAACAGCCTAGTAACGGCGTCACCGGCCTGGCAGCAAACAGCCTAGTAACGGCGTCACCGGCCTGGCAGCAAACAGAAAACAGCCTAAACGGCGTCACCGGCCTGGCAGCAAACAGCCTAAACAGCCTAGTAACGGCGTCACCGGCCTGGCAGCAAACAGCCTAGTAACGGTGTCACCGGCCTGGCAGCAAACAGCCTAGTAACGGCGTCACCGGCCTGGCAGCAAACAGCCTAGTAACGGCGTCACCGGCCTGGCAGCAAACAGCCTAGTAACGGCGTCACCGGCCTGGCAGCAAACAGCAAACAGCCTAGCCAAACAGCCTAGTAACGGCCTAGCAAACAGCCTAGTCACCGGCCTGGCAGCAACAGCCTAGTAACGGCGTCACCGGCCTGGCAGCAAACAGCCTAGTAACGGCGTCACCGGCCTGGCAGCAAACAGCCTAGTAACGGCGTCACCGGCCTGGCAGCAAACAGCCTAGTAACGGCGTCACCGGCCTGGCAGCAAACGGCCTGGCAGCAAACGGCAAACAGCCTAGTAACGGCGTCACCGGCCTGGCAGCAAACAGCCTAGTAAACGGCGTCACCGGCCTGGCAGCAAACAGCAAACAGCCTGGCAGTAACGGTGTCACCGGCCTGGCAGCAAACAGCCTAGTAACGGCGTCACCGGCCTGGCAGCAAACAGCCTAGTAACGGCGTCACAAACAGCAAACAGCCTAGTAACGGCGTCACCGGCCTGGCAGCAAAGCAAACAGCCTAGTAACGCGTCACCGGCCTGGCAGCAAACAGCCTAGTAACGGCGCCACCGGCCTGGCAGCAAACAGCCTAGTAACGGCCTGGCAGCAAACAGCCTAGTAACGGCGTCACCGGCCTGGCAGCAAACAGCAAACAGCCTAGTAACGCAGCAAACAGCACCGGCCTGGCAGCAAACAGCCTAGTAACGGCGTCACCGGCCTGGCACAAACAGCCTAGGCCTGGCAGCAAACAGCCAGCCTAGTAACGGCGTCACCGGCCTGGCAGCAAACAGCCTAGTAACGGCGTCACCGGCCTGGCAGCAAACAGCAAACAGCCTAGTAACGGCGTCACCGGCCTGGCAGCAAACAGCCTAGTAACGGCGTCACCGGCCTGGCAGCAAACAGCCTAGTAACGGCGTCACCGGCCTGGCAGCAAACGGCAAACAGCCTAGTAACAAACAGCCTAGCGTCACCGGCCTGGCAGCAAACGGCAAACAGCCTAGTAACGGCGTCACCGGCCTGGCAGCAAACGGCAAACAGCCTAGTAACGGCGTCACCGGCCTGTAACACTTTTGTAGTTACAGTCCCTCTGTTAGCATATAAATTACTTCCAAACTGCAGAAAGTAATTGTTATCGCTATATGTATCTGAGTGATTGTATTTAATTTAATTCACAGTCTACATAAAAAACGAGTGGATGTGTTGTTCAGCAGCATTGTGGGAACCACCATATCAGGAGCTGTTACAGAAGGCTGAGGCAGTGGCCAGACACCAGTCCCACTTCAGAGTAATGGAAGACACTTTGGTCACATTTGAAGTGGTCACATTTGATCTGCTCAATCTCTCCTGGAATTCACCTAACCACCATTGATAATGTAATCAGTGCTGCGTGTATATGTGTCTTTTATGTTGTAAGGAGATGCCAATGGACTACTCCTGGGCCCGAGTGAGTAATGCCAACCAGTCAGTGCCATGCTGGTACGTGTCCCTTGTGAATTAGCTGTGAAACAGGATCTTTGATTGGAAATGTTCAGCTGTGTATTTACTGTTGGCTTCCATGACTGTATGTTGACAGTCTTTCTCTCTCTCCCTCTGTGATATAGGAGCAGAAGTCGGGCTCCTTCATGACCAATATCTGTGACGAGAGGGGCCATTTCCATGGTAACATGTATTTACATGATGCGTTTGCTATCTTGCCATAATTGATTTGACAGAGAAATGTCAGCTAGATAGGATAGCCAGCTGCTGTTAGCTTGACTCAACAACGCATGCTTTAGCTGACCATCTTGAAATGGCGAGTCAGCAGGGAGAAGTCCTTCAAAGCTTAGCTTACCTCGCCGTACTCACTACTGGCCTTGTATGTTGGGATTAAATGGCGAAGACACAGCCAAGAAACATCCACATCAAACCGCACCCCCAAGACAACTCTTATTTGCCTTCAGTCACAACCGCTAGATTTTCTTAATGAGCATTGACGAAAAACAAGGCCGAATCAGGAAATCCAGTTGCCCTTTAAAATTGTGTGGACAAATTTTACATTTTGATGGAAACAATACATAAATTATGTTTGTTATGTGAAAGTGATATTTTGAAACAAAGGTATGTCTTATTTTCTCTTCTCTTCTTTTGAAGCTCTTCTGCGTCTCCAGAGAGACTAAACTGTTTTCCTCCACACTCTACCCTCCTTATCACATACAGGTAGAGCCAACGACAGCTTTGTTTAATATTTCAGTCATTCAGGTAATACATGAGACAGCACCATATCCAGGTTAAAGTGATACATAAGGGAGGACAATGATTAATTCCAGCTGGCTGTGAATCAGATAATTGTCATCATGGGACTGTATTGGGCCATTTATTACAGCTGTCCATGCTTGGTACAGTAAGACAGCAGGAATATGTCAGGCTGAGAGAGGAGAGGAGATATATTGGATTTTATAAACTGGGTGGTTCGAGCCCTGAATGCTGATTGGCTGACAGCCACGGGTATGACAAAAAATAAATAAATCTCTAATTACGTTGGTAACCAGTTTATAATAGCAATAAGGCACCTCTGGGGTTTGTGATATATGGCCAATATACTACGGCCAATATTAATGTTTAAATATATTACATGCACACACACGCACGCATGCACACTCAGTCACTCACGTATGCAGGCACACACGCACACAGACAAAAAAACACACGGCTTTAGAATCTTGATAATGGTTTGTTAATTGATGAAATGTTAATTTGTCTTGAAGAATGTTCATCAATTAATCAATGATACCTCTCTGCTCTCTGTCAATGTGATGTATAGAGGTAATACGCCGCTGAAGTGTGTGTGTGTGTGTGTGTGTGTGTGTGTGTGTGTGTGTGCGTGTGTGTGTGTGTGTGTGTGTGTGTGTGTGTGTGTGTGTGTGCGTGTGCGCGTGTGTGTGTGTGTGTGTGTGTGCGTGCATATGTGTGTGTGCGTATGTGTGTGTATGTGTGTGTGTGTGTGTGTGTGTGTGTGTGTGTGTGTGTGCGTGTGTGTGTGTGTGCGTGTGCGTGCGTGCGTGCGTGCGTGTGTGTGTGTGTGTGTGTGTGTGTGTGTGTGTGTGTGTGTGTGTGTGTGTGTGTGTGTGTGTGTGTGCGTGCGTGCGTGAGACAGACATATTTTATATGTCAGCAGTGAGATCAGTTGATTGATGGACCTGTGTGGACATGCCTGCTGTACGAACTGTGTTGATTAGAATTCCCAATTACATACCATCTGGAGAGGAAAAGAGAGAAAGAGTGGGAGTGAGAGAGAGAAAGGGAGAGAGAACAGGAGAGAAAGAGTTATAGAGAGAAAGACAGAGGAAGAACAAAAACAGGGAGGGAGATAGATAATGTCGTATAGCTCTTGAAAAGACCCTCACTAAATGTCAGAGTGAGTACACACACACACACACAGGATACATTTCAGGCTTTTTGTTTCATCACACCAGATCCACATATCTCCTTTTCTCTCTCTCTCTTTCTCTCTGTCTCTGTCCTTCTTCCTTCCCTCTCCCCTCTCTATCTCGATATGATAAGCACTAGCTTTAGTATGTCAGTTTGTGAGGTTACAGTGACATGGTCCACCAGCTGTTATGTAACATGTTATTCTGCTCTCTGCTGTATGAACTCACTCACCCACGCACACCCCCCCCACACACACACACACACACACACACTCACCCACTCACACCCCAACACACCCCCACACACCCACACACACCCCCACACACACCCACACACATTTGCACGCCCACTTGCACACATACACATCTGCACACACTAAACACTGGTCGTTCTCTCTCTGACCATATTTACCTCTAGGACGGTGATACAGCCAAATACAAATGACATGTCATCACATCTCTAGGCTATTACTTCTCTCTCCTTGCTTGTTTTCCTGCTGGTGTTGGTGCTTTTGGTGTGTATGTGTTTGAGTTTAGGTGTGTGTTTTTTGCGTATTTCTGCAGACGCACCTACACAATGTGCACATGCAATGTTTGTACTATTCTGGAGTAGCTGAATACAAATTCTAAAATCCAAACATGATTTTATAGAATGGAATATAATATACTTTATCATTATCTGAAAGGAAATTCTTTACACATCTTCTTTGTGTATGCCTACAGATCTGATATCTCAATGTGATCCCTCTGTTGTTGCAGATATTTTCCCTGTGCAGCAGGAAATGCAAACTGCAGTGTATTCAAGGTGTAAAAAGGCTTCTAACGTTTGCAATTTGTCAGACTTGATTTGCCCTAACAGAAATGTATTAACTCCTACATTCATGTCCATTCATTATATTAATTATTAACAATAATTTATATTGTCTGTTGCTATAGGATTATTTTTTGGTTTTAACCCTATCACAGACCTTAACCCTTACCTTCAACATGCACAATGAGTGCCTAAACTTAACCCTTGAAATAGAAAGATACTACTACTAGAAAGATTCTGCAGTGACAATGTGAGAGCTTGTTGTTAGAGACACGGTGGTGGGGGAGGGCACTGTGAATATGAAGTAGTGGTAAATTACCATACATCACATCAAACAGCCTGCAAGATCAGGGTGATTTTGCTGACACACACGCACACACGCGCGCGCACACAGGCACAGACACACACACACCCAACCAGAGTGATCATGATGAGAGGAACATATACCAATTCAATCCAATTTTCCTTCTGATTATCATCTGAATGTCATATCATTAGTTCTGAACTGAAAGTTCAGTGTCTGTAAGGATCATTTCTAGTCTAGGCTTCTCATACAACATCAGTATTCTGTCCCTAACACCTAATTCTGTCTGGCACGCTCCTGAGAGAGCGAGAATGCAAGTACGGTTATGTGGACACGGCCAGCCACAGAGGAAGAAGGACAGTGAGAGAGAAACACAAAAACAAAAGGAGAAAGAGATAAACACAACATGTCCTCTGACTCATTGCTGAAATAGGTGACCTTGGTGTAACTATGGAGATTCCTTCCCAGAGTTCCCCCTGTTCCTCTCACTTCTGCTGAGGTCACCATGTTAGAGGTCAGTGAAGGTATGCCACAGATTATTTTTATTTGATAAAATATTGCATTTGGCCTTTACTACTATCGCCCATAGAAGTGCATTGAATAGCACATTCATAAATGGCAAATAAAGACAGCAAAAAAAATAATCATAAGGGGCTGAAGTGTCTGTCCTATATCTAGGAGATATAAGAAAGCTCAGGAAATATTGTTGTTTTTTTGGACACATATTTAACCCCTTATTTTAGCTGCCACAAACTACCTCTATACTTCCATTCATTTGTATGGGTTACCTTCAGACGAGTCCCATGACACTTGTGGGGATCGTAGAGCAAACCATTGTGTTGGTGATGTTTTTCCTTTGAGAAATTAAGAAGTAGGGCTGTTCAGAACGAGGGTCTGTTGTGGTTGGGTCGGGCGACATGAAAGCTCACTCCACTTTGTTTTCGTCCGGTATTGAACACAGTTTATCCCGTCTTAAATTTTTGCGATTATTTACATTTAAAAATACCTAAAGTTGGATTAGGAAAGTTGTTTGAAATGTTTGGATCAAGTTTACAGGTAACTATATTAGATACTTTATAGTCATGTTGCGTGAGTTGGAACCAGTGTTTTTCTGGACGCTCCAAATAAATTGATATTTTGGAAACATAACGACAGAATTTATCCAACAAAAAGGACAATTTGTGATGTTTAATGGACATATTGGAGTGCCAACAGAAGAAGATCTTCAAAGGTAAGGCATGATTTATATGTTATTTCTGACTTTTGTGACGCGCCTGGCGGGTTGAAATGTGATTTGTTTGATGGGGTGCTGTCCTCAGATAATAGCATGTTTTGCTTTCGCAGTAAAGCCTTTTTGAAATCTGTCACTGTGGCTGGATTAACAAGAAGTTCATATTTTAACCGATGTATAACACTTGTATGATTCATGAATAATTATTATGAGTATTTCTGTTTTTGAATTTGGCGCGCTGCTATTTCACTGGGTGTTGTTAAAATCAATCCCGTTAACGGTATTGGCGCGTGAAGGGTTCACTAAGAAGTTTTGAAGATCCCGAACAGTGAAAATTATGGTTTTAATCCAATTGGATATGTGGATGAAACTAGTTCATAGTAGGTTGACCTAAGTATGACTGTAGCTGGTACACTGACAAAGTTGATCATAAAGTTACTGGTCCCCACCATGTCAAAAGCTTGGATTCAGGAGGCAGGCATTACTTCCGGCATTATGCAACATCACATAATGCCAGAAATGTTATACACCAATTGTAGCGTCTTATAATTATGCAATGCCTTAAAACCGTTATCACATGAGCGCATCATACAGCTTTGTTTACAAACCATAAGATATCTCAAGCAGAAGATGGCAGAATGACACTGGTAACTAACTCCTTTTTATCTGTGTTGTGACTTTTAGCTAGCAAGCTACTTACCAGCCTGACGGAAAAAGCACACTGTGTTGTGACTGGATGCCATAGTGTTAATTTGATGTTACACTATTTTCCAAAGAATAAAGACATCTAACAGCAGTAGTTGCTTTTCATTTCGGGTGGACAGGCTGCACAGAAAATTACAATCATGTCACACTTTTGCAGTTCACACTTCAAGCGAAGTTGCTTCATCTATTGTGGAGAACATTCAATGATTCTGGCAAGGAAGCTAATGGTGAAGAAGGATGCTGTACCAACATTAACAGTGGGTAGGTGTAGGGCTGTTATGGTGATGTATTGCCTGGTGTTCTCCAGTCACGTGACCGTTTAGTCATGGTAACGAGGCTTCTCCAAGCTCTGATCCTGCTGATGGTCATTAGTAGCCTACCAAACGTGCTAACTACCTGGTACTCAGCACTCTATTGTCAGAGGTGGGACCAAGTCATTGTTTCACAAGTCACAAGTAAGTCTCAAGTCTTAGCACTTAAGTCCCAAGTCAAGTCCCAAGTCAAGTCTCAAGTCGAGACCGTTAAGTATCAAGTCAAGACTCAAGTCTTTAACTTTGAGTTTCGAGTCCTAAACAAGTCATAATGTGCTCTTCACCAAATGTAATACCATTTCATATTTTTAACAAGAGTAAGTTAGTATATTACATTTATGCAAATCATGAATGTTTTTAAAAATATCTACATATTTATTACTTTCCAAATAAACGTTATATTTCCATGGAAATACATGGGTAGCCATGAGAGACCCCTCCATGAAAGACCCCCCCCCATACACAATCACCCAACCTCGTTTTAGGAACATCAGGCAGTATTTAGGCTACCAACTGCCTAGCCAGTTGTAGCTCAATCTTGGGTGCCATGATCACGTTCCTGCACTGACTGACTGTGTGGAGGCTCATTGATTTAACATTACGTTAGCCTACAAGATACACAAGTAAAGTTATAAATATATAGCTGTCGGCTATATTAGCCACGACTTACCTTTCTTTGTGCAGCTTCAAATGTTGAACAAAGTTGGAAATTGTTGCGACTCCGTCTGTAATTTTCTTCCAGCATGTTTTGCAAGTTACAATACGTTTTTGTTGATGCAGCATCATCTTTATATCCATCTTTATATAATAGTTTGCCATTCCATTGTGTGGGTTGTTGTCTTACAGTTGATGTAGCTTGTGTCTTTAAGGCTAAACATGATGATTAGGGGGTGGGTATTATTATTTCACTTTCCATCTCCTTTTGTCTTTCCATTATCATCAAGCTATTATCCATTCAACATCTACTCTGTCTGCACAGCTTCCCAGGCAACTACCGCAGCAGGAATGGTGTGATACAAGCTTTCCCAAGGCAAAGAAGGGGGATATGCTGTGAAGCCTGTGAAGACAGTCCCAGCATACTGTAAGTCACAGTTATTCATTTACAATCAATCAAGCATTTCAGGCACACACATTCCAAATACAAACATTGAAAAGTTTCACCAAAAAGTGCAGGACCATATATTCCATATTTGAAATTGAGTGCTTCAAAAATACAAGAAAACATATTGTAGAATGAGTAGTTCACTACATAAACTAATTGCATTAGAACTCAGAATGAGTAAATTCAAGTAAATTAAATTCACTACTCATTTAACAAACATTTCCTTTTCCAAAAACATTACCGGCTACTGTATTAGGCTTATGGCTCTACTATTGTTTTTTTGTCAAATTATGTCTCGCCATTATTTCTCACCTTTTTTCTCGTGCATGTTCATGTTGATCAATGTTTTAACTGTGCTGGCCTATTGTTCAATAAATACAATTCTGAACATATTGTCATTTATAATACTAATGCAGAGGCACCAATAGATTGGTGCTGCAGATGGATATATCCACTAATACAGGACTGTTAAAGGCCCAGTGCACTACTTTTGTGAATCTTTAATTGTAATTTTTTATAATATATATTTTTTTATTCAGATTTTTCAGGGGGTGCTGCTGCACCCCTACTTCCCACGGCTATGTATCAAGGAAATGTATTCTGTAATGAGTTAAACAACTATAGAAAGGCAATTTTGTGTTGCTGCTGTTTGAATGATATCCAACAGTCCATGATCAGTTCTATTGCCCATGAGAGCCATTTTCTGAGAAGATGGGGTGAGGTATATTATTTACGCTTGGAATGACGTGGCCCATTGTTCACCTGGTCATCAATGACATGTGGCCCATTGTTGACCTTGTTACCTTGCAACGAACACAAGGGTGTTTCAAAGAGCTGCCATTCAAGGCGAGATCATGAATATAAGCTCCTCGCCCACTCAGCCGGTTCTTTCAGGCTTCCCGATAGTTAGAGATGAGAGAAAAGATAAAGCAAATTCAGGTCTGAGAATTTTGATAGTGTTAACATATTATGGGGGATGTTTTGGTCATTCAAAGGCAATTTTTACTTGGGAAATAGGATGACTGTGTGGGACCTTTAATGATTACATGTATACCCATAACATGATGCAGCTACCACTATGCTTGAAAATATGGAGAGTGTTACTCAGTACTGTGTTGCATTGGATATGCCCCAAACATAACACTTTGTATTCAGGAAAAAAAGTCAATTGCTTTGCTGCATTTTTTGCAGTATTACTTTAGTGCCTTTTTGCAAACAATATGCATGTATTGGAATATTTGTGATTCTGTACAGGCTTTCTTCTTTTCGCTCTGTCAATTAGGTTAGTATTATGGATTAACTACATTGTTGTTGAGCCATCCTCATTTTTATCCTTTAACAGCCATTAAACTGTAACTGTTTTCAATTCAACATTGGCCTCATGGGGAAATCCCTGAGTGGTTTCCTTCCTCTCTGGCAACTGAGTTAGGAAGGATGCCTGTATCTTTGTATCTTTGTGACTGGGTGCATTGAACAACCATCCGAAGTGTAATAACTTCACCATGCTCAAAGGGATAGTCAATGTCTGCTTTTATTTTTTTCTACCCATCTGCAAATAGCTGCCCTTCTTTGCGAGGAATTGGAAAACCTCACTGGTCAATTTGTTGAATCTGTGGTTGAAATTCACTGCTCGACTGAGGGGCCTTACAGACAATTGTATGTGTGGGGCACAGAGGGGAGGTAGTCATTCAGAAATCATATTAAATAAACACTATTATTGCACACAGAGTGAAACCATGCTCCTGAAATTATTTAGGCTTGCCATAACAAAGGGGTTGATTACTTATTGACTTTGTAAATATTACGAAAAACATTCTACTTTGACATTATGGGGTTTTGTGTGCAGGCCAGTGACAAATCTAAATATAATCCATTTAAAAAAGTCAAGGGTTGTGAATACTTTCTGAAGGCACTGTACACGGGGTACCAGTACCGAGTCGATGTTTACAGGGGTACGAGGTAATTGAGGTAAATACTGTATGTACAGTGCCTTGTGAAAGTATTCGGCCCCCTTGAACTTTGCGACCTTTTGCCATATTTCAGGCTTCAAACATAAAGATATAAAACTGTATTTTTTTGTGAAGAATCAACAACAAGTGGGACACAATCATGAAGTGGAATGACATTTATTGGATATTTCAAACTTTTTTAACAAATCAAAAACTGAAAAATTGGTCGTGCAAAATTATTCAGCCACTTTACTTTCAGTGCAGCAAACTCTCTCCAGAAGTTCAGTGAGGATCTCTGAATGATCCAATGTTGACCTAAATGACTAATGATGATAAATACAATCCACCTGTGTGTAATCAAGTCTCCGTATAAATGCACCTGCACTGTGATAGTCTCAGAGGTCCGTTAAAAGCGCAGAGAGCATCATGAAGAACAAGGAACCCACCAGGCAGGTCCGAGATACTGTTGTGAAGAAGTTTAAAGCCGGATTTGGATACAAAAAGATTTCCCAAGCTTTAAACGTCCCAAGGAGCACTGTGCAAGCGATAATATTGAAATGGAAGGAGTATCAGACCACTGCAAATCTACCAAGACCTGGCCGTCCCTCTAAACTTTCAGCTCATACAAGGAGAAGACTGATCAGAGATGCAGCCAAGAGGCCCATGATCACTCTGGATGAACTGCAGAGTTCTACAGCTGAGGTGGGAGACTCTGTCCATAGGACAACAATCAGTCGTATATTGCACAAATCTGGCCTTTATGGAAGAGTGGCAAGAAGAAAGCCATTTCTTAAAGATATCCATAAAAAGTGTCATTTAAAGTTTGCCACAAGCCACCTGGGAGACACACCAAACATGTGGAAGAAGGTGCTCTGGTCAGATGAAACCAAAATTTAACTTTTTGGCAACAATGCAAAACATTATGTTTGGCGTAAAAGCAACACAGCTCATCACCCTGAACACACCATCCCCACTGTCAAACATGGTGGTGGCAGCATCATGGTTTGGGCCTGCTTTTCTTCAGCAGTGACAGGGAAGATGGTTAAAATTGATGGGAAGATGGATGGAGCCAAATACAGGACCATTCTGGAAGAAAACCTGATGGAGTCTGCAAAAGACCTGAGACTGGGACGGAGATTTGTCTTCCAACAAGACAATGATCCAAAACATAAAGCAAAATCTACAATGGAATGGCTCAAAAATAAACATATCCAGGTGTTAGAATGGCCAAGTCAAAGTCCAGACCTGAATCCAATCGAGAATCTGTGGAAAGAACTGAAAACTGCTGTTCACAAATGCTCTCCATCCAACCTCACTGAGCTCGAGCTGTTTTGCAAGGAGGAATGGGAAAAATGTCAGTCTCTCGATGTGCAAAACTGATAGAGACATACCCCAAGCGACTTACAGCTGTAATCGTAGCAAAAGGTGGCGCTACAAAGTATTAACTTAAGGGGGCTGAATAATTTTTTTGGCCGCCCAATTTTTCAGGTTTTGATTTGTTAAAAAAGTTTGAAATATCCAATAAATGTCGTTCCACTTCATGATTGTGTCCCACTTGTTGTTGATTCTTCACAAAAAAATACAGTTTTATATCTTTATGTTTGAAGCCTGAAATGTGGCAAAAGGTCGCAAAGTTCAAGGGGGCCGAATACTTTCGCAAGGCACTGTACATATAGGTAGGGTTAAGTGACTTGGCAAAAGGATAGACAATAAGCAGTAGCAGCAGTGTACGTGATGATTCAAAATAGTTAGTCCTAAGGGGGTCAATGTAGATAATCCGGGTAGCTATTTGGTTAACTATTTGGCTCTCTTATGGCTTGGGGGTAAAATCTGTTCAGGGTCCTGTTGGTTCCAGACTTGGTGCATCGGTACTGCTTGCCTTTCATTTTTTAAAGTCCTTCCTCTGACACCTCCTAGTATAGAGTTCCTGGATGTTAGGGAGCACAGCCCCAGTGATGTACTGGGCCGTACGCACTACCCTCTGTAGCGCCTTGCGGTCGGATGCCAAGCAGTTGCCATACCAAGTGGTGATGCAAACCAGTCAAGATGCTCTCAATGGTGCAGCTGAATAACTTTTTGAGCATCTGAGGGCCAATGCCAAATCTTTTAGGCCTCCTGAAGGGGATGAGGCATTTGCCTGCCTTCTTCACAACTGTGTTGGTGTGGGTGCGGGCCATGTTAATTATTTAGTGATATGGATACCGAAGAACTTGAAGCTCTCGACCCGCTCCACTACAGCCCTGTCGATGTGGATGGGGGCGTGCTCGGCCCTCCGTTTCCTGTAGTCCACGATCAGCTCCTTTTCTGGCTGATGTTGAGGGAAAGGTTGTTGTCCTGGCACCACACTGCCAGGTCACTGACCTCCTCCCTATAGGCTGTCTCATCATCATTGGTGATCAAGCCTACTATTGTCATGTCGTCAGCAAACGTTATGATGGTGTTGTGTGTGGCCACACAGTCATTGGTGAACAGGGAGTACAGGAGGGGCACTCGTGTTGAGGGCCAGCATGCTCTGAGTACACATCCTGGTAATAAATCTGTCCCCAAGGCCTTGTGAATATTAACCTGTTAAAAGGTCTTACTTACATAGGCGAGATCACACAATTGTCCGGAACAACTGGTGCTCTCATGTATGGTTCAGTGTTGCTTGCCTCGAAGCAAATAGAGAAGGCATTTGGCTTGTCTGGTAGGCTCGCGTCACTGGGCAACTTGCGGCTGGTTTACCATTTGTCATTTGTGATAGTTTGCAAGACCTGCCACATCCGACGAGCATCAGAGCCAGCGTAGTAGGATTCTATCTTAGTCCTGTATTGACTCTTTGCCTGTTTGATGGCTCGTCGGAGGTTCTAGCGGGTTTTCTTATAAATGTTCGGATTAGACTTGAAAGCTGCAGCTCTAGCCTTCAATTCAGTGCGGATATTGCCTGTAATCCATGGCTTCTGTTTGGGATATGTACGGTCACATGAATGAAGCCGGTGACTGATGTGGTAAACTCCTCAATGTTATCGGATGAATCATGGAGCATATTCCAGTCTGTGCTAGTGAAACTCTTTGCATGCTATTCAATACACAGCATTAATATATGGGAATGATGACGCCACACCTAAGAGGGGAGAGTGATGGTTTAATAAAAGAGGGGTGAGGAAGGGAAGAAGAAGTGTTCAATAGAGGCAGTGATTAACATCTTATTGCCTGTCTGTCATACTGTTGAACTATTAATGTGCCAATCTGATGGGGATCAGTATTAAACTTGAATTATTAAAGTGTTGAATATAGACCACTGGTGCTCTGTAGCTCAGTTGATAGAACATGGCACCTGCAAGTTGCAAAGCCAGGATAGTGGGTTCAATTCCTGGGACCACCCATACGTAAAATGTATGCATTCATGACTGTAAATCACTTCGGATAAAAGCGTCTGCTAAATGGCATGTATTTTATTATTATTTTATATTATTATTTTATATTATTGCTATTATTAAAGAGAATATGAGAAACAAAGGAAAGAGGGAAGGAAAAAAGGATGGATAGATGGAGGAGAGCACTAATTAGAAGGAAAAATTGATTACCTGTCATATTTGAACTGCTAAGGTGCCAGACTGACTTGTCCCCTAGGGAGTTATTACTGTATGGTAATAAAACTATCTGGAGAAATTGACGAGGAAAACAATGTAGCTGCACTGTGGGGGGTAGGAAAGGAATAGAAAGGGGAGTGGGAGAGAGAAAGAGAGAGTAGGATAAATAAATGACAAGGAAGAGAGGAAGAGAAAGTGAGAGAGACAGAGGCAGACAGAGGCGGACAGAGAGCGAGAAACGGAAAGATAAAGGGGCAGATAAAAAGAGAGGGAGGGAGAGAGAAAAAGAAGGAGAGAAGGAGATGGAGCTCAATACATCCCCAGAAAACCTCTATCGCTTTAGATGATGGAGAATCCTGCACAAATAAATCATATTGCAGATTAATCTTCATGATAAAGAATTACTTTCATGGTAATAAACTCATAACTGCCAGTATATCACATACTGTCATCATAGAAAACTGTCAACAATGGGAGAGGGAGATGGGCACCAAAGCAAATAAATGAAAATGTACTCCATTGCTCCGACACTACCACCTTATCGTAACAACACATTGAAACACTTGTGAAGCAAACAAAATCCACAATCAACTGCTGGTCAAAAACTATCACTGTGCAGCATAGAATGTACTTATCTTTTAGGAATCAATCCGTGATGGAAATCAAGTGGTCCAGGACGAATGTGATTCTCAAAAGGGGAAGTGTGTTGTGATTTCTTTTGCTTTACCACCAGTCTTTCTTTTTTATTGTTTCACTCTTTTTTTTCTCTTTTTCTTCTTCTTTTTTTCACTTCCACCATAGAGACTCATCCACTATGACAGGCCTGTCTCTTTCTGTGTTCTGCTCCCGTAGATCCACAGTACACTCCCTACCACATGCCCTTCTCTCTTTCCCTCTTTCCTCTCTTCCAAATCCCTCTCTGCCCTATACCTCTCCTCCCTACTGCCTCTTCCCTCTATCTACCCTGCCTAGTTCTCTCCTCCCTCCCTTCCTTTCCTCCACCACTCTCTCCACCATCTCCCTCCTCAATCTCCCTCTCTCCTCTCCCAGGCTTAACCATGTAGCTCCAACCGTCTGGAAGAAGGTATTACTTATTTATATAGCTAAACTGAGAAAGGACTATAAATATGCTATAACGTTTCAAACTTCTTTCATCTTGAAGTTATGCCTCACTAGAGAAGGTTGATGGGAAATCTATTACATCATCTAGATGAGATTGAATCTCTCGTACCATGATCTCACTAGCTTCCTCTCCTTGTCTCCTCTCCTTCTTTTGAACTGGGCAGGTAAATAACATTCCTTACTGGTCAAGAAAGTATCAAATCTTCGATCTATAATATCTGACAGGGTCTTGACAGGCCTTCACATGAGACCAGACTCAGAGCAACAGTAAAGAGAAAAGTGAAAGGGCAAAGTCTGGTCCGTCCCATTACTAATGTGAAAACAATATGAATCTCAGCCTCAATCATTCTGGTTCCTAAGCACACAATTATTCTAGGTAAGTATTTCTATAGTAATGGTTCTATGGAAGGGATTCTACAGCAGTGGTTCTATGGAAGGGGTTCTACAGCAGTGGTTCTATGGAAGGGGTTCTACAGCAGTGGTTCAATGGAAGGGGTTCTATGGAAGTGGTTCTTTATCAATGGTTCTATGTCAACTGATGAGGTCTGGCAGGTTCTGTGGGTTTATGATTCCCTAGTGTGTTTCAAACATCGGTTCTACCAGAGATCGTATTACCTCCCAAGAGAATTCTTGTCAGTTATCGTCAAAGCTGTGTACATTCCCCCTCAAGCAGACACCAAGACAGCCCTCAAGGAACTTCACTGGACTCTATATATACGGGAAACAATATATCCTGAGGATGCATTTATTGTAGTTGGGTATTTTAACAAAGCAAATTTGAGAACAAGGCTACCTAAATTCTATCAGCATATTGATTGCACTATCCAGAAGGTGAGGTCAGTACAGGTGCATCAAAGCTGGTACAGAGAGACTGAAAAACAGCTTCTATCTCAAGGCCATAAGACTGCTAAACGGCAATCACTAACTCAGTGAGGCTGCTGCCTACATTGAGACCTAATCACTGGCCACTTTAATAAATGGATCACTTGTCACTTTAAACAATGCCACTTTAAATAATGCCACTTTAAGTAATGCCACTTTAATAATGTTTACATATCTTACTTTCATCCCTTTAGATGTGTGTGTATTAGGTAGTTGTTAGGAAATTGTTAGATTACTTGTTAGATATTACTGCACTGTTGGAACTAGAAGCACAAGCATTTCGCTACACTCGCATTAACATCTGCTAACCATGTGTACGGGAGCAATAACATTTGATTTGATTTTGATTTGATTTGATCAATTCTCTCCTGATGCGTGGAAGCGAAGGAAGGAGGGAGAGAGGAGGAAGGAGAGGTGGAAAATGATTATGTTCTATAATTGGTATATCAATATAAAATGACATAGATTAGAATATACTGTATAGTAGATATATTAGATAGTGTATGGCTGTGTCCTGCCTTGACTGGGGAGATGGAAAGTAAATGAATAATACTGAATACATAATCAAGAGAGAGAGAGAGAGAGAACAAGAGAAAAGGGAGGGAGGGAAGGGAGGGAGGGGAGGGAGGGGAGGGAGGGAGGGAGGGAGGGAGGGAGGGAGGGAGGGAGGGAGGGAGGGAGGGGGAGAGGGAGGGAGGGAGGGAGGGAGGGAGGGAGGGAGGGAGGGAGGGAGGGGGAGAGATTAGTAGTATGAGTAATACTGTATCTATTATTAAGGATAAAATTAGTAAATATTTTATGTCTTTTGAGTAAAAGCTACCCTGGGTTCATTTAAAAGTCTGGTTGGAAACTCAGTGGGAATCATCAGTCTATTCTGAATCATTGGCTTCAACAAATCATCTCCTAAGAGCCTTGTCTTTCTGAGATTTTTCTATCACATGTGTAATGGCTCTTCAGACAACCAAGAATGCCACTGACATGCCCATTGTTAGAATTAGCAGAAGAATTGGATGGAGGAGGATGAGAACTAGACCCCTACTGTGGTGAGTTGGTGTGGCTGTTTGGATAGTTTGTAGTTTCCTGTAACAATTTTACAGGTACACAGGATGCTGGTAGCCTAGTGTTTAGAGCGTTGGACCAGTAACCGAAAGGTTTCTGGATCGAATCCTTGAGCTGACAAGGTAAAAATCTGTCGTTCTGCCTCTGAACAAGGCAGTTAACCCACTGATCCCAAGGCACCGAATACGTGGATGTCTTATTATAGCAGCCCCCCACACCTCTCTGATTCAGAGATTAAATGCGAAAGACACATTTCAGTTGAATGCATTCAGTTGTACAACTGACTAGGTATCCACCTTTCCCTTTTGTTGAGTTTGTACATTTCAGGTACAGAACGTCATTCGAATGTCCCAAGAGACGATCTAATGTTAAATACTGTTGAAGTAATATGATTACAGGTTCATCTGCCTCACCTAACGCCCATTCTTGTGGGATGCTGCTATAGACCACCAAGTGCTAACAGTCATTATCTGGATAATATGTGTGAAATGCTTGATAATGTATGTGATATTAACAGAGAAGTATATTTTCTGGGTGATTTAAATATTGACTGGTTATCATCAAACGGCACACTCAGGAAAAAACTTCCAACTGTAACCAATGCCTGCAACCTGGTTCAGGTTGTCAGTCAACCTACCAGGGTAGTTACAAACAGCACAGGAATTAAATCATCAACATGTATTGATCAAATCTTTACTAACGCTGCAGATATTTGCTTTAAAGCAGTATCCAAATCCATAGGATGTAGTGACCACAAAATAATAGCCATATCTATGAAAACCAAAGTTCCAAAGGCTGGGCCTAATATAGTGTATAAGAGGCCATACAAGATGTTTTGTAGTATATGTTGATGATGTAAAGAATATTTGCTAGTCTGTGGTGTGTAATGAGGAGCAACCAGATGCTGCAGTTGACACATTTATGAAACTACTTATTACAGTTACTAATAAGCACGCACCCATTAAGAAAAGGACTGTAAAAACTGTTAAATCCCCTTCGATTGATGAGGATTTGAAAAATTGTATGGTTGAGAGGGATGAGGCAAAAGTTATGGCAATTAAGTCTGGCAGCCCAAGTGGTTAGCAAACGGACTGCAAATGAAGAAATCCAGCATCAAACGCTGACACTACACATCCAAGTATATCAGACCAAATTATGGAAGACAAGAATTGTACTTTTGAATTCCATAAAGTCAGTGTGGAAGAGGTGAAAAATTATTGTTGTCTATCGACAATGACAAGCCACCGGGGTCTGACAATCTGGATGGAAAATTACTGAGGATAATAGCAGACGATGTTGCCACTCCTATTTGCCACACCTTCAATTTAAGCCTACTAGAGAGCGTGTGCCCTCAGTCATGGAGGGAAGCTAAAGTCATTCTGCTTCCCAAGAATAGTAAAGCCCCCTTTACTGGCTCAAATAGCCGACCAATCAGCCTGTTACCAACCCTTAGTAAACTTCTGGGAAAAATTGTGTTTAACCAGATACAATGCTATTTCACAGTAAACAAATTGACAACAGAATTTCAGCATGCTTATAGCGAAGGACACTCAACAAGCACAGCACTTACACAAATGACTGATGATTGGCTGAGAGAAATTGATGATAAAATGATTGTGGGGTTGTCTTGTTAGACCAGTGCAGCTTTTGACATTATTGATCATAGTCTGCTGCTGGAAAAACATATATGTCATGGCTTTACACCCCCTGCTATAATGTGGATGAAGAGTTACTTGTCTAACAGAACACAGAGGGTGTTCTTTAATGGAAGCCTCTCAAATATAATCCAGTTAGAATCAGGAATTCCCCAGGGTAGCTGTTTAGGCCCCTTGCTTTTTAAAATTTTATTTCACTAACGACATGCCACTGACTTTGTGTAAAGCCCAAGTGTCTATGTATGCGAATGACTCAAAACTATACACGGCTACTACAATGACTGAAATGACTGCAACACTCCACATGACTGCAACACTCCACAAAGAGCTGCAGTTAGTTTCAGAGTGAGTGGCAAGGAATAAGTAAGCCCTAATTATTTCTAAAACTAAAAGCATGGTATTTGGAACTAAACACTCACTAAACCCTAAACCTCAACTAAATCTCGTAATAAACAATGTGGAAATTGAGCAATTTGAGATGACTAAACTGCTTGGAGTAACCCCAGATTGTAAACTGTCATGTTCAAAACATATTAATGCAGTAAATCATGCAGCGCTTTGTGTCAAGATTGCAGATCTTAGAGAAACAACACATGTCGGTACATATAAGTGTCTTATATCGGCTGAAAGCTTACATTCTTGTTAATATAACTGCACTGTCCAATTTACGGTAGCTATTACTGTGGGGAAAAATGCCATGCTAATGTTTGAGGAGAGCTCCGAACAACAAAACACTTTTGTCACCCTGATAGGTTTGATAAATTCACCTCTGAAGGTGAAATGTGTACTTACATTCTGAAATCTTGCTCTGATCTATCATTCAAAGGGTCCCAGAGATAACATGAAGGGTCGTTTTGTTAGATAAAATAATTGTTCATATCCTTAAAAGGTCCATAAAGCATGCACAATCGATTTTGTATTTCCACTCGTTCAATTTGCAAAGAAAGGAATCTGTGAAAATGTCACCCTAAACGTTGTTTCAACGAGTTAAATGACATTCATATGTATTGCTCAGAGATCCTAGAATGTAACAAGACTTCACTATATCATTAGGGGTGTAGTATATCCTATAGGTCACCATATTTGGTCAGAGAGCGACGCCTTCATGGCACGCAGGGTGGTCTTCACTTGAACAACTCTAACTTTGTTAAATAAGCACCAATCGGGGTCAAACAACGCTGGCTAGATAGCCAATGAGCTGGGCTTTACGGCAGTATCCAGAAACCCTGTGTCTGTCGCAAAATGTAGGTAACCTTTTACGACAGCATGCCTTTTCCTTTTAGAAAAAATTATAAGAAATTTATAAGAGTTTTGAAGTTATGAAAACTGGTTGTTTTGCATATGTTATATGGCTACTAATACTGTAAAAGCTAAATCAAAGTCCAAGTATACAGATTTGATGATATTCTTGCAGAAAAATGTAATATGAATGCAACTGCCTCCTTCACGATTTGCCCATATGTACCTGGGTGACTTCATACTAAATGTCATGGAGAACTCTCATACTTAAAGTTATCCATCTGAAACGTTGCACACACACAGCTGCCATCTTGTGGACACCACCAGAATTACAACCAGAGTGATGGCTAGAACTGGGACCTTTCTCTTGCATTTCAAAGATGGTGGTAGGAAAAAAATGGTTGTTTTTTTCTTGGTATTTCTTTCTACCAGATCTATTGTGTTATATTCTCCTACATTCAATTCACATTTCCACACACTTCAAAATGTTTCCTTTCAAATGGTACCAATAATATGCATATCCTTGCTTCAGGGCCTGAGCTACAGTTAGATTTGGGTATGTCATTTTAGGCAAAAATTGAAAAAGAGGGGGCTGTCCCTAAAACAATGCAGTTGTAAAAAAAAAAATACCTTGAAAAAAGTATGAGATAAGAATAACAAATAATTAAAGAGCATCAGTAAATAACAATAGCGGGGCTATATACAGAGGGTACCGGTACAGAGTCAATGTGCGGGGGCACCGGTGTCGAGGTAATTGAGGTAATATGTACATGTAGGTAGAGTTATTAAAGTGACTATGCATAGATAAGAGAATAGCAGCAGCGTAATAAGGGGGTCAATGCAAATAGTCTGGGTAGCCATTTGATTAGCTGTTCAGGCGTCTTAGGGCTTTGGGGTAGAAGCTGTTTAGAAGCCTCTTGTTAAAGGTGGTCTAGAATTTTTTTCCCTTCTGGTTGCACATTTAACATGCTGATAGAAATGAGGTTAAACTGATTTATGTTTCCCTGCAATAAAGTCCATGGCCACCAGGAGTGCCACCTCTGGATGAGTGTTTTCCTGTTTGCTTATGGTGGTATACAGCTGATTGAGTGTGATTTGAGTCCCAGCATCGGTCTGTGGTGGTATGTAGATGTAACAGTATAACTTTAGTCCGTCCCCTCGCCCATAACCGGGCTCGAACCAGGGACCCTCTGCACACATCAACAGTCACCCTCGAAGCATCGTTACCCATCCCTCCACAAAAGCCGTGGCCCTTGCAGAGCAAGGGGAACCACTACTTCAAGGTCTCAAAGCGAGTGACATCACCGATTGAAACGCTATTAGCGCGCACCACCGCTAACTAGCTAGCTATTTCACATCGGTTACATAGACAGCCATGAAAAATACAGATGAAAACTCTCTCTAGGTAGATAGTGTGGTCTACAACTTATCATGACATACTGTACCTCAGGCGAGCAAAAGCTAGAGACTTTACTTAGATATCGTGCACCAGCTACTGTTTACATATATGCATAGACCCCCACCCCGTGTCTTGCCAGAGGCTGCAGTTCTATCCTGTAGTTAGAGAGTATAACCTGCCAGCTGTATTTTCTTAACCTGTTGAGTGTAGGGGGCAGTATTTTGATGTTTGGATGAAAAACATACCCAAATTAAACTGCCTATTTCTCAGGTGCAGAAGCTAGAATATGCATATAATTGTCAGATCAGGATAGAAAACACTCTAAAGTTTCCAAAACTGTCAAAATATTGTCTGTGAGTATAACAGAACTGATATTGCAGGCGAAAACCTAAGGAAAATCCAACCTGGAAGTGCTGTTTTTCCTGAAAGCTCTCTGTTCCATTGCCTGCCTTCGCTCCATTTAAAGGGATATCGACCAGATTCATTTTCCTATGACTTCCCCATGGTGTGAACAGTCTTTAGACTTAGTTTCAGTCTTTTATTTTGAAAAATGAGCAAGAAAGATCATATCGCGTCAGTGGATGGCTGGGTGCCAGCAGCGTTTTGCATGCGCAACAGCTTGGAGCAGACATTTCTCTCTCTCTCCTATTGAAGAAGCTACAGTCCCAGTTGAAATATTATTGATTATATATTGTAAAAACAACCTGAGGGTTGATTATAAAAAACGTTTGACATGTTTCTACGAACTTTACGGATACTATTTGGAATTTTCATCTGCGATGTCGTGACCGCTCGAGCCTGTGGATTTCTGAACATAACGAGCCAACCAAATGGAGGTATTTTGGATATAAAAATAATCTTTATGGAACAAAAGGAACATTTATTGTGTAACTGGGAGTCTCGTGAGTGCAAACATCCGAAGATCATCAAAGGTAAGCGATTTAATTTATTGCTTTTCTGACTTTCGTGACCAATCTACTTGGCTGCTAGCTGTTTGTAATATTTTGTCTACTGAGAGAGATGTCCTTACATAAACGCTTGGTATGCTTTCGCCGAAAAGATTTATTGAAATCTGACACGCCAGGTGGATTAACAACAAGCTAAGCTGTGTTTTGCTATATTGCACTTGTGATTTCATGAAAATTAAATATTTTTAGTAATTTAATTTGAATTTGGCGCTCTGCAAATCAGCGGATGTTGACGAAAATGATCCTGCTAACGGGATGGGTGCATCAATTAATGTCGTCGTTCAGCCACGACATGGTGAAACATAAGATATTACAGTTTTTAATGTCCAGTTGGTAGGATATACGTGCTTTCAGTTCGTCCCATTTATTTTCCAGCGATTGAACGATTGATCTCTTTCCGCAAAGTCTCAGTTTCCTTCTCCAGCGCATGACGGGGATCGGGGCCTGGTTGTGTGTCTGTAGTATACCCCTCCCGTCCGACTCATTGAAGAAAAACTCTTTGTCTAATCTGAGGTGAGTAATCGCAGTTCTGATGTCCCGAAGCTCTTCTCGGTCATAAGAGACTGTAGCAGCAACACTATGCACAAAACACATTAGGAACAATGCGAAAAAAACAAACAAAATGGCATGGTTGGTTAAGAGCCGATAAGACTGCATCCATCCACTCAGTCGCCATCTTTGAAATGTTGCACATCGTTACAACACAGTATACAGCCATAATATAACATTTCCTTTGGAACTTTTGTGAATATAATGTTTACTGTACATTTTTTATTGTTTATTTCACTTTTGTTTATTATCTATTTAATGTGCTTTGGAAAAATAAACGTATGTTTCCCATGCCAATAAAGCCCTTTAAATTGAAATTAATTGAATTGAGAGAGCGAGAGAGAGAAGCTACAAAAATGCCAAGAGGATAGGAACACGAAAGACATGGATTTTATCGTGAAATGAGCTGATAATATTAATGAAAGCTTGTTTCAATTCACTAAAACAAAGTGTTTGTGGCTTTTTCTCTCTTCTATATCGGGGTCCTACCTTGTTCTCTCCCTGTTCCTTTGTGTTAAGGGGGACAGGGTAATGGGCTGGCTGTCTGTCTGCCCGCCCGCCCGCTCGTCCTTCCACCTGTCTGTCTGTCTGTCTGTCTGTCTGTCTGTCTGTCTGTCTGTCTGTCTGTCTGTCTGTCTGTCTGTCTGTCTGTCTGTCTGTCTGTCTGTCTGTCTGTCTGTCTGTCTGTCTGTCTGTCTGTCTGTCTGTCTGTCTGCCCGCCCCGCCCGCTCGTCCTTCCGCCTGTCTGTCTGTCTGTCTGTCTGTCTGTCTGTCTGTCTGTCTGTCTGTCTGTCTGTCTGTCTGTCTGTCTGTCTGTCTGTCTGTCTGTCTGTCTGTCTGTCTGTCCGGGTCAAGGCTGTTTTATCTGTCTAAGATCTCTCCAGGCAGTGACCATGGTCAAGGCTGTGTGTGTATAGTACAGTTGGACGTGACCAACAGTAATGTTTCATGGAGAGGATCTCATTGACAGTGTGGTATCCAGCCTGGACTGGACAACACCACCCTACAGGAGACAGTTCATCAGGGATAAGGCCCTGGGAAACCAGAGAGACAGAATTTAATTTAAAAGGCCCAGATTCTCTTTCTTTCTGTACCACTCATTCTTTCTCTGCCCCCTCCCTCTCTTTGTCACTGACAGTCTCTCTTTGTCTCTTTCTCTCTCTCCCTCTCTCCCACTGACAGGTGCACTCTCTCTCTCTCTCTCGTTGTTGTTTGGTGAAGGCTGTTTGGATAGCAGATTGTTATGAGGAAGACAGAAAGTTGAGAGAATCAATGCTCATTAAGCAGACTAAACACAGATGCATGCATGCATGCTCGCACGCACACACACAAAAACACACACACAAACACTTACACAAACACACACACATACTATGTCCGAGGCACATCGGGGGTGTGAGGGAGAAGATATGGATCGTTCCTGTAAGGTCCACTGGCTGCTCAGGACATTTCATTGACTGATGCTCATATGGAACCAGTTACAGATTGCCTCCTGATCAACAGATACCAAGCAGCTACTGTTAGTCAAGCTCTTTGGTACGTTCTCTCCTCTCTGAAGTCATTTCTTTGACTGATGAAAAAACTGTTTCACTTTCTCATCTCACTCGTCACCCCTCCCATCTTTCTCTCGCTCTCTCTCGCTCTCTCTCTCTCCTTTCTCCCTCTCCTCCACCTCCTCTCTCTCTCTCTCCCCTATCTCCCTCTGTCCCTCTCCCTCCTCTCCCCTCCTCCCCCTCTTCACCCTCTCACTTTCTCCCCTCTTATATTCTCTCTCCTCTCCTCTCCCACTCATCCCTCCACCTGTCTCTGTTGCAGACATGACCTAGTTCCCCTCCACCAGGAAGTAAAAGGTCATGGTGCGCCTCATGTATTACCTTCCCCTGCCTGGCCCTGTGGGACCTTGGTGGTTGCTATGGGAGGCCAACCAACGAGAGAGAGAGAGAGAGAGAGAGAGAGAGTGGCTTCATGCAGTCACCAGACTGTCAGGACAGACTAGAGCTCAATCACAAATAAACACACGCACAAAGACATACACGTAGCACTTGGGTACACAAATGCTTGCACACACACACGCATAAAAATAAAAACTTTCAGAGCAGAAAAAGAGAGGACAAAGTCCATAAAATGTATAAAATGTCACTATTTTACAGTCAGTCGACAAATACAACAATTATGTGTTGGCTTCAACAACAAGTGAAGACACTGTTATCTCCCCGTGTGTGCTCCAAATAACACCTTATTCCCTATGGGCCCTGGTCAATAGAAGTGCACTATAATAGCTCTGTACTTATCACCAAGGTCATTAGCCAAGTCAATGGCTACAGCAGAGTAGACAACAAGTGAAGACCACTCACTATAATTACTGTTCTTTCAATCTGTTCAAACTGCGAAGACATTCAATAGAAATAATGACAGTTTTCAGTTCATGGTCACGTTACTGAAGGAAAGCACATATGTTAACAAACCCATGACTCAGTCTTAGAGGGGTAACTATGTGTCACATACTTACTGAGTGAGTTCAATGAGACTATAAGCAGAGGCTGAAACATTTTCTAAAAACATAGAGGCTGTTTTCCAAATGCAGATCTTCTCACAGTTCCACTGGAAATTCTGAGAACTGTGAAGATTTTGTATTTGTATTTATTATGGATCCCCATTAGCTGCTGTCAAAGCAACAGCTACTCTTCCTGGGGTCCATCAAAATGAAGGCAGTTTATACAATTTTAAAAGCATTACAATACATTCACAGATTTCACAACTCACTATGTGTCCACAGGCCACTACTCCACCACTACCACATATCTACAGTACTAAATCAATGTGTATGTGTGTGTGTGTGTGTGTGTGTGTGTGTGTGTGTGTGTGTGTGTGTGTGTGTGTGTGTGTGTGTGTGTGTGTGTGTGTGTGTGTGTGTGTGTGTGTGTGTGTGTGTGTGTGTGTGTGTGTGTGTGTGTGTGTGTGTGAGGTAATGTTTGTGTTACTTCACAGTCCCCGCTGTTCCATAAGGTGTTTTTTAATCTGTTTACATCTTTACATCTAATTTTACTGCTTGCGTCAGTTACTTGATGTGGAATAGAGTTCCATGTAGTCATGGCTCTACTGTGTGCCTCCCATAGTCTGTTCTGGACTTGGGGACTGTGGCATGTCTTGTGGGGCATGTATGGGTGTCTAAGCTGTGTGCCAGTAGTTTAGACAGACAGCTCGGTGCATTCAACACCTCTCACAAATAAAAGTAGTGATGAGGTCAATCTCTCCTCCACTTTCAGCCAGGAGAGATTGACATGCATATGATTAATATTAGCTCTCTGTGTACATCCAAGGGACAGCCGTGCTGCCCTGCTCTTTTTTGTGGCACCTGACCACATGACTGAACAGTAGTCAAGGTGGGACAAAACTATGGCCTGTAGGACCTGCCTTGTTGATAGTGCTGTTAAAAAAATGATTTAAGGGCTTGTAAGTAAGTATTTGGCGCATGTGACAAATCAAATTAGATTTGATTTGATAGTTAAAGTATAAAAGGGAAAAAAATATAAATATGGTTTGTATTTACAATGGTTTGATCTTCACTGGTTGCCCTTTTCTTGTGGCAACAGGTCACAAATCTTGCTGCTGTGATGGCACACTGTGGTATTTCACCCACTCTCTCTCTCTCTCTCTCTCTCTCTCTCTGTCTCATCCTTCTGTCTACCCTACCTATCACTTCCACCCTGCTAAGGTTACTGCTACTCATGTCATACTGTATTTGACACATGCACCGAATACAACAGGTGTAGACTTTACAGTGAAATGCTTACTTACAGGCCCTACTTACAAGTACTGGTACCGAGTCAATGTGCAGGGGTACAAGGTAGTTGAGGTCGTTGAGGTAATATGTAAATGTGGGTAGGGGTAAAAGTGAATGGGCAATCAGGATAGATAATAAACAGAGTAGCAGCAGTGTTTGTTAAAAGTGTGAACGTGTGTGTGTCTGAGTTTGTGTGTGTGTGTGGCGTCAATATGCATGTATGTGTGTGATCGTGTGTGAGTGTAAATGTGTGTGTGAGCGTGTGTGTGTGTGTGTGTGTATGTATGTGTGTTGGAGTGTCAGTGTAGTATGTGTGGGTAGAGTCTAGTGAGTGTAGATAGAGCCAGTGCAAGAGAGTCAGTGCAACAAAAAAGACTTCTACTTCCAGTCAGGGTGCTACTGCCACACACACCTAGTGAGGGGTGAGATTGAGGCTGTGGAGGCGATATTGGGATCTTCTTCTCTCCTTTGTCTTTGTGTTCTTAAAGGCTTATAGGTCAGAGGTTACTGGTTGCCCGCGGCGATACCCTGACACCTCATTATTCTTCACTACACCACATACACACACACACAGATAGCAGGAGGAACTTTCACGTTAGAAGTCACTTGATAGGGCTCTTCTGGTGTGTGTGCATCTGTGTCTACCCGTGTGTGTTGTCTTTTAATCGTTACTGTCACTACATTGCTGGCTTGGTTACAGTACATTAGTCCACAGTGTGTGTTTCACAGTAAAGACAGTACATTGACATTTCACTGTTTCACAGTTCCCAGTGCAGAACTCCACAGTTCTAATCACCATTATTATAACCATAGTTACAATACACTCGACACACTGCTTCCCAAATGGAACCTTGACAGTGCACTATCCATAGGGCTCTGGTTAAACGTAGTGGACTATAAGGAATAGGGTGCCATTTGGGATGCAGGCTAGAATCTAGGTCAGAGGACATCTAAGGCTTTCATTTTCTAATTGCAGGGATTTTTATCATAATATAATATTATATATGTATATTTATATTCCAACAAGCTCTCACAGTCTCACGTCAGAATAAAACGTTCATCCATGCTTCTCAACCATCAAATTTCAAAGTTGAAGTTTAGGCACTAACTCCACATCTTTCAGGTTAGGGTTGAGGATAGGCAGTCATTAGAGAAACCAAGGCTGTTGAGTCTGCCAATAAGAATGTTGTGATTGACAGAGTCGAATGCCTTAGCCAGGTCGATGAATATGGCTGCACAGTAATGTCTCTTATCGATGGTGGTTATGATATCGTTTAGAACCTTGAGCGTGGCTGAGGTACACCCATGACCAGCTCTGAAACCAGATTGCATAGCGGAGAAAGTACGGTGAGATTCGAAATGGTTGGTAATCTGTTTGTTAACTTGGCTTTCAAAGACCTTATAAAGAGTCAGGGTAGAATAGATATAGGTCTGTAGCAGTTTGGGTCTAGAGTGTCTCCCCCTTTGAAGA
Source organism: Oncorhynchus tshawytscha (assembly GCF_018296145.1). Taxonomy (NCBI): domain Eukaryota; kingdom Metazoa; phylum Chordata; class Actinopteri; order Salmoniformes; family Salmonidae; genus Oncorhynchus; species Oncorhynchus tshawytscha. The sequence continues at coordinate 23,803,437 of NC_056441.1, forward strand.
GGGGGATGACCGTGACAGCTTTCCAATTTTTGGGAATCTCAGACGATACGAAAGAGAGGTTGAACAGGCTAGTCATAGGGGTTGCAACGA